>NC_134856.1:82721057-83049182 GCF_049852395.1 Peromyscus maniculatus bairdii | reverse complement strand
CATTCTCTTTAGCTAATGGGATTAAAAAGAGCACAAGGACGGGACCTCCTTCGTTGCTTTAATACCCCTGCCTGGTTCTTCAGCACTAGTTCTCAGCTGGCCAGTGTTCTTCATACAAGTACAAATATTCCACAATTTTTTTTTTACAATGTCTTACTCTGTAGCCCAGTCTTGCCCAGAACTTGCTATGTGGCCCTCTCTGGTCTCAGACTCACAATATTCCTGCTGCCTTAGCCTCTTGAGTGCTGGGATTATAGATGTGAGCCACCACACCCAGCCACAGTGGTATTCTCACAGTTCATGTTTATTTTAGGCCTGATGAAGGCCACGGAGCTAATTTGGAGCTAAAAGACTTCTGCTCTTCTTTCCAAGGGAAAAGGAGGTAAGTTTTCTAAGTAGGTGAGGGGTTTAGAGGAGGGAGGTAATAATTTCAGGTTTTAAAGGAGACCCGAAGGGAAGCTGACCTCATTTTATTGGCAGAAGATTACACTGTGTATTTATAGATAGATGGTGACATTGACTTTCTAAAGAGAAAAACTAAAAATGTACTGTGAAATGTTACCATATTAAAGGAGAAGTGATTGACATTCTCATGCAGGTAAATTTATTCATTTGACAAATAAAACAGCTGTGACTTTTAAGTTTGAACATTTCTACATTATTTAACTTAAGGGAAATAAGCTGCAGTTTAGTCAGTAGAGTGCTGTCCATGCAAGCATGCGAACCTGAGCCTGAATCTCTGGCCCCTGTGTCAAAAGCTAATCACACCAGCATGCTTCTGAAATCCTAAAACTGGAAGCCAGAGGCATGTGGACCTGGAGCTCATTGACCAGCTGCCTAAGCGGCACCCATTAGCTCCAGCTTAGTGAGAGACCCTGCCTCAAAAATCAAGGCAATGAGTGATTAAGGAAGACACCTCTGACCTCTGACCTCCACATGCACGTGCACACATGAACATGTGTATGAACCACACAAGCACATGCACACACACACAAATTGTGATAATTTTTGATTCTTAGATTATTCTTTTGTTGTTTTCACTTTTTAAAATCTCCTTTTCTTCTCTTAGTTTTTTTTTTTTTTTTTCAATGCAAATATGGAGGAAAACAAAAAAAGCCAATGTAAGACTTTGGGGGTTCCTCCATCCCTTTGTAGCACACAAGCCCCATGGAGTCATATGGCTGAGGTTTCCAGGAAAATAAATCAGAATGGAGTGCTGGGTACCAGTCCTGTATGTCCTTTCTCGGCTTTTCTGAAGGCTTTTTACAAAGCTCCGAAGAGTTCTTAGGAACCACTGCTGGTTACAGGGTAAATTGTGTTTTTTTTCTTTAAGAGGCTTTTATGCTTGACACAGCCGATAAAAAAGCATAACAAGAAATCTCTTTTCAACAACTAATGTGGGGAAATGAGAGAAGAGGGGAAACGGCAGGAAAAAATTAGGAGAAAATCATCTTCCCGTCTCTTCCAAGTTCCCCACAGGTCACCCATACTCTCAGTGAGTGCTGAAGTAGGTTCTGTTCTGCTGTGTGGCCATCTGTTGCCTGAGTGCCTCCAGTCATGTTTAAATCAGATGTAAAATAACCAACTTGGTAAGTTAAATGGAGTGACTTTCTCTCTCTATGAGGAAATGCTGTTTTAGTCCGTGCTGAAAAGGAAAAGCATAGGCTGGGGAGATATCTCAGTCGGCAAATTGCTTGTTGTACAAGTATGAACACCTGAATTCAATCCCAAGAACCCACTTAAGAAAATCTGGTATGGTATTGTACATTTAATCTCAATACTGGGGGAGCAGATAGGAGGATCCACAGGACTTGCTGAACACCCAGCCTAGCCTGCTCAGTGAGTTCCATGAATGACCCTGCCTAAAACAAACAAACAAACAAACAAACAAATAATTTTTTTTTTAATTGGGGCTGGACAGATGGTTCAGCAGTTAAGAGCTCTAGCTACACTTCAGGAGACCTGGGTTCCATTCCCGGCACACATACATGTCAATTCAGAACAATCTGTAACTCCTGTTCCAGGGAAACTGATGCCTCTTCAGGTACCTGGTATGCACATGATACACAGACATACATTCAAGAAAAACACTCATACATATAAAATAAAAAATTAAAATGGATCTAAAGAAAGAAAAAAGCAGATAGCAGCTAAGGAACATTACCTAAGGTTGTTCTCTGGCCTCCACTGTGGTGATATTTTGTCTGTGTCTCCCAATAAAATTTATCTGAGGATCAGAGGAAAAAGTCAGCCACTATAGTAAACATAGAAGTCAGGCAATGTTAGCACATGCCTTTAATCCTATCACTCAGGAGGCAGGGATCCATCTGGATCTCTGTGAGTTCAAGGCCACACTGGGAAAAGAGCCAGGTATGGTGGTATATTTAATCCCAGCACTAACCATAGAGATCTGGAGGTCTGTACAGACAGACAGGAAGTGATGTAGCTGGGCGGAAAGAGGAAGTGAGATGCAAAACAGAAAAGCATATAGGTGTGGGTACACAGGAAGTAGGTCTCTTTGGCTGAGGATTTCCAAGTGGTAAGAACATGGCTGGCTTCTTTCTGCTTTTCTGATCACCAATTTTAACCCCAATATCTGGCTCCGGGTTTTTCTTTAATAAGACCATTTAGTAGTTCGTATACACTCCCAAACACACACACACACACACACACACACACACACACACACACACACACACACACACACACGTACATGCACCTGTAAACACACACACACACACACACACACACATACACATTTTTCCTTCAGTTGCACACTTTGAGCTACCATCTTTAACTTTGTCCACTTAGTGTTTTCTTTCGCATCTTGCCACAAAAACTTAAAACTTTTTCTTGAAGTTGTCAATGTGCATGCACAAGCAATCTAGGGATCTGAAAACTCAAAGAATTGGAGAAAGGCAGACACTAGCTAGCTCCTGCCTGACAATGAAGTCTCTATAGGCTTCCTCCAGGCATGAGTGAGCCCCTGTTTACAGTGAACCCAGTACACTATTAAATGACAAGCTATTACTTGTTGAGAAAGCGTTTAGTCCTTGTTCTGTTAGAAAAGGATAAGTAAGCCGGGCGGTGGTGGCGCACGCCTTTAATCCCAGCACTCGGGAGGCAGAGGCAGGCGGATCTCTGAGTTCGAAGCTAGCCTGGTCTCCAAAGTGAGTTCCAGGAAAGGCGCAAAGCTACACAGAGAAACCCTGTCTCGAAAAACCAAAAAAAAGAAAAAAGAAAAAAAAAAAAAAAAGAAAAGGATAAGTAGCTTGTGAACTGGATTTAGTTTTGACTTTTGAGTAAGAATAAGAGATTGAAGTAAAGGTTGCTATAGGTAGGCACAGAAGAAGAAATGGGTTTATTCTCCTCAACAGTCACTTGGCAACATCGATCCCAATTTTAATGGGTACTCAACCTTTCTCCTTCTAGTAAATGCATCTCACCTGCCTATTCCTTGGGGACACATCCTAAGCATTTTCAGAGTTCCTGCCATCTCCACTAGTTTCAAAAAGATTCCTTCTTCAACCAAATTCTAAATTCTAACACCCTGTGCTCCCGCTCAGCCTAAAAGCACAAACCATAATCAAACTGGTAATAAAAGAGACATCTTTGTTAATATAAAACATGGACAAAAAGTAATGTTCAGATAATATTTCACAATTTTAATGCATTTGTAATTAAAATCTTTGAAACCATGGGGAAGGGTTTGCCTTATAAAAGTGCTCCTAAACCAGGTAGTGGTGGCACATACCTTTAATCCCAGCACTTGGGAGGCAGAGGCAGACAGATCTCAGTGAGTTTGAGGTCAGCCTGGTCTACAAAGTGAGTTCCAGGACAGCCAGAGCTACACAGAGAAACCCTATCTTAAAAAAAAACACAAACAAAAAACCACTTCTGAAATCTTTTTCCCTTACCTCCATCTCTCACCCTGACTGTTGTGTTCAGAGTGAATTTAATAATGTCTATAAAAGTATTTTATGTTTACCAAAATATAGCATGAAAAAAAACTGAAGCTATTTAGACTGATGTTATTAGTGATTAACGGGGTAGAGTGACCACTTTTGGAAGATGATTTAATACTTTAAAGCTTTAAGATGTCACTTAGTGCTCTGGAAAAAGTAATTTACTAAATAATACTTTTGTAACTTAAAAGAATTAATGACCACCTAAAGTGAGCAAATCATTGTCCTTGTTGTTTAGGGTCAGGCCTATAGAACACCGTGTGAGGCCATAGTCTTTCAAACAGACATGATTTTATGTCATTTCAGAAAAAAAAAAAAAAACAACTTGAGACCTCAAAAAAGACTGGCACTTCTGATTTGTCTGATGTGTGTGCATTTTTTCTGACACATCTAAAGAAGAAATAATAAAATAGTTCTTTTTTAATTTTTAAAGTGGATGTGACCCCTATTTTCTATTGTTACTTTTGAATTAACAAAATCATCAAATCTTTTAGGCAGAAGCAATGCAGCACTTTAGATCACACAATAATAATAGTAACTATTTAATATATTTTAGGCATTGCTTCTACCTAAAAGATTTGATGGATGTGTGTGTGTGTGTGTGTGTGTGTGTGTGTGTGTGTGTGTGTGTGTATACACACAGTGTCTAAAATGGGTTCACAACAGCTATTTCATGGAATCAACTGAGAATTAAAAATAAGCAGCCTTTGTTCCTAGCCAGTAAAAAGAATTCAGTTGACCAAAACAAAATTTAAAAAAAAAAAAAAAAAAAACCTTTCTTACTTGGTGGTACAGGTATGGTTTAATGAGAAAAGCCTTGAGTTCATTGTCACTGACAATAAAGCTGCATATTTAAAGATTCTATGAAATTTGCCCCAATCTAATTCTTGCAGTCCAGAAAAAAAAAATCAGCTTTACCCTAGTCCTTTTCATTGGCCAAAAGAACTTCTTACCTTTCCATCAATAGCAATTATGCAGGTGTAAGGCCAAGATTGACTCTCATCCAAATAGATATGATGCAATGAATCTAGCCCTCTTCTCTTGAATAACCCATGGTAAAATTTGCTTTGCACAAATTTAATTATTTATTGTCCCACTGGCTTTCTATTAATTCTATTTTTGAGTTTCCCTAGATTAATGAAAAACTCTTTAAAAACTTCAAGTGGTACTTAGAGTTGTTTTTGAACTAGCTAGAGGGAGTATGACCACCGGCCACTAGAAGAGCTATGAGTGATGCATGAGTGATGCTGGACCTAAAGTTGGTAGATACATTGGGTCCTAAACTTGAGCACGGCTCAGAATCTCTGTGAGAGAACATGAGGCAGGAACAAGGTGATAAAGGTTGTCAGCCAGTCACACGTATGACCCTGAGAAAAAGAAGGTATTTGGAGGTTAAAACACAATTCAGGGTCTACCATGAGAATTTCTGTAGCAATAAATATGGAATAGCTCTGATGGTTTACATTTCTGATTAGTTCCCAGGTGCAATGGTTAATATTCTTAATTTGGTGGGATCTAGAATCACCTGTGAGACAAGGATGCTGAGGATAACTGAGATGAGAAGATGTATCTGGCACCGTGCCCTGGGATGGGCCCCAGATTGAATAAAAAAGTGAAAGTGAGAGTCACACAAACATTGGTGGTTCTCTGCCTCCTGGTTGTGGATATGATGCGTCCAGCTTCCCTAAGCTTTCCTACCACGATGGAGTATACTCTCAAATTGAAGGCCAACCCTTCTTCACTTCAGCTGCCTTTGTTAGAGTGTGTTCACAGCAACAGGAAAAGTCACTAAGCCACTAGGTGATGTTGATACCATTGGTCCTGAGAGGATACTTTGAGAACCATTGCACTAGATTCGTGTTTAGTCTCCTCCATGTTTTATTTGCTTATGTAAAAGATCTCCACTCATTTTAAACCTTTTAAATTGAAGTTTAAGGATAGAAGCCATTATTCACAGAAACAAATATAGTAAAGGAGCTTAATGCTAAACCCACAAGTTAAAAGACCTAAGAGAAATCAAGCTGAGCTCCAAATACATCAGGCCATGAATGAATAACTCTAACTGATTAATGATAATAATAATAATTTTCTAAATGAGGCTGTATCCCACATCATTAGCACAGTTATTACCCAACTTATGAATGGATCATATCGCAGTTTATTTGGGATTTTTTTTTATTTGAAATGTGTTTTGCTGTAGAATTATGAAAGACAATAACAACAAATGTCTCTCTACATGGAATTCACTCAAAGATTGTTCTCAAAGCACCATCACAGTATTCTTGTGAATCTGAATGTTGAGGTTACAAATGACTTCTGGAGATTCAAAGTCAGGTCCTCACATTATTCTTTATTCATGAAGCCTTAGCATTTACAGATATGTGTGGCCACCAACTTAGAGTAGGTACTCTGTAGATGCGCAGGGAGAGGGAACATTGTTAGATTCATCTTGGATGTCTAATATATTAGTTTCTTTTGATACATCCCAGTTAAAGCCACTACAGCATTATATGGACATCCATACACATGTCACCCTCTACTGGAGCCCACTCACAGACCCCCTTTGCTCCTCTCATTTGGCTAGTCAGACTGTAATGGGGATGTGGGACCCTAATGACATCTCTTTTACATGGCTAGGTCAGTGAGCCCAGCACCGTGTAGCTAAAGAGTTGAGGAAACATAGCATGTCATGTGGAATAGAGCATGGAGGATGGTTAACTGTTGAGGCGTTCTTAGATATACTAGCCATGATCACCTATGGCTTTGTTCCCTCTTCTACCCTCTTCTGTAAGTTTCTGTCATACTCTAACCTTTCTATTTTTCTCTTGCTACCCAGATTTATAAAGGACTTAAATCTGCTCAGGATGAGACTTGGGATAGAATATCATTGGGATTTCAGGGAAAACCTCTGAGCATGAAAAGATTTCCTGGTGTCCAGAGACTGAGGAGGTAGGCAAAGGATAGGAGTAGGAAGCCAGAGAAAGGACCAGCATGGTTGCAATCAATCAGTGAGTTATTTCATTCCTGTGGCCTTGCACCTCTGTATAGGGAGTTTTATCTGTTTCATTTGTGGCCAAATGAACAGAACAGAAGAAAGTATTCATTACTGGCAAATCAGAAACTACTTCTGGTGTTGGCTGAGGTGGGCAAAGACTGTTATTTAAAGTTGGGTATTTATAAAGTAGGGAAATCATGAGTACAAACACGCACTACACACTCAGGCAATGAAATGTCTGAGTCGGTTTCAGTGATTACCAATTCGTGCATTTCTACATTTGATTCTCACATAGAATTATAGACTATAGGAGTCCCAGTTCTTGGAGACATGGGCATGAAGAAAAAGGGTGCCAGCGAAGACTGTATTAGAGGAAATAACTGTGAGAAGAAGATGCAACAGAAGCCAGAATAGAGGAGAATGGCCAGGCTGCCATGCAGTGCGGTTTAAGGAAGACCCAGCAGGACTGCTTGGCGTTCTTGACCCAAACTTTACCATGAATCTCCTTGTATCTCCCAGGAAAGAACCTGCTTGACACTCCCTGCTGTGCTCAATCAAAGCCTGGGAAGCTGGGTACAACTCAAATGTACTCATATTTCAAAGCCCAGCATCTGGGATTGTAGGTGAATTACATGATAGCTGGACTTCCGTGAGGGATATGTCATCCATATGGAGCAGTAGCCTAAGTATCTTGAAATAAGTGTAAATGAAGTTGTTGTTCTTTGAAACAGATGGTACAGTTTTATTTATTAATGTTGAAAAAAAGTTGCAATTCACTGTCCTTGGTGGTACTACTTAGGAAACGGAGGGTCAAATTAAAGTCGACTTTATCTAAAAATTCTATTTCAGCCGAGTGGTGCCGTGGTATGTGCGTTTAATCCCAGCACTCGGGAGGCAGAGCCAGGTGGATCTCTGTGAGTTCAAGGCCAGCCTGGTCTACAGAGTGAGTTCCAGGATAGGCACCAAAGCTACACAGAGAAACCCTGTCTTGAAAAATAAAAAATAAATAAATAAATAAATAAAAAGAAAGAAAAGAAAAAAAGAAAAAGAAAAAGAAAGAAAGAAAAGAAAAGAAAAAAAGAAATCACCAACTTCGGCCTCATTTTTGTCTTGAGGGTAAGGGCAACAGAATGGCATCAAAATAGCAGCCAGAGGGGTGAGGATGGGCTGCAGGAAAGCCCCAATTTACGTAATCACTGCTATTGAGTCATGGAGAGTTGATGGTACATCTATTCTCAGAGGTTTCCAAAATCTTCGTTCTTTAAACTCAAAGAAAACAAAAAGCCTTGCCTTTTAAATTTAGCGTACCTAATTTTGCAATGTTCCTCCAAGTTAAATATGCACATATCATGTTGTATTGTAATTATATATACAATTTGCTTTCTGTTTGTTTAATGTTGAAAGGGAGAATGGGGAGGTTTTTTTGTCTTGTTTTCTCCAGATCTTGGGTACTACATGCTTACATGGTTGACAGGAGTGTGCAGAGAGGAGGATTCCTCTCAGATAACTCTTAGAAAGCCAGTGCTCTGAATTGTCTTATTTAGATGCACTCACATTGCAGTCTAATCCGATTATATTGCACTTCACTCTCAGCTCTTTCAGGCTTAAAATAATCTGTAACGACGATGACAATATGTTAATGGATTTTACTTTAAAATGATTTTAAAACTCAGTTATCAGGGGACATACCATTGCTTAGTGTTCAATATTGTTTTTCTTGGGAAAGAATGCAAAGGTCAAACCATTATGGCCCCTGATAAAGTTCTTCATGTAGTTAATGAGATAAGCCTCTAACTACTAGAGTTAAAATTAATAATAAGATAATGACTCTAAGAATAAAATACCTTTTTGTTTTCTTGTTCAAAATGAAATGCATGAAGTAGCCTGAAAATACACAAATGAGGTTAACAAAGACCTGGGGTTTTTCTAGTGGAGAGAAAAGCTAAGGTTATGATTGTAGTGATGATTCAGACAAGACTATTCAAGGTCAGATACAAAATGAGGGGCCTTGGGCATAGTCCAAAAGCCATGGGATGAATTCCAGTGGTCTCAGAATGGAGGTGGACATTAAAAGGAAGCAGCAGTGGTGAGGGGTTGCTAAAAAGTGTGACTATTTCCAGTATTGGAAGAATTTTCTCATGTAAAATGAAAAATAGCTCTCACACCCAGTAATTGCCTGTATAGATCAGTCTATCCTCTTTGTTTACATATGAATAATGAATAACCTTCAGGCATTCCTATTTTGCTATACAAAGGCATCTGCAATATTCAATATTATGCTCTCTCTTACATACATACACACATACAGAGAAAGAGAGAGAGAGGGAGGGAGGGAGGGAGGGAGGGAGGGAGGGAGGGAGAGAGGGAGGGAGGGAGGAAGATGCAGCAGGCTTTTCAATGCACACACACACAAACACACACACACACACACACACACACACACACACACACACACACTCATTCACCTACCCATATACATAAAGGAAGATTTTTGTGTCTATAGTTTCTTGCCTCCAAATTCAGGTCAAATAAAGGTGCATTCCCTAATGTTATACAGCTGAAGTATTATCTTATTTTTCTAGGTCTATTTCCATAAAAGCTTTTGCCTCATAAATGAAGATGCTTATCCCTGTGTGTGTGGCAATTAAAGATATGTATATTTAATGGTCTTGCTCCATCAGTAGGATGTTGGCTAATGCTGGTGTCATAGGTTGCCAATTTACTGTCTAGTAATTGCTGCTTAAATACTTGTTTGAGATGGGCAACAGCTTTGTCTTACTGCTGGCTTAGACTCACAATGATGCTTCATCAAGCTTTGGTGGAAGTGCTGGCTTCTAATTAAACCAACAACAGCACCGCTAGAACTGAATAACTCCCATTTCTGTCCTTTTTAATATGACTGGCTAAAGGATGAAAATGCAGTGTTAATCAAGAAAACAGCTGAAGAGTTTATGTTTGTGCAATTTCAAAATAGGATTTTGCAGAAACGTCATCAGAAAGCTTCCAACTCCCAGTGTATACATAGTCTCCAAAATCAAGTGATGGGGAATGAGATCTTACTTTGCACAGACATGCCAAACCCTTAAAGTAATTATTTTTAATATATTACCCCAAATACTGATTACTTCATATCTTCAAGTGGCAAACACTAATTTTCCATAGCAACTCCCATCTTCTTGTCTAGTAAAGAGTATCATTCCAACAAGGTAGAAGATAGAGTTTTGTCCAGACTGATTAACAAACATCTCTTTCCAGACTGTGTCTCCCATAAATCCTTGGCTCAATTCTTCTTTGCAAATTTGCAGAACAAACAGCACAGTTTTGCTGTGTTGCACTTCACCTAGTGTTCTGTGAAGGCTCTGTGCTCTCTATTTTCTGTTCAGTTGAAATTTTGTGCAACTTTAAATATTAGGAGTCGAAGAGGTTAAAAGTTTCTTAAAACACACACATACACAGAAAGAAATATACAAATCCAAATTGGATTAGGAAGCCAATATTTTTAGTAAAGAGGGAATTATCTAACCATAGGAGCATGGGAGTACTGAATTCTGGTATTAAATGTCTTTGAGTGTACTTTGTTTTTGTTTTGTTCTTCCAGACAGAGTTCATTTGCATAGCTATGTCTGTTCTGAAACTTGCTATGTAGACCAAGCTGGCCTTGAACTCACAGAGATCCGCCTGCCTTTGCCTCCTGAGCTGGGATTAAAGGTGTGTGCCACCACTGCCCAGCCTTTGGTTGTATTCTTATCTTCAGCACTGCTCCACCTTTTCTCCTGGCTTCTGGTCTTCAGAATGTATTCCTTTTCCACTCTCTTCTCTGTCTGCCACTTCCAGACCCAAGGTCAAAGGAGCCTTGCCCAGTTCTTCAAATGATTATTACATTATTAAGCTTATCTTTCCTTGCCTTCTCATAGACTGCTGAGTTTATCTTTCTACAAGACCTCTCCTCCTCCATGTCCTGTCCCTTATTTGCTTGTTGTTTCTCTCTCTCTCTCTCTCTCTCTCTCTCTCTCTCTCTCTCTCTCTCTCTCTCTCTCTCTCTCACACACACACACACACACACACACACACATTCATACCCTCACTTCCTTCTTTCCATTTATACATCTGTCATATTTTTATGCAAAGCTCTCTTCCCCTGAAATATCCTACTAATTATTATAATGTGTGTCTGTTGACCCAGGAACCCAAGTTTTTCAAAAGAGTAATTGATATGCACTAGTTTTATATTCTCACTTCCTTTATTCATATTTATTTAGGTATGATTGACACAATTATGTATCAGAGCTATATACCTTGATGTTTTAGTCAGTTTTTCACTCCCTTTTCTGTTCAACACTTTACCCTTGCACCTGGCCTCTTTACTCAATTAATGCTGCTTTGATAAAAGTAATCAATAACCTGGAAATAGTCAAAGTTTAGCCTTTCTAGAGTTTGCTCTATACAGGATCTCAATGTGGTACTTATGTCATAGACCACATACTGTTTAGAGGAGCTCACTACCTACAATTGTTATACCCAGATCTCAGGGACCCCCAAAAGACCACCACGGAGATCAAATGCCATATGTAAAAGCAAAGAGCCTTTATTTCAAGCTCCGGGGCTTGGTCCCTCTGTCTGTCTGAGGCAGCAGTGAGCAGAGAGCTCTGAGCCCAGGCAGGGTGGAATTTTTATCATAGCAGAGTTGGAGGTGAGGGAATTTCCAGGGTCCAGGACCCTGAGTGGCTGACAATTGTCTAGGGGTATCTGTAAAACAAAAATAGGCGTGTGCTAGACTCAGGGACATCTGGCCACCTTATCTAATGGCTGGGATGTTTGGGATGTCAGGTACTTCCCCATCTCTGGCTCAATCCTTGGGTGGTGTTAGCTTAAGGCTTTTCCTGGATCTGGGTGTTGTCTGCCAGAAAGCCTGTCACAGAAGCTGTGTCTAGGCCCCTAAACCTGTCATGGCAGCTGTGTGGTCAAGCTGTTTTGGGGCCTCACCACACAATTCCCCAAAATATCCTGCAGGGGACACTAGCTTTGAAAGATATGGATGAGTTTTATGTAAAAGAAAGATTTGTGACTTGATCATTTCATAAAGCTCTACATTTGTAATCTTTTTAAAGATTCACAGTGTAACCAAGCATGGTGGTGCACACCTGTGGTTGCATACTTTCAAGTTGAAGCAGGAGATTCATAGGTTCCTTCCAGGGCAGTTTGGGCTGCATAGTAACATCCTGATCTTAAAAAACAAACAAACAGCCAGGCGATGGTGGCGCACACATTTAATCCCAGCACTCGGGAGGCAGAGGCAGGCTGATCTTTGTGAGTTCGAGGCCAGCCTGGTCTACAGAGCGAGATCCAGGAAAGGCGCAAAGCTACACAGAGAAACCCTGTCTCGAAAAACCAAAAACAAACAAACAAACAAACAAAAAATAGATTCACGGTATTAAATAATGGTCCTGTTTTGCTTTAGTCTGTAAAATCTTATTATAAAACTAAAACTTTACTTCCTCAAAGTTAATTACCCTTCCAGATCTAGTTCTCTTAACTCTATTTTCTTTTCCCCATCTTTTTGGATATTTCCCATCATCCCTATCATTCTGCTTTGACCCATAGCTCTTCATTCTGTGTATCATACTTCCTTACAGTTTCACCTATCTCCTAAAAATGAATGACTCCTAAACTAGGTTCCTTGCTGACCTTCCTGTGTCCTTCAGATTTGCACATTTAGTTTTCTAACATGCACACCCACCTGGATGCTCCCCGGTGCTTTCTTTGCCTGGATGGATTTCAGACACCCCATCTTTAAAAGATCTCAAATTAACAAGATCATTTCTGCTTCCACCAAGCATGTTTGATGATTCGTATTCTTGACTATTTGCTATTATCCTTGCCTGAAACATAAGACACTTCATTTTGTCTATGATTTTGCATGTAGCACAGAGCAAGACTAACACAGTGGAATGGTCTCGTGATAGATGGTAAGGTAGGAACTGAGGATGGAGAGTTTAAAACAAAGTACCAGAAAGAGGAGTAATAAAAGACACAAGAGAACGTACGCCCAGATGGAGCTCCGACTTCTTGGCCCCCAGATGCCCCTGATAAGCCATCTCAGAAAGGAAGATCACACAAGTGTAAGAATGTTGCCTCTGGCATTTAAAGACATTTTCAAAGGGCATTGTACCCTCACACCCACCTACACTGGGCTCTTCTAGAGACCATGCTTGAAAGCCTGCCTACTCACCATGTGGAAGAGAAATTGCAGTGCATGAAAGTGGGGAAATCCTCCACTGGCCCTTTAAAGGCAGCCATTATGCAATAGTATGATGCTGTGGCACACGTTTGTTCTTTGAGTTCCAGGGTCCTGCTGCCTTCCTGATTTGAGCTTTCCCTCACAGCTCCATGTTTGGTACCTTCCCCATATTTTGTTCTTTCTTTTGTGCATGGGGATGGGGATGGAGTGGAGGAGTATATATGTCGGCTCATGTTTCTGCATGTGGATAAACACATGTGCAGGTTCAGTTGTGCGTATGTATGTGTCTCTGTGTGCCAAAGGACAACCTTTGATGGCATATTGGTGTCATTCCTCAGCTGTTTTCTACCTTGTCAAGGGAGCAGTATTTCTCATTGGCCTAAAGCCCACCCAGAGGCTATGCTGGCTAAACTCCGTGCTCCAGGGAGCCTCCTGTCTCCAGCTTTCCAGAACTGGGATTACAAGTATACATGCATCACAACACCTGATCATGGTGTGTGTGTGTGGGGGGGGCAGATGTGAAGGTTTTTTTATTCTGTTTTATTTTGTTTTCTTAACATGGACTCTAGGGATTGAACTCAGGTCCCTGTGCTTGCAAAGCAACTACTTACTGACTAAACCATCTCCTTATCCCCCATTCTTACTTCCTAATGAGACACACAGTAATTCACAGCAGCATAAGGAAACAGAACAAACTGGACTTTGCGGGTCACACACATCTCCATTTAAATCCAGGGCCCCCTTCAGCTCAGTGACGTTACACATGGCATTCAAACCTCCATGTAGACTGGATAAAAAAAAAAAAAAACCTGCCTGTAAAGGCAGCTGTGAGGATCGAATAGATAATTCTTATTGAGTGTCAAGAACCTGCTGGCTGTTTAATAAATAGTGGCTAATGTCACTTAATCTTTTGGATTCATCTTTATTTCATGGACCCATTTTTTTTTCCAACACACTGTTAGATCACACATATAAATGGTACAGTGCCCAAGTCCACTCAGATATTCTCAGCTTAATTAGAAGTTCTCACATAATTTCCTCTCTAGCTATGGTAAAGGTATTAGAAACAGCATGCCTGAAAGTCCATACTTAGATAAACAAAAAGTAGAAAGTATTTAGAGTCTCCATAAGATAGCCTGGATTTGTGTTAGTGGAGAGCCTTGTTTGGGTCTCTTACATAATAATAAAAAAAAATCTATGAAATGTGATTGATCAAACTCAAGGAGATCAAGAGTCACACAGACTCTCCTGGCTTTAGAACCTGAGGTCTCACGCTGCCTTGGAGAGCAAACCTGCTGCTTAGCTCACTAAGCCATCCCCTCTGGCTATGTGATTATATACAGCAATTTACCAACAGTGGAAGAAAATAAACGCTCACTATAGTCCCCGCCCCCCCCCCCCGGCCCCACCTCTCAACTGCGATAACAAAATTGAACATACCATTTTAAGACACGTCAGGCTGTGCCTCATCAAATTCTCATGAAGCAAGACCAAAATTAATTTCCATTATAGGAACAGAGGTGAATTTCTGGTTTCCCCATAAAGGCAAAGTATATACCGATTTTACAATGTTCTTACTCAAAAATTTATCTTCCTGTGTTGGCAGAACATCCCTTTGATATTTGTCTGTGAAAGAATGGCAGTCATTTGTAATCCACAATGGATAGAGGGTGGAATAAATGCTAAGCGGTTTTTTGTTGTTGTTGTTGTTGTTACTTATTTATTTATTTTTTAGCTTTTCTGAGTATAGCAGAAAGAACACAGGGCTTAGAATTCGATAGTCCTGCTGTCAAATGCTGTCTCTCATATCCTTTTAGCTCCATGGCACATTATTTACATGATTTGTTTTCCCCAGTGAAAAGATCCAGAGATCAGAAGTTCAAAGACCTAATTTCTGATGTCAGTTTCACAAACTGACCACTCAATTTCAATTTTCTTCACTTGTATGGTGGGAACAGCATCAATGGATGGTGATCCTAGGACTTGAATCTATACTACTGAGAGACATTTGTAGGTGATTGATTCAGAGGAATCTGATTATCATTGAAGCCTGGTTCCCTATGGCCAAGCAATACAGTAAATGCATTTGCATTTCTGGAGGGAAGCAAATCCTATTACTCCTATTTTGCAGATTGGGAAGCATGGCCTTGGGTTTGCTAAACGACATTGCCGAAATTACACAGTTGGTCACTTACTGAGCCAAGTCTAAAGTGTGGATCTTTCTTCTGCCTGCGAATGAATGTTCCCTCCCAGAGCCACAGGTCTGGCTGCAGACAGTGTGTACCCGTATACATCTTCATGAAATTAACATGCTTCATGCACACCAGGCTTGGAATTTTGATTTTTTTTTCACCTGAAGCCTGTTTGTTCCCCCTTCTTTCCTATGTCTGTAGTTGCAGGAAGGAGGGCTCCCCAAATCCCCTCAATTTGTGCCCTTTTACTTGTCTTCACATTTCTGGGTTCAAAATCAGATTCCACTTCTGAGTCCCAGGTTACTAATCATTTCATTGACAGTGCACTGAAGAGGGCATTGGAAATTGCAAAATGCTTAATAGATAAATGACTAGATAGACAGACAAATAGATAGATGATATATAGTAGATAGAAAGATAGATGGGAAGGTAGATAGTAGTAGATAGATAGTAGATATATGATAGACTGATTGATAGATAGATAGATAGATAGATAGATAGATAGATAGATAGATAGATAGATAGGTGATAGACAGATAGACAGACAGATAGACAGATTCCAGTTCCATGTTAGTACCTGTTGGATGTCATTTTCCCTCTTATTTTATTTTACTTCTTAGACCGGGTTTCTCTGTGTAGCCCTGACTGTCCTGGAACTCACTATGTAGACCAGGCTGACCTGGAACTCACATAGATCAACCTACCTTTGTCTCCCAAGTTCTGGGATTAAAGGTGTGCCCCACCACACCTGGCTTCCCTTATCTTTTAGCATCTGACTGCTAGGAACTTTGCCATTCTTCTTAAATTAACTGGAAATGACAGCTATTTGCAGCAATCTTCTTCCTCTCTTTCTTCTCTCTCTCTCTCTCTCTCTCTCTCTCTCTCTCTCTCTCTCTCTCTCTCTCTCTCTCTCTCTCTCTCTCTCCCCCCCCCTGTCATGTGTCATTTTACATTTCCCTTTTTTTCCAGGTAGCCTTCCTTCTGCCAAGATACTCAGTTACCGCCGTCTCTGCTGTCCTCATCACTGATTTATTTTTGAGTGCAGATTCCCCCTATGTATCGTGTCCCAGAAAGAAATTCTGACACCTAAAACAGTTCCTGCCAGTTAATATCCTTCTGTCAGTAGCTCTGCCCTGATTTAGACTGATTCTTGACAGCCTCCCACAGGCAAACACCTGCAGAAGCCAGCAGTAGCTACAGGTGGATTTCAAGCCCTGAACTTGATCTGAGCAGAACTGTGGATCCTTGGTGAATGCATCCTGGAAAAAATGAGAGGAGCATCACCCCCTCTCCCTGCAAAATCATTTTGTTATTCAAAGGGAACAAGACTACAGAACAGCTGTTGTTTCAAAGAAGTTTACATAGACATTTAGTGATGCAGCGGGCCAATGGTGTTCGAGGGTTATTTCCAAATACTGTATCACTGTGAGGTATTTTTAGTCTTTGGGGGATATTGTACATGGCAGACACATTGTTGACATCTGGCAGGTTCATATGCAGCCACTGAGATTTTTCAAAACAAAACTGTTGCAAAGGATATTTAAACCCTGAATGTCAGTTGGGAATAAAATGTTCCCTTCTTAGACTGTCTTTCCTGGTGTGAAATGTACAAATTCTAAAGATTAGGAGTGAGTCAGCTTAGATATTCCAAAACACGGAAATGAAAAGAAAGCTTTCTTCCCCCTCTGAATGTCATCTGCTTCTAAAATTACAGGACAAACTTTGCTGCAATGATTTAAAGAAAAATAGAGGGGTTTTGTGTATCTCCCCTGAACATACTCAAGTATAATATCGCCTACTTGGAAGTTAATTGTCATGTGCCCTGGAATTGGATAGGGCTCAAATTTTGATTCCACAACTTCATTGCTAAATGGGGGGGTGAACACTGTAATTAACCATTCTGAGGTCAGATTCATTTGTTGCGTTGTCAAAGGGGTGACACCAGGGCCAGCAAAATTATTCAGCTGCTAAAGGCACTTGCTGCCAAGCCTAATGGCCTGAGTTCAATCCCTAGAACCCACATGATCAAAGAACTGACCCCCTGCAATTTGTCACCTGCCCTCTACACACATGCACACTCCCCTACACATGCATACACACCCAAAATAGTAAATAAATGTTTAACAAGGGGAATATCAATATCCCCTGTCCCCTAGGACTATTGGGAAGAACAAAGGACGTATCTACAAAGAGTTAAAGCAGGTGTCTAGTGCACTAAGTGCTCAGTCAATGTAGCTGTTATTTTGCTATTATATAGAACTTAATGTACTAAGAAAGGCATAAGGTTTTTTTTTCTCAAACAGAGATAGTTAACACTAGGTGATTCTTCTTTGAAGTTGATAATAGATTTATAAAACTCTTTCTATGAAATTACTGTACTTGACTCTCATTGAAATTATGTAATTCAAAAATGAAAGCCATGCAATTGCTCTCAAAACATTTCCAGCTTTCTCAAGATACTGGTTTTATACCATTGTTCTGTTATTCAGAAAATGAATATCCAATTTTAGACTAATAGACTAAAAAAAAAAATGTAAAACCCATCTTTTCCACAATTTAACCATTTCACTATCTTCTTACACTTCTAACAAGTTTTGTAGAAGGTGGCTATCAACCTGAATCTGAAACAGGGTCTCCTGGAGCTCCGCCTGTCCTCAAACTCAAAATGTAGCCAGCTGTTTTTGAATTCTTGGTCCTCCTGTCTCTGCCTCCAGTGCTAAGATTACAGGCACATGCCCCTTTGCCTAGCTGATTTTTTTTTTAAAGCAGGTTAACTTGGAAAGTTTTTCCTATATTGATATTTTTGCTGTTTCCTAATGAAGACAGTCAGAACTGAAGCATTCCTGGTGACGCTCCAGTCTCAAAGAGGCTTGTATGTTTTTAACAAGAAAAGTGATAGAAGATTGGCAACAATAAATTAACCAGCCTACAGAACAATTGGCTGAATTAGAACTCGAGTTCTTCCATGCATGCCAAGAATGTACTAAAAATTTGGAGTATGGCTTAGGAATGGACCACCAAGTGCCATATCTAGCCTGGCCATTACCTGGTAGGAAAAATCAACAACTGCCAGTTATTTCTGCCATGACTCTAATGCCCTCAGCCACAAAACTAAGTATAAATAGAGGAAAGTTATGAAACAGAGAATTTTAAAATCCCAGGGTTTAAAGAATATTGTTATTGTTGTCAGATAGGAGGCATGTTAACAGAACTATCCATGAGCTAGGCAAAGCTCTCTGTAAGCATGCTGCTTGCTGTTTTAGAAACTCCTGACTGGACAGTTGGCCTCCTTGGCAGGACTGGGGTGTGTGTTTACGTTGTCCCTGTTCTCAGTTTTCCAAGCTTCTTATTTCCATGACTCCGGAACCTCAACCACACTTCTCTGCCCCAAGTTCGCTCATCCTTTTCCAGGCGTGAAGTGATGGATACAGTGAGAACTGAGAGCAAGGAAAGGAAGTATAGGTCATGGTCCTTGTTGTACCACTGTTCTTCTGATGGCAGTGATGTCGTTTCTGTCCTCATCATGCTAGGTATATGGCTTCCAGCTTTGCAATCGGGCTGAGGACAACAGAGTCATCAACCAACAAACCTCAGGCTATATATCCAAGAAAAAAGGATAGGGCACTCCATGGAAACTTCTTAAATAATTATAAACTATACTAACTAAATGTAAATTGCACAGGATTGTAATTTAACAATATAAAAAGTGCTCCAACTAAAGAACAAGTCAAAACGATGCCCACAAGAGCAGAAATAAGTCAGAACATACTTTGTTAAAACATCTGCATCATCTCCCCACATCCAAGATGCAGAGAGCCTTGTAGAAAAATGCACCAGCTGAAAGAATGAAAGAGAAGGAGAGGAGATCCATGAAATACCACCTTCTAGACATGACATGGTCCTTGCATACATGAGTTTACAGTAGCTGTGGTTACTTGCACTGGATACAACCCATCAAAATTCCAGTGTGACTAGGGGAGGGGCTCCTGAGGCCCCAGCCCTGGTCAAGGAAACATTGGCAAGTGATGGTTGCTAAAGGAGGGAGTCACTGTCGTTTGGGTACGTGCCTGCTGGTAGGTTGCCTACACCTTCATGGATGGCCCCACACCTATGCATATGGAGTCAACACTAAATGGACTCAGAAGAGGCTAATAATAATAATATTATTAATAATAGCAAGAACATGAAATCAGGAAGGAGACATGTTAGTGGGCTTCAAGGACAATTGGAGCCAGATAGTAGAGATGGATAAGATCAAAATATACTATATACATGTATGAAATTTTCAAAGAATGAATGGAAAATATTATATTTAAAAGACATCTGAAATGGTGAGGTATGGGATATTAATTATGATGACATGAAAGGGGAAACATGTTACTTGCTATGGTAGGGTGTGACTGTGTCTCTTGCTCCTTTTTGATATGATGAAATAGTGTCTGTCCCTAAGTTTGTTTTAGGAAAGTCCAAGTTATTTTTAGAGGGAATGTTGACATTACTTAGTAAGGCAGCAGGAAAGAAAAAAAATGACCAGGAATCTGCATTCTGGGAGATCAGCACTCATAAATCAACTAGAAGACATCTGCCTTGTTCTCCTAACAAACCACTGACAACAGGGGAGAAACACAAGAATGCAAGGAGAAAGAAATCTACAGCAGCTTCACATGCCAAAGAACTGAACACACACTGTTGTCTCACGTTGGGCCAGCCTCAGTTTGGCTTTGTCACGTGGGATTTTTTCTTCCCAAACTGGAGTTGTACTTTTACAGATATCCAAGTTTATCTGAAAGAAGATCTCTCTTTTGTTTCTTTTTTCTTTCATATTATTTTAGAGGGATATTAGCGTTAAAGGCATCTTTGGGTGGTGCCGTCCTGTGCATCTCTGTTGACACTCTTGTAGAAGTCTGCACTCTCCAGCCTCTTTCTCCTGCCTACCATCCTCTGCTTAGCTCACACGACCCACTGGATGGGGCTTAATGCAGTGCAGTCTGTGTGAAATTCCCAAAAACTGAAGTTAAAAAGAAAAAAATAGTAATTAGATCACCCTGATGAGATTTCCCCCCACAAATTGGAATGCAATAGCCCACCCTCATCCCATATCTACCCTAATGCCACTTCTTCAAATAAGTGTGTCCTTATTAACTTATACAAAATATCCTCACCTACCCCCTTTCAATGCCTTTCCCTTCTCTTATTTTCTCTTTTGTTAATAGCACTGCTCATTATTTGCCATGAGATCACATAAAAATTCCTGTGTCTTTACCCAGAGAGATTTTTGACAGCAAAGGTCACCAGGAATTCCTACTGGTGCCTGCAGCTCTATGCTAGAGACACAGGAGGTTCTTCCTGCACCATGGCATTCTCCCTCCTGGAACCTGAATGGATTAGGTGCGCAGTAAGTATTGTCTAAGGAATGAACAATCCTCACTCATTTCATCCCTTTCTTCTCACTTGGATTCCACTTCATTATCAGGACTTCAATTAAATACCTGTGTTCCACGATCCCTTTTCTGGAGTTAGAGTGGTTGTGATTTGTTGAAGAGATGATAAGAGAATGAGCTCACTGCACTTTAACCTCCTGTCCAAACACTGACTGGTTTTTACTGTACACTTTGTGCTCTACCATCACTAATGGAGGGAAGAAGTGACATGGATGTTGCCTAATATACTCAAGGTGGGGAACTCTGCATCTACAGTAGTTTGTACAAGTTAATAGGCACTTTACAGGTTGTCATCTGTAATGTTAAAATGCTGGGCACTTACACCTGTTTTATAAAAAGCACATACCTAGTGTTCTATTGTCCACACACACATTATTTCTTCCTGGTGTCTCAGAGAAAATCGGTATTTCCCACAGTGCTCACTGTAGCTATTTTCCCTTGTAAGACACCGCTAATTTTATTACATTTTACATTGAGATTTTTCTTACTGAAATATTATAAAAAAAACAGTATGAATAGCTAACATTTATGGTGCATTTTCTGTGTGCCAGGCATTGCGCCAAACCCTTTCATGCATTTCCTTATTTAATCCTCTTTACTCTATTAGGCAGGTAAAATTGTATCATTTTCATTTATTGATGAGAAAGCGGAGGCTTAAAAAGGGCACACAGATTTAGGGGGTAGCTTATTAACAAGAAAAGGAAAACTGACAAGTCCTTGATAGATTAATCAGCTTTCAAATGGCTGTAAAAAAAAAAAAAAGTCATCCTGATGACATCTGAATGAATATACCTTAGATTACAAAATAAGCCTAGTCCAGAAGGAATGCAGCTTCTCCCTTCAGGTCAAAGCTGATTGGACAGGGCCATGTGAAAGCAGGCCATTCACGAGTTGTACCTATCTAATCCAAACATCAAAAGTCCCCAGTGCTTCAAAATGTGAAACTTTCTATTTTGTTTTCCAAATTTCCCAAAAGGAAATTCAAGCACATAGGTACATACAAGTTTCAACATTAAGTACCATTATACATTTGAATTATGTGTCTTAACCAATTTAACTTAAATGCTACATAACTCCATGCAGCAATACTGATACACAGTGTTATAGCAAAAGCAATAAGGAGGAGCAGGAGAGTGCTCCAACAAGTGACTTCTTCCTTAATCAAAGAATTTACTGGGCTGATTGGATTAGAGTGTTAAAAAATAAAACACAGATGTTTACTGAGTCAGAGTTGGAACTCAGACCTTCTCATACTCTAAAAACCAATTTTTTTCCACTCCACATCCAGTCATGACAAGTTCAGTTAAGGGATGACTCTATGACTATTTAGGATAATCTGTGCAGATTAGCCAGGGAGAATAATTACAAATCCAAAATAGCTACATTTCTTGGGAGAATAATTACAAGTCCAAAATAGCTATATTTCTTGGACTACTTGGCTTATTTAACTGTCTATAGTTACCAAATAAATGGATCATTTCAAGTCTTGAAATGACTCTAGGTGATGTGGACATATACCTGATGCTGTTTGTGATTCCAGTGATATTTAACACCCATTCCTAACAGCTCCTTGTCGAGCAAATAGCTTAAAGCAAAGAGAAAATATACACTTGAGGACAGTTTAGGAATGTGTATGCAGCAGTGTTAGGGTGGGACAGAAATGTGCCCCCTTCCCTCTTAAGGAAGCCACATGCAGGAAAATCACGTTTGCAAACAGGTCACTGGCAAATAATAGTTTGATTATAAAATAACTCTTCATTTTAAAAAAGCCTGTCCTTGATTCTATTTTTAAGAACTGGTATGCTTACAATATTATTTTAATATATAAGTGTGAATTGTACCTTTCTTGGACAATACATGTATTATGCGAAGCAAATATGTACCTTGAATTGGCTAAATGCTGACCATTAGGGACAGCACAAAAAAAATGCTTCTTTCATTCATTGTATCAAAAGTTTTCAAAGCAAACAGGGACCAGAGCCAAGATGAACCTAAGCAGGAGTGAGTATGGTCACTCGCGCTGACTCTAATGACTAGCATCCCAAAAGCTTTTTGAGAAAATGTAATCACAAGTTGCTCTCCCTCCATTTCCAACTTCTGAAGAAGCATTTTGACTGGGAATTGGGTAAAATGTATTTTAGCTAGAATATACATAAAGATGTTTAAACTGTAATTGCATGTAATTTGAAGAGAATGTTCAGTGGGGTGAGGACTGACCTATTCCGGAATATAAAAATTACAGGAGTTCACATTTTCATGATAATATTTTATCATTTTGAAAACTTATTCTTAATAGACCCCTACATTATGTTTCAGTAAAGTGGTTTCATTTTCTTTAACAACCATTAATAGCTATTAGTGGTAAAAAAAAAAAATAAGGCTTTATATAGATCATTAAAGTACATTTAAGTAA
This sequence comes from Peromyscus maniculatus bairdii, assembly GCF_049852395.1. Taxonomy (NCBI): domain Eukaryota; kingdom Metazoa; phylum Chordata; class Mammalia; order Rodentia; family Cricetidae; genus Peromyscus; species Peromyscus maniculatus. The sequence continues at coordinate 83,025,938 of NC_134856.1, read as the reverse complement.
TTTGTAATTGACAATTAAATCATCGTGGCAATGCATTATCATAAGTTTGATAGATCTGCCTTTTTTACAGCACTGAGAAGAAAGGCCCCTTTGTAAGACGCCCCAGTGCAAACTATTCTTGCATTTTAATTGATCACAAAGCACACATTGTCTTGATATATGTGCTTGGTAATCATCTTGTACAAGTTTCCTTTTGTGAGGATTTTGATGCTGTGTGTGGGAGTCTGGTTCATGCTAGAAACAGTATCCTTAGTGAAATGTGGAAGCAGCAGCAGCCGTCTTTAAACCTTTGCCCTTGGCGTTGTCATCACGTGTGAAATAAAGTTGAGACTCTCCACGGTGCAAGCCCAAACTCCCCCATTCTCTCCTTCCCTCTCCTTTTCCTCCATCTCTCTAAAAACCAGTGCGTGGGTGCCTACAAAGAAGCTGAGTCCAAGGATTACCATGGTGATGGTTATACTGATCCCTGCACCCAGCCAATAGACATTGCCCTTTCCAATGACAATGAAAGGTGACATTTGTTTGTAAAATTTAGCGTTTTGTGCTTCTAACCTAGGAAATTTGTGGACTTGACAAATAGAAATTCTGGTCAAAATAGTTATGTGTTGAGATCAAAATACAGAAATTTCACTGACTTTGAGAGGCAAATTCTAATCATTCATGGGCCAATCTTCAAAATGTCCCATAGATGACTGATTCATTTCCCCTTTTGTTGATTTTATTATGGCATAGAGCAACAATATATTATTGTTATAATATTGAAATTATATATTTTTAGTATAAATCTTGAAGACCAAGAGTAGGTTTTCAAAAAAAAGTGTAGGTTTTCTACATTTCAAACTTTATAAAGCAAAAAAAAAAAAAAAAAAAAACCCACAAAAGATTAATTTTTTTTTACAATTGGCTAGAATCTGAGATATATAAAAGTACCGGTGGAGTGTTTTACCTCTCTTTTATCAAGAAGTGATATTTTATAATGCGGACATGACCAAGTTTTATGTAAATTTGATTAATCACATAAATGTCTATCTGCTTTGTCTTCTTACCGTCATTTAATTTATGAAATTCATGGGCTTCCTATGAGATGAACACATTACATGAAAGTTTAAAAGATATAATGGGTGATTTTTAAGTCATTTCTTAAAATTGAAATTAATTAGATATTGACACTAAACTAGTAGAAATTAAACTTTTAATTCAACTCTAAAAGGGGAAAGAACATCAGATGGTCAGATTCAGTATCTACCTCATGTATGAACTATGCGGGAATTTTTAAATTAAATTGGATTAGTGAATTCAACAGTGTCTATGGTAGAACCTTAACAAAGAGTTCAACTGATCTTCCCTTGTCCCTCTCGGCACTGTGGCCAGGTTTGCTGCTAGGACCATAAGAATGAGTGCTAGGAAGCAGAAATACAAGAGCCAACAGTCCCTGTCCACAGATGTGATGGGTAGGAGGCTACAAAAGAGGAAGAAAACTGACTACAGCCATAAGGACTTTCCATGGAGCAGAGAAACACCATGTAAGGTGTAATTGATGGAAGTGTTAAAGGAATGCTAAGAAGTGTGTAAATTGTTTACTTGAAGGGAGGAAGCTCAAAGTCGCCAGGAGAGTTTTCTGAAGGTCAGCCGTGGACAGCCTCCTTGGCAGTAGGAATCTTTAATTTTAGTTCCGCCATTTCAATTTGACTCCACCACTTGAAACATGTCTCAAGGTATTAATGAAAGAAATTAAGATTGGCAAGGCAGCAGAGACTGTGGATTCCAAAATGCATGCAGCAAAATGGCTGATAAATTAAAATGACCTCATCAATCAGTCGTAAAAACTTGTGTGACTGTTCTTTAGAATTTTTTTTTAATATATATTTTTAGGAATGCACTAAAACTTCAGTAACTTAGAAACCTATTCCAAACTTGGAATTCTACAAATGTGAAATATTGTTATAAATACTGTAATAAACTAAGGCATATATATATGCATGCACACGCACACACATCACTTAATTGAGTGGAGTATATTAAGAAAACAGCTATATTATAATGAGACTATTTTAAACATGTTTCCTAAATTTAGTCAAGGTGCGTCATTTGCTTTTGACATTTTAGTTTTAAAAAAGTAACATATTCTTTAGCTTTCTAGTTAAGATGTTTCAATTTATGGCCCTTGACATAATCCAAAGATAGGTTTGTACATTGAGAGAATCATATCGCACAATTTAATATGGTTTTTGCAAGAATATAAAAGGTTGTTTTAAATTTATAATGTGTAACATAGCATAATAAATCATTTCATAAGACACTAAGGGGAAATCTAAAACAATCCTCAATAAAATGAAGCCTCGTCCCTAAAATGGGAGGGAAGCTTAAAGATGACAAGTAGACGAACTTGTAAAACATGATAAAAGACATCCATCTTAAAGCAACGGCTGGATTGGAGATGAACAAGGGTGCAACTTATCATCATTTGTTAATTAATGTTCTAGAAGGCCCTATCATCATAAAAAGCCATTTAATTAAAATGACAGATATGCTCATTAGAAACACAAAGATAAAAATTCCGTCACTTGAAAGGAGATAAATGTAAGTACAAAAAATAAAAATAACCAGTAAAAATCTGTAACAATTCAAAGAGATTATACAAGTACTTTAATCAATAACTTCCCCGATGTGGAAACTATTTGAAGTAAATATTGTCTTCCCTAAGACAGAAGACATTAAGATTTTAGTAGATTTAGCATCCATCTATGCTTCTAGATGTAAAAAGCAGGAATTATAAAGGTGCTAATTTTTCTCTAAGTACAAATGTCAATTAAAATCCTGGAATGTTTGCTTAGCATACACAGGCCCTCACCAAACCCCAGACTCATCCCTCAAGAAAACAGTGTAGTAGAGTTATTTCAAATAGAGATGATTATTGCTCATCTGAAAGGAGAGAGCAATGGGGCAATCAGATATCATAAAGCAATGCTAAACCTTCATATTTAAACATAAGAAATGGCAGATGGATCCAGAAGCATGAAATCTAATACAGAAAGACATATGTCTTGCCTCCAAACCCACTAGGTCATACACTAAACAATACTGGTAAAGTGATGTATGTGGGAAGGAGGGAAAACTGATGTTGCAACCTCACTTTATCCCAGGCACCAAAATTAATTGTACATGAATCAGATGATAAAGATAAAATCCAACAAAATACAGAGGTAAATACCAATCTTTCAGGGCAGGATATTTTTGTATAAAAATAAAATAAAATAAGCATGATCTTTGTTTATGTAGTAAAGTAAATGAACTAGAAATTAATTTTAAAGTCTTTTCTTAAAACTTACAGCAAAGCTATATATCAGATTGCTACAACTCCACTTAAAAAATCTCTGCTTTATGGCTGAGACACATAAAATTGCCATAAAGGAAGACAAAGGACAATATCATTGGGGGAAATACTCACCTTCACTAATATTCAAAGAAATGCAAATAAAACAGTGAAGTAATATGTTTTCACTCATCATACTTGCAAATGTAAAATAAAATAATAGTGTGCTTCAGAGAATAGCAAGGCATGAATTATACTGGGGAGGGTGTGTCAGCAAGTGTAAATTTTCAGCAATGCAATTTAGAAATATGTGTTCAAGCTTAAAATAGTTCTCTCCAAAGAAAATGAGAAATGCTGCCAACATTAGTGTTTAAGACAACGCTTCTCAACCTTCCTAGTGCTGCAGCCCTTTAATACAGCTCCTCATGTGGTGGTGACTCCCAACCATAAAATTATTTTCATTGCTACCTCATAACTGTAAGTTTGCTACTATTATGAATTGTGATGTAAGTATTTTTGGAGATAGTGGGTTGTCAAAGGGATCATGACCCAGAGGTTGAGAACCACTGGTTTGAGAATTTTCTGTTTTGGAGAGATGGCTCAGTGGTTCAAACCACTTGCTGCTCTTCCAGAGGATCAGAGTTTGGCTCCCAGCACCCACATGAGGCACTCGCTACCACCTGTAGGTATAGCTCTAGGGGATCTCACGCCCTCTCCCTCTGCAAGCATCTACACATAGGTGGTATATACAGATACAATCTCTTAAAGTCTCTCTGTCTCTATGTCTTTGTTTCTGTCTCTCTCTCCTTTCTTTCCTCTCTCTCTCACATACACAAATAAATAAATAAATACATTTTAAAAATGAATATTTAAAAAGACTTTTCATCTCAGTGACATGTGCAAAATTTAGAAAACACCTTTAATAACATACTTTAAGAAACATACATAAGGATGTCGGTGAAACAGCATGCCTCAGTAGTTAACCGTGCAGAATCCTCTTGTAGAGGACCCAAGAGCTGTGGGCCCATGTTAGAGTATGCAACACTGCCTGCAAATTCACTCTATGTGATCCAATACCCTCTTGTGGCTTCCATGTGCACTGCATACACATGCACAAACTCCCACACATATACATATATACACATCAATTAAAAAGAAAATATTTTAATCAGTAATCAATACCATGAAAATTTTATATTTAAAAAGATGAAGTATATACACTGAAATGTCTATATGGAAATATACCAAAAGTTAAATACTCTATTTTCTGCTTGGATATAGATGATGACAATTATTTCCTTTATGTTTATTGGCATTTCAAAGCAACACTATAAACATGAATTGCTTTTATGATCATTAAAAAAAACATTATTTTTTTTAAAGAAGTATGTCCTATGTCCAAAATGTCACTAAATCTGCATTAATGGCATCTAAATTAAGAACATTTTAATAGTAAAGTTTTAGTAATATAATATCATATGCTTAGTGGGAATTCAGTATATTATGTTGATAAGTTCTGTTTGTAGCAAGATGCTAAATATAGGCTGAGGAAGGAAATGATCTTCTAGAAATTTCTGAATAAATAATTGTTACAAAAGGAGATTTGTTTTAGTCTGAAACATGTAGAAGTGGGACTCAGTAAGTTGCCCACCAGTGCTCCAACTGATGCTTTTCTACTTGGGTTCAGGATGGTGGGGGTATCATTTGGGAGCAGTCTGTGTTCTCTGTAGCTTTACATAACACTAATGATTTTGCAGGTGTTTGCCATTGAGCTTCATTTATAGACATGAAAATGAATGTATTCTAATGCGTATAGTCTCTCTATGTGTGTTGTTTTCTATGTGGTGTGTGTGTGTGTGTGTGTGTGTGTGTGTGTGTGTGTGTGTGTGTGTGTTGTGTGTTTTCCATATAAAATATTCCTTTTGAAGTTCAGAGCTTAGAGAAAGCCTGAATTTGGCGGGAGTAACTTTTGAATGCATTAAACAGCAGCTTTAATCTCAGGTTATGATTGACAGCAAACAAAATGAATATCATTTCTTTGTTCTCCCCAATACAGTGGAAGACATGTAAATATCTTTGGTTTTGTATGTGCATGCACATTGTACATGCATGTGCTATTTGTTCAATGGAAGGCAAAATTTTACAAAGTTCAGCTGCAGACAGCTAATGAATTTGGAATTCTTCAAGCTGTCTCCTAATGACAGGCTAATGACATATGTACTAAGAGAATGTGACAAGAGTCCCTGTTGGAACATCCCTTGCTGAGGAGATTGAGGAGGACAGGCTGCAGAGACCTCTGGTGACCAAAGACCCTCCAAAAGCTCAGATGTGGTGTCACACCTCTCTGTCAGGAGCAAAAACCATCAGTAGATCAAGGGAGATGGAGATAGATTGTCTGGATCAAATGAGATGGACACCTAAAAGCAAGGTTTTTCGGTGGGAGAATAAATAAAGTTTTATTTTCCTATAGTTTTGTTGTCTTGAATTCTCTGAAGGAGTATCTCTTCTCGTCCTTTGTTTCCCTGTATTACATGTGGCTAAAGACAGGAACTGCAGCTGTTCCAAAGGCCTGGTAGACAAAAAGAAGTATCCCCAAAAGATAACTTCAGTTGTTGGGGTGCTACAGTTGTGTCCTGTGTGCTTGTCACATGATGCTGCTGCAATCTGGAACCTTTGATCATCTGAGTGTGTTGAAATATGTATATGGTTCTCACGCAGCCGAGGGTGGCCTCAAGCTTGCTACATATCTAAGGATAACCTTGAACTTTTGATCCTCTCGCATCTACCTTCCAAGCACGGGGGGTTGCAGTTATGTGCCAGCATGACCAGCGCTCGAGACAGAGCCCAGGGCTTTGTACGTGCTAGGCAAGCACTGTCCCAGCTGAGCTGTCTCTCTCGTCCCTGATCATCTGAATATAAAACACAAATCACGCTTTGTGGTTTGTTTGTTTTCTTCTGCTCAGGTGTTATTAACGTGAGTTTTTGTTGTCGTTTGGTAATTGTTGGTGATGATTGTCTTAACTTCTTGAGACAGTGCTTTACTACATAGCCAAGCCAAGGCTGGTTTCAAATCCCCTAGCCTCCTTGCAAATCGCTTTCTAATCCCATAATCTTTTGAATTCAAACAATGCTGCCTACCAGCTCACATCTCATTTCCATTCCATACATTTATCCCTTTGTTTCCTAAACATGGCTTTGTCACACCTTTCTTCAATGTACCTCTTCAATTATTTTGTTTGTTTATCTTATTGTGTAGTGAGTATTGACTGGGCCACTACAGTGTGTCAGTCGCCTCTGCAGGTACTGGAGACATGTAAATTATCACTCAAGAAGCCAGCACTAACTGGGGCATATACAAAAAATGAGTTGACTAATCAGTTGCTGCAACAAGCTCCACACAGATCCTTCCACGCTGGAGGGACTTGCAACAGTAAACACTTCTTCCATCTGCAAGCCTGCAGATCAAGGGCAGTTTGGCAGAGCTAGGCTGGGTGGCTCTCTTTCAGGCTATGAGTCAGCTGTGCTTGGCTCCCATTATTGAGTAGGCTCAGATCTCTTCTTGTATGCCTTCTGGGGCTCACATAGAAAAGTCAGCAGATTCCCAGGGGTGTATGTTTTTTCTCATGATGGGCCACAACACCTAAAAAACCCTCTCTGCACAGGAACATTTCACACAACATCTACTTACATTTTAATAGCTGAAGCAGGTCCTGTTGTCAAGCTTACTGACAGTGGAGCGAATACATGCAGTCTACCCACTCCAGTGCACTATTAAGTCACATGACAGGGGCAGAGCATGAATAATAGGCAAAATAATCCAATCTTCCACACAAATTATGACAATGAAGCATGAAAAGGGTGCAAGAGAAGTCTGTTCAATGTTTAGAGGAAGTGCAGTGAAATATTTCAGAGAAGGGGTACATCCATCAGGATTTAGGCAACCAAATACAGAATGAGTAGAGTCAATAGGTAAATGATAGGTGGAAGGATGGATGGATGGATGGATAGATGGATGGATGAGTAGATAGATAGATAGATAGATAGATAGATAGATACATACATACATACATACATACATACATACACACATACATACATACATACATACATACATACATACTATATACATATATAGATGGTGGATAGATTACAGATACATGCATATGTCACATAGATGATAGATGATAAGGGAGGGGTGAGTAGGTTTGGAAGAGGACATGGTTTAGTCCATAGGAATGCCTCATACTTACCGGGGGGGGAAAAGAAAGAAACCTAAAATTTACCATATTTCCTTAAAACCTCCTTAGAATCACACCCCAGAAGTCATATTTATATAATAACCCTCCTCCAATTCCCTTGAAGTCCAAACCTCCCGTACCTCAGAGTGTGATTGTATGTGGAGAGTACTTTTAAGGGGCTAGTTAAGCTTACTGAAGCTGGAAATGTAGGGCTTCAACCCAAAGGGACTGCTAGCCTTATAAAAAGAGAAAATGGTACCACAATGCAAGAGAGACCCAGAAAGAAACCAACCCTGTTGTTACCTTGATCTTGACTTCCAGCCTCCAGAACTCTGTGAATTTTATGCCCATAGTTTAAGGCCCTATAGTATTTTGCTATAGCAGCCCCAACTGACTAATAAAGGCATCTGGGCAGTTTTAAAGCTAGAGAGCTGCTACAGGCCGCAGGAATATATCATAAGAACTCAGCTGGTTATGGCAAAGTCACAACCTGGAGGGATCAGGGAATTCTTCCAGAGGAAGACAAATCCCAAGGAGTTTTTGGTGTCACTTGGCTTGTTATATATCAGCTGTATTCTTTTATGAAAATCATGTGTGCCTTTATAGTTTTCCCAATTGACTTTCCCCTAAGAAGGGCTAACAGTGTGGACTGATCACTCTCTGGACATACATTCCAGGTATTTGGAGAACAGCCTCAGGAAAGGCTTTCTCTGGAATCAGATATCTCCCTTGGCCACTTTCAAGGACTAGCAGTAATAACAGTCCATATGTAAGTCTCCTGATTTAAGGTAAATTCCATAAGGAGATACCACCTAAGTCAAGTGGACGTTAAGTAATAGCTTTACACAATTTAGCTTGGACCCTCCTTTCTTACAGCCTTACTAACTTTATAGACCTCTAACTCCTTACCTAACCACTTCTAGGAATATTTAGATAACCTTCTGCGTTATCTATGACAGCTATGCTCAGCCAGAACCCCAGTTCAAGCTTCCCTGTAATTATCATCATTGGCAGCATCCGGCCAGGTCCATCCCCAGATGGAGGAAAGTACCTTATCAGAGATACCTCTGTACTTTCTAAGAACAGACTTAAGCATCCAGCCTACCCATTTGAGAAGGCCTGGCGGATGTGCCAATTAAGCTTTACTTCCTGCTTTCCCAAACCTTACCTCTAGTTAGTTCCAGATCTCCCTTTAACTATCACCAGAGGCATCTAGCTGTACACAGGTTGCCTAGTAACTAAGCACACTTCCCCCACCCTGCAGAAAAACGGCAGATGGCTTGGACAGATATGAGCCACAGGAAAAAAGAAGACAGTTTTATTTTCTCCCATTGACCTAGCAACTTATAGATTCTTAACATTTTCTACTAATCACGTTTAAGAGTTTAATAGTTGAGCACATAAGATCCCTCTTCTTAGATGTTACCAGAATTTAGCCTTTAGTTAATTCATTTCCCCATTGGTCACTTCCCTTTGGGGTTGCAAATGATAATTAATGGTTATTGCCTCTCAATGTGATTCTTATCACCCCTCCATTTGATCCTGGAAGCCTGACTTTATATACCAGGACTTCCGGGGGTGGGGGGACACACGGGGACAGGAACGGGAACGGAGAAGAGAAAAGAGAATGGAAGAACTAGACAGGTAAGAACTTGAGAGGAACAAACTGAAATGGGGAAGAATTAGATTGAAGAGCTAGAAGAGAGGACTAGAGGAATGAGATGGAAGATGAGGAAGAGTCAGATGGGGAAGTACTAGCTGGGTAAGAACAAGATGAAAAGGACCTAGATGAGGCAGAGTTAAGACAAGAGAATTAAGATAGAACTTAGAGGAAGCAGTAGATAAATATAGAGAGAAATCAGCCAAGGAAGGAGCTAGACATGAGAACAGAACTGAAGCTGTGTATTAAAGGATGTTATGCCAGAGGAATTAAAGCAAGTGGACTATAGAGCTCAGTGTGCTGAGATTCTGTTTCCTGAAAACAGTCCTCGCCGTTAGTAGTTCTCTCTCCTGAGCCCCTGGGATGTATAATATTAAGGCTGGTTCCTCTAATATTATACAAGAGAGAGCAGAGCAAACTGGAGGCTGTCATTGTCAAAAAGTGACTGGAAGAAGAGGATGTTTCACTATGTCTGTGATGGCTGGCCTTTCTTTTATCTCACCATGGCCACAGTCTGGATATTTTTTTCTCTCTGAGAGTTTTCATGTTCACCTGGCAACATTATGCTATTTCTCTAAGACACAAGTTCCCCAATCTGCTTTTTACTTCCTTGTTGGCTTATTCAGAGAATATTGTCACTTACTGATCCAGAAGTCCCATGGACCAGCCATCCTTTATTATACTAAACACCGATAGCTTTTCCCAATGTACAGGATCCACCGTGTGGCTTTGGTGTTGCAAGTATCTGTTTTTCAACCCTTGGCAGCCCATGCTGCCCTCCTCAGGCTTGCTTCCATGGCCTCTCTTCAAACCTTAGACTTGTCACCTCTGAGTGGGCTCCTCACTACTTTTCACCCACGGCCTAACCAAATGAAAGCATTCACTGCAAGATTGTCCCAAGGCCTCTGCTGGTTTGGCTAACATTTCTCTCTTCTCCATTTTATGTGCTTATTTATTTATTGTTTCTTGGTAAATTTTAACTTAGTTTTAGTTGATATACAAAATGATGTGCCTAATTATGACATTTCCACATGTATATATCTTTGTATTTGCTCATATTCACCCCCCCACCCCACTCTCCTCATTCTTCCTCCCAAACTGCTACTGGTCCCCTTCCTAACAAAAGAAGTCTGCCTTAGAGTTCATACTATTAAAGTATTAGTGTTTCAGTCTATATGAGAGAAAATATGTGGCATTTATTTTTGTCTTTTATACCCTCTTTTGTTTCTTTCTCCTTCACTTCAGATCCTTTCTCCCCACACATAGTCCCCTTTCTTCATAGACATGTGTAAGTAAATATATTTAAATCAAAGTTCTGCATATGAGAGTAGACTTATGCTATTTGTCTTCCTGGGTCTGGCTTGTTTCACTTAACACAATGAGCTCCAGTTGCATCTGTTTTCTTGAAAATGACATCATTTCATCCTTCACAGGGAATGAATCTCCTCTATATATGAACACTACATTTTCCTTATCCATTCATTTGCTTGCACTGACTCTTACCATGTGCAGTGTCTGGGAGCTCTTGCAGCTTACAATACCTCTCAGTATAAGATACATATTGTTCAACTCACCTGTCACTTGTCTTCTTCCAACATGATTATTAATTCCTCAGTCAGAGGCTGTGTCTAGTGCTGCTTTTGAATACCCCATTATGCAATTCAGTGTTAGAGAGTCAGTTCTGTAGTCCTTAGAAAAAGAGGTGCTTGGTCACCACAAGTTTTAGCTTTTTTTTTTTTAACTGAGAATATATTAAGGAATCTTTGTATATCATTTGCCATTGAAGTGATGTTTTCAATATATTATTCATATATGCCAACAGCCATTGTTTCTTAGCATCTGTTTTGTGCCTAGAACTTTGTACATTAGCCGAGGCCTGAAGGATGGACAAAAATGTACGTAGTGAGGTGCTAGTGACGACTGGAGCTTTGTGGGAAAAAGCATGAACAGAAGCACAGAAGAAAGAGAAATCTTATCTTTAGGACTGGAAGAAGTTCAAAGTACAAAGAGCATAATGTACAACTGACAGATAAGTTGATCCTATAGGTGGTGGCCCTTTGGGTATAGGTGGATCTTACATGGATTGGACTGTATAGAAAGTGGTAAGACGTTTGAAGTTCTGATGAGATTTTAGCTGGAGATAGTTATGACCATAGTTTGTTTCTAAATAACTCTGGCTCAAATGCATAGGAGTGATCAAAACCCAAAAGACTAGCAAGTAATTGGGAGATCCCTTAGACTTATGGTGATACGAATTAGGAGAATATGGATGGTGGAAATTGGACACATTCTGGAGAAAGTATTGTTCAAAATGCCCCATTATTTCTGGCAGTTTTTACTTGCATACATTCTGGATCATTTCTATTTATAGTCAACAAATCATGCTTTGGTTACAGGGCCAAAAATAGACACAAGGTTTTAGTTTGGTTTGGTTTGATGTTTTGAAATCCTGGAGATGAAATCCAGGGCCTTACTCATGCTGACCAGGTCCTCTACCACTGAGCTAAATCCCGAGTCACCAGGATGTTTTAGTCTGGGGGCTGATTGCCTGTGGATGCTCAGTCTGTCAATATTTGGTGAGCTGAACACTTATAGGCACTTTTCTTTGATTATATAATGCTTTAAATCTTATGAGTGACATAGAAGGATTTATCTAAGTTTAGAGTTTGTGACTCCTTTTGACTTTTGAGATCTTCATCAGACAAAATTCAGATACCTTCAAGAACTACTTTTACTGTTTCTTCCTTCCTTCCTTCCTTCCTTCCTTCCTTCCTTCCTTCCTTTCTTTCTTTCTTTCTTTCTTTCTTTCTTTCTTTCTTTTTTTTCAAATATGAGCTTCCACATGCCTGTTAAAAGCATATATTTTGGTTATACACCCCTTCACCTCAACTTTTATTTATATACTGGAAGAGATGGTGGAGGACAGCTCAACACATTCATATTTATCTCAGTGGTTAGGGCAAGCAGCTGAATGTTTGGCTACAGTCTAGTCAAGCTAGAATTTTACTTTGGCCCTGTAGGATGTGTCTCTACCTCCTTTTTTGGCAAGTTTGTGGGTTCAAAGTAGCCTGCTCCCAACTAAAAGTAGGCTGCCTTCTAATTATTACTCCAATTACCAATTGGCTTTTTGAAACTCCACTTTTTTTTTTATTTGCACTGCTTGTTTTCCATCTAGCATACAAACACTTAGTTCCTGTTAACACTCAGCTCAAGTTAACTAATAACTTTTAATGTAGTCCATACTTAGACCTTTCAACTAGGTCTAAGTATCTTTGCCATATGTTTAGCTCTTTTTCACTGAAGCATCCTCCTTCAATTCTTCCTCAACTGTTGATTCACCTGGGATTCTGATCTTAATTCAGTTCTTTGTATTTCGCTCTCAATTCTTTTCCTGGCTGATCTCACCCACAACCATGTTGCTAACTGCATCCTCAACCCAGATCTGCCTGTGGGCATCCTGAGCTCAGTCTGTTCTCAGTGGATCAAAGTAACTTCCTTATCTACCCTGATTTTCAATGTGTGTGTGTGTGTGTGTGTGTGTGTGTGTGTGTGTGTGTGTGTGTGTCCATGGTCTGTTTCAGTCAATGATAGCATGATTTGCCAAATGCCCCATCCTGAAAACATGTCATCATTATCTTCAGCTCCTCTCTTGTGCTCTTCCCACCTGCCCAGCTGTCTGTATCATGACTCTGCCACTAAAGAGATGTGTGAGCATTCTCCTTTCTGTAGCTGCTAAGAAGTATGGCACTGGGAAAAGAACTAGGCTTCACTCCCACCAGTGCTGTTGATCAGGCTTGTTATCTTGGGGTTTTCCTAATCTCCAAAGCAAGCAGTCTCTTCATAGTTATAGAACGATACTTTGTATTTACTGGATTTAGCGATTTGATCTTTAGTGAAACATCTTGCACAGGCCTAGCAAATAAACAGTGGCCAATTCATGGAAGAACCTCCCTCAAAGCCTCGCCCATTCTTATCTGCACAGTGACTTCCCAACTGCTTCCTTCTCTGTCCTGTTCTTGGTTCTGACTCCAAGTAGAAACAGTTTCTTTATAGAGCCCAGAACTTTCTGTGCCTTCTTACCCCAAATTTCCAGCATGAAATCAGTAGCCTTCCTCACTCAGCTTCTAACTGCTCTCTGCCCTGTCTTCATTCCTTCCAGGCCTCTATTTAACTTGTCAGAAATGTTCTTTTGAAGTACGACTTAATCACGTTCTTAAGACATTTATTATATATACCCTAATTATACTAATATGTTTAATGGTAATAAAGAACTCAAAACAACATTACATGTCTGTCCCAGCAAATAAAAACAGCATTCAATGTAAAACCCTTTAAAATGTAAGGCTATGATTCATTAGGAACTGATTGCAGGCAATGTTCGTGGCAGTTAATAGCCTGCCCTGTTTCCCACAGCAGGAAGAACAGGTAAGAATGCCATTTGCTGTGGAAGCCAGTGAAGTGAAAAGGAGCTAGAACACAGGATGCACAGAAAGAATTGAGCTGAGGCCCACACTTAGTGCTGTGTGACAACGAACTAGCTAGACGCGTACAACAGACCCACTTTGGGAACCAAGGGAGAGGAGAGAAAGCCGTCTAACTTCTAATTCTTCTTCCTTGCCTACAAAGATGTCGGGTTCTTGTCAAGATGGTACCCAAACTACCCTTCCACTCCCATTGCCCCGAATCTGAAAGTCTCATCTAGTCTCATCAGCCTGCAATTTAACAAGTCCCAAACACCCACATTTATAGAAAGCACTAAAAGAAATACAGACTCTTACCTCTTTACAGCTGCTTTAAAGAGCTTAGCTTTGGCCAGGCAGTGGTGGCACACGCCTTTAATCCCAGCACTTGGGAGGCAGAAGCAGGTGGATCTCTGTGAGTTCAAGGCCAGCCTGGGCTACAGAGTGATTTCCAGGACAGGTTCCAAAGCTACACAGAGAAACCCTGTCTTGAAAAAGCAAAAACAACAAAAAAGAGCTTTGGGTTGGAAAGATGGCTCAGTAGGTTAAGGCACCTGCTGACAAGCAGGATGACCCAAGTTGGATCCCTGAGGCCCACATGTTGGAGAAGAGAACTGACTCACAGGCTTCCTCTGATCTCCATTTGTGTGCTGTGGTCAGCACACACCCACACACATACAAGCACAGGCTCATGCACAGACACAAAATAAATGAAATATAATAAAAATTAAAGTTCAAACAAATATTTAAAAAAAAAAAACCCTAGGATCCAAGCTCTAGGCACATGAAAGTCCTTAAGTTAGGAACAGGACCTTCCTAATCTTCTGGACCTCTCAGGTTCTTGCCTAATGACTCAGTAGCTACTTTTCATTGAGTTTGACAAGACTTTTAGAAATAGTATAAAATAAAAGCCAGCCAGTGAGAGTAGACAATGTATCAGGAGAGAATACTACACAGAGAACTCTAGCCACCAGACAGGAATTTATGAAGTGTCCACCCTAGGCTCCACCGTGTTTTATAGTGGTGAAAAAATGAGTGTCTTCTTGATCCCAAGTGATGTAAATTCAGATAGGAGGAACAAATAATAAATAAGCCCATAACTTCAGAAGGTGCCACAGAAAGAAAAGTAGCCCTAGAGTCACCTCGCTACTCTGACAAGCATAAATGCATTGTGATAGGTTCAAAACCATCTTCCCCAGACCATCTTGGTCTCTTTTTTACTTTTTTTCCCCATATAAATCGCCATCTTGGTCTCAGTCTTTTAAAAGGAAGTTTTGTTCAGCTCCAATCGTGTTCTTTGTTCATGCTGTGCAGCTTACCTCTCTGCATTTGTTAGAATGGAAATCACCGAGAGAGGGGGCTTCCCCAAGTGCAGTAAAATCTGCATTCCCTTTTACAGTGCATGAATAGTGACGACATTGCATTGGGCCTCTGACTTGACAGTTTGAACAAGCAGGAAAGCAGTTGCTTATGCATATGTCTCGCTTAAAAAGAGCAAACGAGCCAGGCGGTGGTGGCGCACGCCTTTAATCCCAGCACTCGGGAGGCAGAGCCAGGCGGATCTCTGTGAGTTCGAGGCCAGCCTGGGCTACCAAGTGAGTTCTAGGAAAGGCGCAAAGCTACACAGAGAAACCCTGTCTCGAAAAACCAAAAAAAAAAAAAAAAAAAAAAAAAGAGCAAACGTGGGGCAAGCAAGATGCTTTAGTGGGTAAAGAGAATTGCAGCTAAGCCTGATGAACTGAGTCTGACCTATAGGACCCACACAGTGGAAGGGAAGAACCAAAGTGTACAAAAAAACGTGCACTTCCATAAGTATACATGTGCACGCATGCATGTGTGAGCACATTCATATAAATAAACCAATGTGATACAAATATTAGGAATGTATTTGTCATATTTTTCATGCAACTGTTACCACCTAGCTTAAAGACATTCTCCTATAGATCTGCCCCAGGCTTACCGTTGGCAAATCATTTGGCCAAAAATGACTGTTTCATTGTGAAAATGTTGTCTGCTAAGTGGTAAGATTTCACAGCCAGTTATTTTACCAACTAGGCTATTTATGGTTGATGATGTAAATGAAAATCTTCTACATTCTGTCCTCAGTGGACAGACACAGTTCTCCAAAGTTTGATGTCTGCTTTCATTTATAGCAAGCTGTCATTATTAGTTTATCATACGGCCTCTTAGATTTACCTCATACCTATTTTCAAGTGAGATTTACCTACTACCTATTTTAAGTGACTTCTAGGAGTCCTCAGTACTTCCTGGTTTATTATGGACACACACTCATTGATAAATATAACACTTTTACCTTAAGGCATATTACAGTTATTCTTACTAACTATTCATCCACCTGCCCTATTCACCCCAGGAAGCATCTTCAGTTTTGAAATGAATAAATGGTCCCATGGCTTGGGGAAAGCATACCCATTTGGAATTCAAACCACTTCTTGTCACTGAGATGGCTGCCACCTGCTCCTCACATGAGAGTTGGAGATAATTAGTGAGCACTCCTTTTGAAGGGAACTCTCACACAGTTCCTCAGAGTACCATCAAACATTTGCTTTACCAAACTACTGTGATTTTACTTTGGACCACCTGTCAGTCTTGTGTATTGAGGCATGACTGCTCAGACCTATGTCCTATGGCTTTGAATGTGTCCCACACCCACCCTTCTACTGTACAAGCCAGCTGAGAGTAGTGGGGTCTGAAGGAACAGGGTTGTAGCGTTCTGTTAGTCCTATCCACGGCTCACCCCAAGCTGAATTCTCTGCTTGGCCCCCATTACACCAACAAAAACTTTGCCTCTGAGGTTGGCAAGCTTTAAGTCAAAGGATCCTGTGTCTTTTGTTCAATAGCAGCAGAAATGAAAGAAACTACATCTATTCGCACACAATTTACACATGTGTTTATCAATGTTGCTAAGAACATATTGTTTGCACTGTACTTGGCATCTGGAAATCTATTTGTTTTAAACTTTATTCATTTACTTCATATTTACTTTGAAATTTTTCTGTGTATTCTTTCCATCTGTGGTAGAAATATGGTATGTTTCATATATACATACATACATATATACAGTGTGTGTGTGTGTGTGTGTGTGTGTGTGTGTGTGTGTGTACCAATGCAATCACATGGAAAGCCAGAAAAGAATTTCAGGTGTTTTCCTCTATCATCTTTGACCCATAGTCCCTTGAGACAGGGTCTCTCAATAGTTTGCTACTTCCTCTAGGTTGGCTGGACAGCAAACCCTCAGGATACTCCTGTCTCCACTTCTCAATGGTGGGGCTACAGGCATGACTAGCCATGCCCAGATTTTATGTGAGTGCTTGGGATTCTAACTCAGTTCTTCACGCTTGCAAAGTGTTTCTTATGAAGACCAAGTAATTCTTTCATTTGTATTTGTATTTGTGTTATATGTACATGTTCATATGTGTGTGCTCAGTTGTGTGAAGACCACAGGTTTACATCGAGTGTTTACCACAGTTACTCTTTACATTATTTTTTGAGACACAGTTTCTCACTGAACATGGAGCCCAGCAGCTGGTTAGTGGCTGGCCATCGAGCTCCAGGGATCCATGAGTCTCTGCTTCCTCATACTTCCAGCGATGGTTTTACAGGTATGCCCCAGTGGGCCGGGCTTGCACGTGGTCACTAAGGATCTGAACTCAGGTCCTTACGATTGCACAGAAGGCACTTTACCAGCAGAGCCACCACCCAACTCCCCAATTCCTTTGTTAGATTAGTTGGTTAGTAAGAGTACAAAAATAATGGCTTTGTTTATGACACATTCATCCATATGTATCATTATACTTTGCTCATATTTGCCCCCTAATCACCTTTTCTTATATCACCTCCATATATGTGTACATATATGGGTATGTATATATATATATAAAAATATGATTCTCATATTAAACAATTTGCAATTTTGTTTCTTTTTTATTTCCCCTCCCATTTCTTCTCTTCCCTTTATCTTCCTTATGACCCCTTCTTCTTTCTCTTACATTATTTCCTTTCTACTTTCACCTATGTGTTGTTCTTTAGGTACACATGCATGTAAATATATATTTTGAATCTAGATTTAGCAGATGAGAGAAAACAGAGGATGTTTGTGTGTTGCTTATCTCACTTAACTGGGTGGTCTCTGGTTTCATCCATCTTCCTGAATACAACATAATTTCATTCTTCCTTACTCCTAAATAAAGCTCCATTGTCTGTGCATGCCACACTTTCTTCATGCATCCATCTGTTGACGGACATCTAGACTAGTTCTGTGTCTTGACTATTGTGAAAACTACAGCAACGAACCTGCATGTACAAGTATCTCTGTAGTACACAGGCTTAGACTCCTTCTGGTGTATACCCAGTAATACACCTGGCAATTCTTAACACCAGAAACTCGAAGCCAAATACACTTGGTATTCTTGGTGCCCTCGCATTTCAAGACTATCCTTTGAGGATGTGGATCTGAGAGGTAGGCTAGGTTTCTGTAGTGCTCCAACCTTTCATCAAAGAAGGATTTTGTTCTGTAGAGACCCCACATCCTTGTCACTCTTCGTATTACACAAGCCTATTGAAATGGTGCCTTTTTATTACTTTCGAAATGCAAATGTTAAAATGCAAAGTCAAGGCACAGAAGGTGGAAAGCAGTTGGAGTCATTAATGCGGCATGTGAAAATTTCACTTTTGATTCTGGAAATTGTAACAGAAATAAACTCACATATAATTTACCTTTCAAAAAACTTTTGAGAAGTTCAAATCCAGAAAGATCAAGAAGTTGGCTGATTCTCAGCTCTCACCAGTATTCCCACATCACAACACTTTCCTACTTTGTCCTTTGCCAAATTTGTATTCTTAGCTAAAGTTTTAATTTATGAAGTGAAATTGTCTTTTTGAATATAGAGGGCATGGAAACAATCTGTGTTTTGGTTGTGGCTCCTTGTTAATTGCCACTGTAATTCTTTCAAACAAATTTCCCCTACAAACCTAATTTAATAATCAAGACTGTTAAAATTAACTATTGTTGATGACCCAAATAATAATTTGCCCTCAAGAGTGCTTAGTCTGTGTGGCTTTAATCTTCAATTGGAATAAAGTTTGAAATGAACTGGTGTAAAATTGGTATCAGAGGAGTAACACTTTAACTAAGTTTTCATTAACTTACTATCTTTCCTCCCAGGCTGCTACGATCACATTAAGAAAGCATCAGATTGATTACAGTAAACGTTCCTTGAAAGCCATGTCCCGCCTAGTGTGTCTAGAAGCCAAGCTCTGTGTCAAGGGTGCAGTAGACAGAGTTCCCAAACTTGGTCATTATTGCATTTCTGTAGGCAGGTCACTCAATCTCCCTGCACTTGAACTTTCTAGGTGGGACTGTAACATTATGCCACCCTTATCAATGTTGTGGGATGGCTAAATACAAAAAGACCTGGAAATTTAGAGCACAGTAGTGTGAAAGGAACTTTCCTGTGTTGTCATCTATGCCAAATCACACCTAAAATGGGAGATTTTTTTTCGTATTTGTGAAGAAAAGCACATATTTTGAAAACGAAATGATTCTTTCCCTGGTTTCAATGGTTAAAAGGGTATTCAATTACTAACAAATATTCATTGGGTCAATATTCAATAAGAGTAGTCAAGACAGTCTATTGGATCTGTGAGGAAGAGCAGAGGTTAATTCAGTGTACACTTGGGGTTACAAGCTTCCTATACAGTATGCAAATATTACAAATAGCATACATGTTCTATTCACTCATTTTATAATCCCATATTCAGTACATGTACTGGAGTGTGTAAGGTCCTCAGTCTGTCATCTTAGTAGAAGTGGGATAAGTAGTAACCCTTACTTCAGTAGCTTTTGCATTATTTAGGACTCAAGACTAAAAAGGAAGTGGGTAGATAGGAAAGATTTAGTGGTTTGTTTCAATTCTGGTCCATAATTCATTGAAATGTAAGGAGAGTTGCATGAACTATCATAGCATCAGCCTGGGCATTGGATTTTTTACCCTTCCCTACCAGACAAACTCATGCCAGATGTCCATGCCACCATTCCACTTCTTATTAATATTTGCACTAACCAAACATACCCAGTTTTATTATAGGCTCTTCACGTACTTTAAAATAAATTAGCATTCCTTGGCTCCATTTAACTACAGGGCAAAGAGAGCTACAAGGAGGTCAAGAGCCTTCTGCCCCAACACTCAGCACAAGCCACAAGTGGAAGAGGGTCACACTCTAGTTCCCCAAGGTCTCTCTGGTTCCAAGTTCATTTACATGGTACCTTTCCTACTTCAAAGGAACATGTTGGGTTTCACACGATAGTATTTCCTGGCAAGGGCATTCATTTTCATATATTTACTCTGTGACTTTCATATACTGTAATGAAGCAAAGATGTGTAAAAATTGAGTTGTACTCACAATAAGGCTCTTGTTTCAGGCCATGACCTTTGTCAAGTGGTTCACTATGTCTTATGGATGGATAGAAATGGTAATGGCAGTTGACTTACCCTTTCATTTATTTTCATGGCCTAACTGATACACTAAGCAAGATTACTCTGTAGCAGAGACTAAAGAGTTTTCTCCTCAACCCCTTCCCCAAATCTCCATGTCCCTATTGTGAACTAAGACCAAGTTCAAAAGTCAGGGATCTTGCAAGAATTGGGTTTATTACTTCAGGTCTTCAAACAGGTGGCAAAACAGAGCCCACCATTATTTTTCTCCACTCTCATTTATCCTCCACATCTAGAATTTTACTAGGGAGGATACACTTTGTGCTGATGTCACATAGGAATGAGTATTCAGGATTCACACCAGTATTTTTGACCCAGATCTGTTTTGAAACGTTCTAGGTTATTCTATACAAGCTGACAGTGTTTTCAACTTCCAAGGTCAGTATGCACCTCCTGGAGTGATGTTTGAACTTGCCCTTTGGATGACTACTTGTTCAGTTCGGTAGCATTGTGTCTTCTCTCTGTGTGTGTTTAACTTGCTATTTGATTTGGCTAATTATGCATGGAATTCTTCCTATTCCAATAATCAGAAAGGGGAATGTATGTTTCCCTGGTCAACTGTATGTGCAAAGCCCTGAGAATATAGTGAAGCAGAGTAGCAAACTTTCTTATTTTGGAAAAAAAAAAAGCCACTCATAGGCCTTTTGGGGATGAAGCAGTTATATCTATTGATTAGGTATTTGATGTGACTAAACAACTTTTGTGTTGCCTGCTTCCTTGATGCCCTGCTTCTGGTGAATGAAGCTCTAATTTATAGGAACTCTGGCGTGCACAGAGTTAAAACACTTCAGAGTCTCCCTGTCTCTGTTCTCTGCATCTATGATCCAGGGTGGGGCTAAGGGTCTTGACCTTGTCACTCTTTCTGAGGACAAGAGAAGAGGAACAGATGAATCCAACTGTGAATGCAGTGTCCCAGAAAAGAGAGGCAAAAATCCTTCTGAGCACACTGAACTGTTCAAATTTCAGTTCTCTGTGATGCTTTGCTGATAGTTGATAGTGAAAACTGTCAGATTGGTTTTGCCACTAAATGTATACATAAATAACAGGTCACCAAGTTGCTTAAAATCTTTCTAGTTTTTAAGACAGTAATTAGGAGAACCAACACCAGCCAGGCTTTGAGTGCATACAAACAAGCTCTCTATAGGAGACACAGCACACCAGTGCAAAAACATTCCTAGATAACGTAACTTGTCGGAGAGGATTATTTCTTCTTAGTGAGTCTGCAGGAGCCCTTTTCTATACTATTCAGCATTTGAGAGGAGAAGAGTGGATTGAGAGAGAGAGAGAGAGAGAGAGAGAGAGAGAGAGAGAGAGAGAGAGAGAGAGAGAGAGAGAGGGGAGAGGGGGCGCATTAGTGAATAGCGACTGTGGCATTGATGTTTGAGCGCACTTCTGAACTGGCTTTTGTTGAGACTATCAGTGTAGAAAGCATGCGCTGTCCCAAATCCGCTGTTACTATGAGAAATGAGGAGCTGCTTTTAAGGTATGTTGTTGGGTCCTTTGTTTTTAATATAGGCTTTTCTAGTTCCGAGAGCTGGTGGAGACACTAATCTTGCCCCGAATCAAGCAGCTTCCTTATCTTAGAAGAGAAGGAGGAGGAAAAAAGAATCTGAACAGAGAGGGGGAAATGAAATTGAGACCAAGAGATTGGGGGAGAGAGAGAGAGAGAGAGAGCACGAGAGAGAGCCAGGGAGAGAAAGGAAAAGGACTGTTGTGAGGGAGTTGGATGTGTACTAGTTGCCTTTTGAAAGCAGACCATGCATTTGCTCCCTGCTATCTATGAGCAGCCAGTGGATGTTTTAAGGGTTCCGAATCTGGCTGTTGGTTCGTCTTTTCCTTTGCAATGTCTAAGCCTCTTTCATTATTATGCACTCTGCATGGAATAATCACCGAAAAAGGAGCTGAGGAGACTCCATATTAGACTTGCGTTCCAAATACCACTCTAATCTGGACTTAGCGACCTAAATAGTCCTTCTGTGTTATCAGGTTTGGATCACTTTATCCTGTTTGCCAAAATGTGTACCTGTTTGGAGACCTCTGTTCATGCATGGCGTCCTGGGTCTTCATGTGTGGGGAAGCAGATATCTGCTTCCTGCATGGGTGTTGGGGTTCTATCGTAGACCAAGAAGGAGGCACAGCTGACCTTTGGGGAAGCTGAGAGAGAATTATGATAGAATTGGCATTTTGCTTCTTAAAATGCAGTCTTTTGTTTATTTGCTAGCAGACATTGTAGCACTGAATACATCTTTGGGTCTGACAATGGGACCGGTCGAACAATGGAGCTGTCAAACTAGCTTAATGCATGTCTGGACTGTTTTTTTTTTCTGTGTGTGTGTGTGTGTGTGTGTGTGTGTGTGTGTGTGTGTGTGTTCCTCAACACCCCTTTTTATCTCCTATAATCTTGTTTGTATGGACTATCAGAGTGAAGAGCTTTCGGTCTGCTTATTTGTGGTTTTATGCTTTTAAAAATTTATTATCTACCGTTCTCGGAGCTTTTTGCATTTTGCAGTTACGTTGGCTGGATTAAGTTAGAGATTTATGGCTTGCCTGTCTGTTAACTACAGAAAGAAAACTTATTGATTGAGAATGCTTGTAATACTATTATCATTGTGGCAAATGCCTTGTTGATCAGACCTGCTTCTACTGTACTTAATGCTTAGGGTTTTAAAATGTGCCCTTTTCGGGGACTTATGGAATGTAGCATGAGAGAGAAGTGAACAGGGATATGTTTAATGCTTAAGTAACCAGCACTCCTAGCTTTTAGCTTCTCATTTGGCATCCATAGATAAACAGTTTAGAAATCCAAGGACAAGTAAGAACTTTTGCCTTTATAATTTTGATCACAAACTGTTGTTCTGTTCCTTCGTTGTGTTGATGGCTTTGGTGGAATAAGCTGATCTCTGACTTAGTACTTATATTCTTATAAACTGCATTTCTGTACAACGCAAGCATTTCACGCCTATTCAGATGCCCTTCATTTTATAAGATAAACACTGGTGTCTAAGGTGAAAATTATGAGACTGGGGAAGAGAACATGGAAAATCTGGTTCAAACTTCTCAAATGTTGAAACCATTTTTATTACACATTAGATGTAAAAAGAACAGCTCGTAAAATAGTAATTGACTTACATGAAAATCCTCTTCTTAAGGTTGATGTCTATGAAGAATATATATTTACAATGTTTTAGTGCTTTGCTTGATGTACTGTTTGTGCCAGATCAATATAATATATATATATATATATATATATATTAATAAATTCATAGAATAAGACTAAGGGCCTAATTTGAGAAACAAAAGGGAAATTGTTGAAATGAATAAAATTGGTTTCAAATATTTCCTGATAGATTTTAGTTCAAACTGACGATGCTCCCCTTCAATAAGGAAGGAGATGTATATATTATTCATAAAAATACAGTTATGAAGTAGCAGTTATTCCTTATATTTGGACATGAATTTTAATTTTTTTAAACTTAAGGTGAAATGTTATTAAATACTTAAGGTAGAATTATTTACATAAATGTTTTCGGTTACCCAGAATTGCCTTTGCAAGTTGAGATTTCCTGCTGGTAATATTTTCAGAGCTTAGGTACACCCAAAGCATATGTGTGCGATGTAATAATATTCTTTAAGTTATCCATTGTGAATAGAGTGGATTTTAAAGGCATGCTTGTTATGTTCCCTTAGTTCCAATGGGATCTGAACTGCTCCTTGCATTGGGTATACCAATAATTGCTTTTAGGATGAGCTCATAAAAGGTAATGGGTGAATCTTCATATCCGAGGCTAACCAACTGTTACCAGCACACCTAGGTTCTGCTTTCATGGGAAAATTTTCAATCTAAAACACAGGTTGCAAATCAGTGCGTGTGTGTGTGTGTGTGTGTGTGTGTGTGTGTGTGTGTGTGTGTGTGTGTGTGTGGTCTGAGAGGAAAGTAGTCTTCCATGCTTGCTAGATGCTTGTCAGAACCTCATTTAAATAAAGAAATCACTTGGAGACCACCGTGTTGAATTTTTGTTTTCTAAATTGGTAATTATTTAACTGTGATATATTCACTTAAATTTCTGAGTGCTCACAGTTAAGCCGGAAACAGGGGAAATTCTGCTTTCCTCCCTTCTCTGGTGCTTTGATACATTATGAGTTTCCAGAATTTGGGGCCCCAAATGTCTCCCCCACCAACATGCAATTCCAGCATCCATCATACAGAACAATGTGTTTTTCTCTATGCTGATAGAAAAAGTATATTGTCGAGAGTTGGCAAACTTGTCTCTTCTCATATCTACAAAAGTAACAAGATAATGTATCATGTTAATCACTCTGTGGGCAATGATTTTCCAGGATGGAAACCCAAACAAGTGTAGAAATAAAATTTAATTCTAACCTCAGACCTGAAGAAAAGGAATAGGCAGAGATTCAAACTGGTAAAATGGTTTCTTTCACTGGAGAATAACAATTGCACCCTGAGCCCCTTTATATAGGAGGCTCAGGAGTATTTACATAAATGTGTACAGCAGACTACAGAACACTATCTATAAACTCCCATGTATTAAAATTCTTTTCTTTGTAAGGATGGAGCCTGACAATATTTCTTTATTGGCTCTTCTTCTTCTTCTTCTTTTTTAATGTGACTGGATTAAAATTGCAAGATATCCTTTGGGGACTGGAAAAATGACAAAGAGCATCTGACTAATATTCATATCTGGAACTTTATAGCAAGTGTGAATTGTGCTTGAATACCTGGGAAGTCGTTCAAAGAGTGAATCAATACTAATTATTGTAATCAGGGGGGTTAATTAGGTGAAAATGTAGCTGATGGAAAGTTCATTGCTTACAGCCCTAGAAACACCCAGGTTGATGGAGGGAAGGTGAAATGAAAGAGGAACATGGGACATGGGGATGATTGCTCAGTGTGGAAGGTGCCAACATTTGTAAGGAAAGACATAATTTGCTTTCTTATCATTAGGATAGTGATGAAATTAGAAATGTCCAACCTTTTTGTAATGTAGGTATTTGAATAAAAGTTACAAACAGAATGCAGTTTGCCCAGCAGCACCTCTGTTCTGTGGCATTTATTTACCCTTCTTACCACCGTGACAAGTTCAAGTCTACTTAGTGACAGTAATGTCTTCTTGAATTGCATCAAACAGCTTTCTCATAATTTCTTTATTTTGCTAATTCCCAAGGGACTTGGTGGCCAGGGAGAGACTCTTCTTTCTCATTTCCTGGAATTGCAGATTGCCTCTTTAATTATTGGACTTGTGAGTTTTTCTGAGTGAGATAAGGTAATTTTTATTCTGTAGAAAAGACAAAGCTGTGGTGGTATGAAATAAATTATAATTTTGTGGCATTTTTCTCAGCTGGCATTAGGAAGAGGCTGCCAGAGAAAGAAGGTAGTGTGAGAATGTGAAAATATGAGGCATTATCTTGTAGCCCACTCAGAGCAAAAAGTAAAGTATTGGAGAGCTGGGGTGCCTTTACAATCACATGGCACAATGCAACAAAGGTGGTGTGTGTGTGTGTGTGTGTGTGTGTGTGTGTGTGTGTGTGTGTGTGTGTGTGTGTTGAGCTCCACTCAACTTAGCGTTGCTGCTGGTGGAGTCTGGCCTGGTGAAAAGTCCATTTTGTTCCCAAATATACCTTCATGCATCATGGGAAGGCATTAGAAATGATCACATATGGGTGTGCTCATCTTTTCCATAGCTTTTCTTCTTATGATCCACCCTGGCACATTTCCCTGTATGTCAAAACTAAGAAAACAGAAAGTGGCATCTGTAGAGAGGATGGACCAGAGTGACATGTATCATGAGGGCAGCTTGAGCTTCTACTGCCTTGGCACACTTCAGGCTGATCTGCCTATTGTTGGCTACACAGGATCAGGATGAATCACTGGAGTTTATGAAGCAGAACTATCAGAATGCCTCTAAGAAATGACAACAACAAAAAAAATCAGAATTTACCTCTAAAAATTATTCCACTCAACAAAGTTTGTTGTGATTGCAAAGAGGAGCTTTGCATACTAACTGTACACTTGAGGTTCATGGGTTTTGTTGCTTTGTTTTTTATTTTTTTATCTACATCTTGAGAAAGCTCGCAGTTGCAATCAGTATGAACTCTGTATAGAAGTGATGCTGGCTTCTATCAGGGAAGTGAGTGGTCTCTGTATAAATCTACCCACATTTTTTCACCTTCTTGGGAAGCCACAAATCTTGGTCCTAAAAAAGGGCCACAGGTCTTATAAATTTTATCATTCCTTTCCTTTGAATGGCATTCCAGGTCCCCTTTCTTCATAAACAGTACCCCATCTCTTCCATCTACATCAAGCTTTAGAGACATCATTGAAACTCTTATGCTATAAGATTAAGACTGGCTTTTTCTCTTCTCAACTGCCATTTTTAGTTTCTGACAAAGATTGGGATATGAGATGCTATTATAGAAAGAATACAATTAAGGCTTATTCACAGTTGCTCTTTGCTTGGCATTACATTAAGTGATTCTGTTCATATCATCTAATGTAATTCTCATAGATACCAAAGTGGTCCTTATAGTTGTTCCCATTTTAAAGATGGAAAAACTGAGAGAGAGAGAATAGTAAAGTCACACAGCTAGAGTCATAGAGATCATAGTAGAAAGGACTACAACTCAAGGCTCAGCTAAATTCCTTCTCTGGGCAGAGACAATTTGATTTTTGCTTCTCAATTTTTTTCCTGTTACTGTAAATTGAATCTAGGATTTTGAATATGGTAGGTAAGGGCTCTATCACTGCACACTATCCAACAACCTCTACACCACACCTATTGTTTTCTTTTGAGACTGGATCTCACTAAGTTGCTCAGGATGGCCTTGAACTCATTCTGTAGCCTAGGCTGATCCTCCCAATTCAGTCTTCTGAGTAGCTGGGATCACAGGCCTATGTTACCAGGCCCAGTAATATGCCATTTAAAAAAATAGTTGTTTGTATTGTTTTTAATTGTATATATTAGTATTCTGGGTATGGGTATGTGCATGTGAGAGAGAGTTATGGTATATGCATATGTGGTTATGTGTTGAATACCTAGGAGCTGGAGTTGCAGATGGTTGTGAGCCACCCAAATAGGGTGCTGGTAACCGAACTCTGGTTCTCTACATGATTAGTATATGATCTTAACCACCGAGCCACCTATCCAGCCCCAGGTATTTGCCATCTTAAAACCTATTTTGCAGCACTCCCACCATATACTTTGGTTGGCACATGCATTTCATTTGCCATTGGCAAAACTTTAACAGCTAATGGTTTTAGCTGTTCTGTTTTTCCTGAATCACAGTTCTTATAACTTTACTTATTTCCCAGCGTCAATTTTTGGGAGAGTGTAGGATTTGTGGGCCAGAAGGAAAAACAACAACAACAACAACAACAATAAAGGAGAAAGGATTAAGGGAATAAGGAAGGAAATTGTTTGAAAGCATCACTGCTTGTGAATTCTTACTTGCTTACCTTAGTTTTTATAAGGTCTTTGTTGTACTTTTAGACAGGATTTTCATATACAGCCCATGATGGTTTCAAACTCCATATCCTCCTGCCTCAGCTTCCCACACACTGGGATTTATAGGAGTATGCCACCACACTTGGCACTCATGAAGTCTCAGAAGGAAGTATTCTTGGACTTTAATACACACAATAGCAACTGATGTTGGAAAAAAACAAGAGAGAATTTTAAAGCACTGTGGATTTAAAATGTGAATTTAAAAAATGTCATATTTTAGTCATTACCAATCAAACAACATACACACAGTGTTCAATAAAAGACACTCTTTGGCCATCAAATAGCTCCAAGATGCATGGGGAAGAAAGAGAAAATGATGGCTGCAGGAGGATTAGGAGTAAAATGCACATAGATGGGAGTTGAACGTAGCTGTGAAGGATGTACAAGGTAGAAACAAGGAAGGGGGTAAAGAAGATGTCTATCTTTGTTACTAAAACCAAGCAAAACAAACTCCCAAGCTTAGTCACTTTTCTTCCTCAATTCCCAAAGTCTCATCTCGCCTCCTTTCTTTCCATATTCCTCTAAAATAGGGCAAATGTAGCTGTCACTAGTAAGAGAGAACTGGGAGACTTGAGGACTAGATAACAGCTTTACACTCAACAATAGAGATAAAGAGCCAAGACAGAGAGAAGACATACACATTATATTCATCCTGGATAGACAGTTAGACTACTTCTATGAAATGGCAAAATTTCCATGAAGATTTTGTGGTTCTCCTAAGAGAAAGAAAAAAAAAAAACAATTCCTCTAATAGACTTATTAGGAAAGTTAAATAGTGATTTGGGATCTTCAAAAACTTCTCTTATAGAATCAAAGTGGTTCCATATTTGAACTATTATTATAGTGGGAAATTTTTCCTGATCTCAATTGCTTGATATATTTTCAACCTACACGTCACTTTAATTGCTCAGTTATATAATCGCTGTAGTAATAATTAGGCTAACACATTATACTTATCTGAGGATCATGACAAGCTTTGAATTGTCATCCATTCATCTCTACTAGGAAGTAATGGCCACACATAAGACAAAGGTCTAGCTGATGAATCAGAAAAATTAAATGACTTTGTCCCAGTGTTCATCAAATTCTTTGACAAAGTGAAATTCAGAATCCAACAGGTTTGGTCTTTAAATCTCACTATCGTTTCACTCAGTTTGAAAGAACTATTTGTCCTAAAGGGTCTGATCTGTAAACACCAAAGCAGATATCTTCTGATCTTAGGAGCCCAGATGTCCTTGCTGGGGATCAGTTATCACTGTGAGTAAAGTGGATTCTTGTGCTTTATTTCATAGAAACCCAACCTTTTAGTCTCTTAATCCTCAGTCTTCCAGTTGTATTTGCTCAGGAAAAAGGAGCCTCACACAAGTCAGGCAGGCCGATTGTCATTTTCCTTGGAGATTTTGATTCTGGATAAGATCTGCCTCAGTCGTGCCCAAGCCAAAAGCTTCCCACATGCCTTTGTCCATTTCTTTTTATTTCGTGCCCACCTGTTCCTGCTCTCTCTGGGACCTCTTGTTATGTCGGCAACTGCGTCCTCTCAGCTGTTGCTGCTCAGCTGTTGTATTTTGTCAAGCAGCAATTTCTCCTTTTGAAAATTTGACAACTTGGGAGAGAGTCAGATAACTTTCTGTGGATTAGGGGGAACATTCAGTGGGGTGGGGTGTTGATGGGTGGGTTGGGAGGGAATTAGAAACTTCATTCTAATCAAGTATAAATTTTGTTCCTGCCGCCAGGCTGGCACCAGATAAGGGCACTGGTATCATTTGACAAATCTCGGTAACTTCCAAAGGATACTGGAACATTCCTTCAAAGGCTACCCCTAGTCCCTCCAATGCCTTCCATGTGCAAATCTCCACGCTGGACAGGGAAGCCTTTTTTGTTCTTCCCAATGTTCACATCCTATTTTCTTGCCTCATGGTACACAATCTCCCATCCTCCCCCTTGTCCCTCCTGGCAGTGTCTGGAAAGGAATCCTGCTGCTCCCTATAGAGACAGCTGTTGCTACTTCAGAAACCAGCCTAGGTCAAGGCAAGTGAAATTTGATTTCTGGTACAAATAAGTAACCCTTCGGCCAGCTCCTCTCTCCACTTTGGTAGCTGCTACCCACCTCCTCGGGCACACAGCTGTAGAGGAGAGTGCAGACGGTTGTCTGGCTCCCATTTGGAAGAGAGAAAGAAAAAGCAAGGGGGAACAGGGAAAGGAAGAGAAAGCTGAGCAGGGGAAGATTAAAGGCTGCAGGAGTGGAGGAATGGAGAAAGGAGAGAAGGGAAGGGGCAGGTTAGTGGGGGAAATGAGGCGCTGGCTGAGCTCTGGGTCTGAAAGACCCAGGATGTTAACATTCTCTGCCCTTGGAATGGGAGCTCCTGACAGCCCTGGAGGGGCATCTCATTTTCCAGTGCGAAGGTAGGTATACAAAGAAGCAGCTTCCGTTGAAGGGCCTCTTCAGAAGGAATAGAAATTCACCCTGCTGCATTTGGGCTCTATTAAAAACGAATTGAAACAATAACAACAGCAACCACAACAGATAAGATTGCACCACATTGTGGACACTGTTCTCCAGGAAGATAGACTATTTAATATTCCCTTAGAAATGTAAAATGACTGTTTAATAACTACTTATTTCTGCATGGGTATTTACTTTTACCTGTCTAGTTGTAGGAATGTGTTAAGAATGCACTCAATATGGGGAGAACAGACGTGATAGTTTTAGATTTATGATTAGTGATAAGTTTATTCTTAAGTGATGACCTTTATGGAAAAAAAAGCTATATTTATAATGTATTGCTTAAGGACTTGTTTGGGGTTGTTTAAAACGTTTTTTTTTTAATCATTGTTTATTTTTGTAAGTTGTTATCGAAAACTGGAGTGAGTTAAGAATAAAACATGCCCACAAAGTGAGATACTCTCTCAGGTACTTAAAATTCATGTGGATTTCAAGTTTATTGCCTGGAAATGATGGAAAATCTCATAATAGGCCTGCATTTCTTGCTCCAAATGGCTCTGAGCACATTGGGCTTGTTATTTTGTTGTTGTTTTTTTAAACTGAAACAACTATGTTAATATAATTTGAATTCAAAAGTGTGATAGGGAAAAGCTGTTTTGGCCTTTGGTTTGTATTGAGTAGCCAACAGTGAGGGCAGTAAAGAAATGCTTTTTAAAACGGGGCATTTGGCGTCCGGCGAACAATACTAACAGATCTATGTTAATTGCTGATGGCTAATGCTTTTCAAGGTACAATTATGTGGGGAGTTAAGAATAGGAATAATAAAAGATAGAAATTTGTCTTATACAACGTTATCTGCAGAAGAAGAAAATAAACTTCTTTTATTATGAACATTAATCATGGCCTGTCAGGTGTCAGTTTTCCAATTCTAGTATGCATTTTGTTAAAAAAAAAAAAAACGTTGAAAGATTCAGTCAGTGGAATGTATTCTGGTTCATTGCCTAGAGTGGCAGGGAAAGGAGTCTTCCATTTTAAGCCATGTGCACTCTTATGTGCAATGCGTTTATTAGCACCCTGTTTTATTGAGAGTTGTTTTGAACACTAGTGATAATTCAGTGCTCAAACAATGGCCATTGGACAAAACGGTATGGGATGCTGAGGAGGGAAAGGGGAGCTGAAACAGCACAGTGTGCCTTGCCTTGGAAAGCCTCATATAAAATGAGGTCATTCAGAAACTTTCCCTTGAAGTGCTTCCAATTCTTGAATTGCCTTTTGTTTGGGAAATGAATAGCAAGTTGATTAAAAAAAGGAGACAATTAGGGGAGGTAGGGGGATGGGATAGAGAAGAGCTTAAGGTTTTGTTCCAATGGAGCTAAAACTACGAAGAAACTTCATTGTTCCTGCTAGCCTGGTCCCCAGGGATATCTGCACAAGGTGGTGTCACCAACTAGTTCATGTCTAAAAGAGAGACCCTGCTAATGTCCCCGTCCCCTTTCACTGCTCTTGATAAGATCCTTGGCTTGAAAATCGCTCTTCATTGAAACCAAGTGTTCAATTGTGGCCCAGAGAAGCTGTCTG
The DNA here is from genome assembly GCF_049852395.1 of Peromyscus maniculatus bairdii. NCBI lineage: Eukaryota > Metazoa > Chordata > Mammalia > Rodentia > Cricetidae > Peromyscus > Peromyscus maniculatus. The sequence goes on along the minus strand of NC_134856.1, from coordinate 82,994,211 downwards.
CCAGTTAATTTTAACTGCCAAAACATGATACCTGATGGCTCACTGCTGTATGGCAATCTAAAAAGGATCCTTGTTGAGTCCTTTTGGGGTGGGCTTTTCTTTTTCCCTTTTTCTTCTTCTTTTTTCAGCTAAAGCAGCAAAATGAGAAATTGAAGCTTTTCTTCAAGAGCTGTTTTGCTGGGTATTTTATTTTTTATGTTTAAGTTGATTTTCAGAAGCGGGCAGCATGCATGTGATGTGATCATAGAAACTGAACAGACACGAGAAATAAAAGCTGTCATTGGAAGACTTCCGCGTCACCTGTCAGGTGGGGGAGTGTGCACATTTTGCTTCCCTGTGGCTTCTCCATCAGGTGCCTATGCACTCACACCATTATTTGTGTATTTGCCAGCCAGAGTGCTTAAACTCAGCTACACTCTGTGGCTTTTCTCGGTTCACATCACCACATTCCATGTAGTGTGGTTTTCTTTTATTTTCGACCCTGGTTTTGCTTAGCTTCAAATGGCCAAAGCCAATGTGCTTTGAAAAGCATGCTACACTGTAGTTGTTAAATAAGGCAATAACCTATGCACTTGTAATTCTCTCCCTATGACCTACTTACATCCTACTTCACCCTCCTTATAGTATGATTAAAAGCTGCTTTGAATCCACTATTGCCTCAAGGGATTTGAGGCTAGAATTTAACAAACTGCTGAGAAGGCTTAAGTCAGTAAGAGGGCTTCCCTACAGCTTCGCCTAACTAATTCACACGCAATTAAAGAGAAAATAAATATTTTAGAAGTGTATATGTTGATGAAGCACTTTCTACCTTATAGAATAGAGGTACATGTGGAGCTTTATTCTGTAGCTGATTTGAAAATGCTTTTCTTTTTAGTGTGGTTGTGTTTTGTTTGTTTGGGAGGTTGGCTTTGTTCGATCTATCTTAAATTTACTATACAGCCAGCTCATGGTATGCATTCAGGATTTTGCAAATAATATAATACACTGAGAATGGTCAAGATTTGTCTTCAGTTATTCAGCTAACTACTTCTGTAAGATAATTGCAAAAGTAGCTGGCAATAGCTTGGTAAGGAATAAAAGCAGGTTAGAATTAGGGGGGAAAGCTTGGGTATGGTTTTGTTCTAATAACTCATTTTTGGTGCTGTTGTCTGTCAATTGATTATAAACTGGGATCTGGCGCCTCCAGAAAGGCAAAAGTTCATCAACTCTTCCATTTTAATTACCTTGCAGCAAGGAGGCTAAAAGCCAGACAGGTTGTTCAGCTGAAGAGGGAAGTCGAATCAATTGAGTTTGTTTGTGTGGATTTCACTGAATAGCATAGGTCTGCTACCCCATACTGCTCACTATCCCATCTGAATTTAAAATTGACACATAACTATTTTGTCTTATAATCTCCAAGGAGAGTTTCCATTGTCATACAAGAAATTGATGAGGAAAAATTAAATCCTTTCTTTATATTGTGTCAGATAAATTTAACTATTGTTCACTTAGTTTAACTATTTGGCTACCATAATCCAGGCATTCCTTGATTTGTGTGTGTGTGTGTGTGGGACGACCAGCTCCTCAGTACAATGCTCTGGTTTTCTTTAGAATAACAACAGCATTGAATAGAAATAAAAAATTCAAACAAAACCATAAAATATATCTGTACTATGTATTATTATATGTACATATGCCTATGTGTACACATAAATTTAGTGTATACATATGCATTACCTCAAAGTTTAAGACATGTCATTTGAAAATGGAATAAAAAGTTATTACCACAAAAAGTAAACTATAAAGTGTCTAGTGTGCAATTTATGATATTGACTTAGAATATGAAATTAAACATACGTGTGTCTACACCGTGAAAAGTTTGCTTTAACCCAAATAACCAAACAAGCAAGCCACGTTATAAACTACTTTTCTTAAAAACTTCTGCTAAGCATCTATTCATTTGTCGCTTTTCCTCTCAATTCCGCGTACTCTTGTCTTTCCACAAATCTCAAGTGTGCCACGAAGTCACAGGATTGGCTTTTAACGTTTGAGTTAAATCACGGGCAACGCCGATTTTGCAATTCACCCTTTTTCAAAAAAAAACCCAAACAACTCGATGTCTGGCTGTTTCTCCTTGTCGTTTTAAGACCCTCTTATTTCTCGGTGTTGAAGTAGCTGCCGAAGGCGGCACGTTTGTCCTCCCATGTCACTTGGGGCCCTTTTCTCTGAGTTACTTCGCCTGGAGGAGCAGTTAGAGGATCCCGTCCCAGGGGCGGCCGGCCAGCCTCCCCGACCCCCGAGGGGCACGGAGGTCACTCGCGGGGACCGGTCTCCCGCGGCTTCGCACTCCGCGTGGCCGTGGGAACCGGGCGCCGAGCCGGGGACAGGGCGGCGGCGGCAGCAGCTCGGCGGGCGCCTCGGGGCTGCTGGGGCCGTGCGCAGAGAGGCCGGGGCGCCGCCGGGGCCGAGCGGGCGGGCCCGCAGGGGTTAAGCGTGGAGCGGCCGCCCCGGGAGGGAGCTCCGCCCCCGCCCGCCCGCCCGCCCGCCGCACCTGGCGCTCGGCAGCCCGGCCGCCCCGGCGCTGGCTCGCGGAGGGGATTGGTGGAGCGCGCGAGGGAGAGAATGTGACAAGTGCCCGCTTCGGCGGCCGCCCGGGGAGGCCGCGCGCACCTGTCCCTGCCTGTCTCGCGCCGCCCGCGGCCGCTCGGACGCGCGCACAGCCCCCCGCCGCTGCCGCCGCCGCCGCCGCCGCCGCCGCTGCGTGCGCTGAGACCATGACTTCTGCCTTCAAGCTGGATTTCCTCCCGGACATGATGGTCGAGGGCCGCCTGCTCGTGGCTGACAGAATGTGAGTGGCCCAGGGGCGGCCGTGCGGCGGCCGAGCGGGGCGTCGTCTCCTCAGAGGCAGCGGGCCGCCTCCCTTTGGCTGGCTTCTCTTCTGAGGACGCGGCCGGCCGGGACGGCCGTAGGGCCCGAGCGGGGAGAGCGGGGCGAGCTTGGGTGAGCTGGGGGAGCCGGCCCAGCCTTCCCCGGGCGTGCCGGCGCGGGGCTGGCGGGAGGGGAACCCGCGAGAGGTCGCGCGGCGTCCCGGAGCCCGAGCTGGGTGCGGCGTCCTGCGATCCTCGGACGGGCCGGCGGGGGCGCGGGGCGCGGGGTCCGGGGAGGGGCGGGCGCGTGCTGCCTTGCACGCTCGCTCGTGTCATTAGAAATGCGGGGTGGCCCGGCGGCACATCCCCGGCTCTTGCACTCCGTCCTGAGATGGGAGAAAGGAGGACAAGGGAGAGAAAGAGGATAATTACAGACCCCTTAAACTAGCCAGGTGTACTCTCTTGCAGAAATTAGAGGTAATTTTTTTTTACGTAATCGGGACGGTTTTGTCTGATAGGCAGTCCGTGGTTTAATAATTAATGTGATTCTGGTGGTTTTACGGGCCGACAAACTAGGATGGAGCGGTTATTGGGACAAGTAGAGGGCTGGGATCCGCGAGTCAAGGAAAGAAACTATGTATAATTTTTTATCTGGCTGGTTTGTCTTCGTGTGGAAGTTTCTCTCTTTAGCTCAGGAATCTCAGTAGGATCCACTTGTATTTTTGGCATGTTATGTAAAGAAACCCCAGATAGAGAAAGGATTGCCAGAGAGAGATGGAAAAGTCTGTGTCCTTCTGAGACATGGGATGTATCTAATTCTCTTGTCAAGTGAGGTATTTGATAGTGCATCAGAGGCGGGGTGGGTGGGGGTGGGGGGCTGCTGCTGTCAGTAAGATAATGTACAAATTTTTCCTGTTCTCTCCACTGTGAGACTTAACATCCATATGCTTTCTGGCACCTTATGGTAGTCGTCAAAATGCTCAGGCCATTCCAGGCTTTATGATCCATTTCCCTGGCAGCCAAGTTTCCCTTGTGAGGGTAGGTTCTTTTTCTGGTATGTTAAGTATTATGAGTTGAGAATCTTGAGAAACTCCACCGTGGCCAATTATTAAAGCCCTAGAATTTAAAAAAAAAAAAATCAAGTGGGAGATAAAGGTGATAGAATCTGTTAAATATGAATTGTCTTTTCAGTCGATGTTAGGGCTGCTAACTTGAGAGGACACGGTCAAGTTCACTGTCTCAGAGATAATCAGATAACAAATTAAAATATCAAATTCCCTTTTGGCACTTTTCTCTGAAAAATTAATCTTGATCAGTAATATTCTCATGATAGTTTTAAGAGATCTCTGTCCTGTCCTCTTAAAATATAAACCTTACACACACACATAATCCATATCTGCACATGAGTTACTTTGCAAGTCTTACGTGTTTTTCTCTATTATGCTAGAATGTTAGCTGAATCAAGGAGTTGGATTGATGATGATTTTGAATTTATGGTCACCTGCTACATAAGTGACATGATATATCTAACTAGTGAATGCTCTATGAATTTAAAGCATTAATGGCCTCTGAAAGATGTAGTCTCTTGTCAATTAAATTATGGATTATGAAAATTTAATTCCTCCTTTTCATTTGGTAGATGAATGTGGCTTGTTCAGACTCTTAGCTCTGAACGGAGCCTTTGTATCTCAGCCATGGATTTTTTTTTTTTAAATATGAATCTTAATATGACTTCTACCCCACTTTCCTTCCCAAAGTTCATGATTTCCAAACGATAGCCTTTGGAATCAACCCCAGATTGTTTTCCGTGTTTGTTAGCTAAATGAACTAGGAGAAAAAAAGAATTTGCAAATGACACTTTTCTTGTTTGTCTCCAAGATAACTGTTGTACATCTCCACAGTCCTGAGACGTACTTTCCACAAGAGCGTGTAATTAACTCATGTTAGAGATTGTGTTTGGGGGCTAGTGGTGTGCAAGTGGGAACATAACTTTTGAAATGCTTGAAACCCACCCAGGCGGTATATTTTATAGCCATATTCGGACACTGGAGGAGATAGCTATATGGTTTTATTGTTTGGGGGACTGGTTGTCATATGAGGTATATTGCCATTTGGACTGAAATGCAGTCTGCTAGATATTGGCCTCTTCGTAAAAGGAGTTTAAATAAGGCAGAGGGACTTTTCTGGTGCTGATTTTCTAAATCGGCAGAACATATTTTCTCAATGGCATTTTCCCACAGGAATATATTAGATAAGTTTGCAAGATGTAATATGTTTGAGTCCTCCAGGCAGATGAACAAATAGCTTTTGAGATGAATTATTACGCTTGATGGCCCCATGAGCCATCCAATGTTTAAAGAGCCCAGATCATTTAAGGCTCTGTAGTGGTGTAGAATTGTTATAACATATGCTTCAAAGTTTTGGGATTTTAAACATTCAGTAACAAAACTGTAAATGGAAATAAGCATTTTAAATAATCTTGGCTGTTTATTTTTTTGTGTGTTATTGTAAACTATTATTCATAGCAAAGCATAATGAAAATAGGAACTGATTTTTTAAAATTCTATTTTAAGCTGGGAATTTGGTTTTAATTGAGAATGGGGATGAGTATTTCCTCTTTGTTTTAACTTCACTAGTGATACACTTAGAGTCTCTTCTCTTTGGCTTTTTAAACAGAACCAATATATAATGGCTTAGAAATGAGGCTACAGGTGAAAATGTGGCTTGAAAATTACTAGTTTAGTATTAGTATTTAGATTTGCAGTGTTAGAAGGCTGAGAAGAGGTTACTGATAAAAATGGAATCTCATTTTTTTCACATTCAGTAAATAACCTTAAAGAAAATAAATCATCCTGACTATAAATTAGTAAACTTGGGGAAATCATCTGCTTGTTGATAACAGGAAAAAAAAATATTTGTATGTAAGTGAGCTGAAAAGGGCTTCTAAGGACATCATTGTTAAAGTTAAAAGGGGGTTGGAGACCATCTCATCTGACCTCATTTTATAGATTAGGAAACTCTTCCAGGGCAATAGGACTAGCCCCAGGAGGCATAGTCATTATTGTTTCTGTAAAAGTGAAAATGTGTGTTTAGTAAGCTGTGTGGCTACTGTGTGCCAGGACACTTGATTTATTTGGTCTCTCATCCTCATAGTAGGTCTAGAGGGTAGGAAGTGTTCCTCTTGTACAGGTGGTGCTTAAAAACCAAAATTGTGCCATCTGAGAAAAATGGATCACCTACTTAGAACTGCTATACATACTCTTGGTTTTTATTCAAACTCAGATTATTACATCTTTTTATTCACTAATTAGAATATGCATTGATTTAAACTTTTTTTTTAAGTTTACCAGCCAAGATGGAGATTAAAAACATTTGAGACTCCCTCCTCACCTTTTGTATTGCTTTTAAACTTGATGTGGAAAATGTGATTACAAATCATAAAATGCCAAGATTAATGACATTTATTACCCGATTCTGTAATGGTCATGAAAGGAGACTAAAATGAAACTCTGAAAGAAGAGCTAGCTGTGCTCGTATATGGATCTTTCATGAAGAGTTTGAATATTCTGGGGTAGGCTTTTCAGTTAACAGTACGTACTTCTTTATCATCTGCCTTCTGAGACCAAAAGTTCTTGCCACATAGGTTTTTAAAGGATGTGAATGTTATCTTTGATCTGGGCAGAGGTATTACTCTAATTGTTAAGTCTTGCTATTTAATTGTAATGTGCTGGATTGAGATTGCTCCAGCATCTGTCGATGAGATGCAGTGAACTAGGAAAACAAGAACCTTGAAAGACAAGATAAAAAGGAGATAGGGTTTTCAGATATGAACCTAGTAATTAAGATTTCATGGGATGATGTTTTCTACCTCGAAGTGAGTTTTTTTCCCTCCCCATAACAGCTATAATAAAACTATTTGGCTTTTGAAGAATGCAGTCTTTCTGTTTTATATAAATCTCCAAACTTTTAATTTCTTTTTAGCCTTTTTTTTTTTCTTTTTGGTGTGTGTGATTTTGTTCTTTACAAGTTAACACTCATTGAATTTCCATAGAACAGGTGATGTTATGATATGCTAAATTTGATCCACATGAATGTAGATACAGCTAGCACATGTTAAAGTCCAAATATTGTGCAGAAATTCAGTAGTGTTTATAACAGGAATCTGAGGTCATTAACAGGAATTTTTAAAAACAAACAAAATGAACCACTCTCATAAGTGTTCAACAATCTATACGCATCCCTTATTTGCATTTAAATGGAAATGTTATACTTTCAGCATGTTTGAAGGAGCTAAGTTAATAAGTCATTACTCTGGTTTACTTCCAAATCTGAACTTCACCCAACTTTAGAAACTCATTATTTCAAACAGAATTTTATTTCTTTAGGGAAGAGAGATATTTTTTGTTCTTAGGTATGGATTATGTCATCATAAAGAGCTAGGTAGTTCTGAGTATAATATTGTTTTACAAAACTCCAGAAAGGGAGGCTTTAAAAAACACTAATGATTTCCAGTTCATTAGCACCTCCAAGTTCTCATGACACCCTGTCTGTTTCCACTATCACACAAGTATCAAGTCATGGAATGAAGCCAGCGTCAATGCTGTGCTACTTGTGTAGCCGTGCAGAAAATGTATTTTTATGTTTTCCTTAAGAAAAACGCTTGCTGAACCTAAGAGAAATGGAGCTGAGTGTTCCTGGAAAAACCTATGTGGGAAACAAAAACTAATTAGAGCAGTAAATGTGATGCTCACAGGTAATTGTAAAATAATTATTCCCCTTTAGCATCATCACTGTTTAATTGTGCTATCCAATATCTTCCTGCTCTGAATCCAGATGTGAAGGGATAGCAACCTTCTCCTCCTCCTGGGAATGTCTTTTTCATTTAGTGTGAGCTGCACACTCCTCCTAGAGGACTTATAAAAGAAAGAGGAGAACATTTAGGGAGGTTTTGAACAGCTTCCCTCTTCCCGTTTGTCCTCAATCATGACAGAAAGTGATTACTCCAACTATTTCTATAGAAATACGATTCCACTTATGTGGCTGAGATGCCTTCTGTGAGCACATCAGAGATTTACACTTTTTTTTTTTTAGTGCCAACGCAGAGGTTTATGAACATTCTCTTTTATGAACTGCAGGTTGTATATTATGTTCCATGTTCAGATATGGAAATTAATATTTAAAATCAGCTTATAATTTAAAATGTAGTGATAATAAATATGCAGTCATATGACTTTCAAAGTGACTACGAATACAAATTCACACTGGGTTTAATAATTATTCCAGTTAACAAAAGTCTTAGCAAACTTAGCAGCAAAATATTAGATCTAGTTTTTTTCTAAAAATTTACATAAATTTAGATTATGTTTAGAATAAGTTATAAAACATCATTTCCGCTGATTCTGTACTGTTCTGTCATGCATATGTAGCCTTACGGTTAGATTGGTTGACATAATCTGTACTTCCTTTAGGTCTGCATGAGAGTAGGAACCACTCATCCGTGACCAGTTGACCCAGATCTCCTTTTTGAGTAACAGTGCTTTTCGAATGAGATATATGGAATGTTTTGGTTTTGAGTCTCAGTAGTTAAAGAAGTTTGTCTCTCTAGTGACATGCTATCTCTCTCTCTCTCTCTCTCTGACATAACCCTGGAAATTATGTTTCTCCAGTACATTAGCTGCATTTTCTGACATTTACAGGCTTATTTAGGACTGAAAATTTTCACTAATGAATTGCACATAGTATTCAGAATTAACTTTAACCAATTTATGTGACATAAATTAGGTGCTAGATTCCCTTTACAATACTCAAAATTTCAAGAACTGCTTTGAACATCAACTGAAAGCTGTGGCCTGATGATACAATGCTAATCAAATAATGCTAACACCAAAAAGTACAACCCAAGGAACTCAGTCAGGCCAGCATCATATCCACTAAAATATGGAAAGAAAAGAAACATGTGGGACTTACTGCCATGACTTTTCTATGAGGATAGTTTAAAACTATTTTACATACCATAAAGTATAGTCCTGTGTATTTTAATTTACTATGCTAAGTCCAACATTCTATGATTTTTATTCTAAAGACTTAATTTTCATGCTTCTACTGAAGTTCATAGTTAAACTTAGGTTCATTAAGTTTTAAGATGGTACTTCACATCCTTTTCTGTGAATTATATTCTTGTTTTTCTTCATCTCTGTCTGTAGCAAGAGAGTTAGACCTTAGTTACCTAGTATAAAGAGACTTAGTTGATCCAGTGAGCTAAAAGGCAAAAACTTTACTTGACAGTGGTCTGTGTGTGTGTGTGTATGTGTGTGTGTGTGTGTGTGTGTGGTGTGTGTATACATACATATATATAGAAAGAGAATATATATTTATAAGATTTCATTTTAGTGATCATAATACTTCACTTTCTTGAGATATCTTCCACTTAATGGTCTTTGTTTGTGGAACTTATAAAATTGTGACATAACATAAAATGTGCTTATAGATTATTACCTTTATAACTGAAGAATTTATGTTTCAGGAATATTTTGCATGGTGACCAGTCACGCACTACATATTATGATGACTGCTATCCAAAGGTCTCAGAACTGTTTCAATCTCTTGATCTAGACCACAGATTACTTTCTTTAAAAAAAATGGAAAAAGCCAGGCGGTGGTGGCCACACGCCTTTAATCCCAGCATTCGGGAGGCAGAGGCAGGCAGATTTCTGTGAGTTCCAGGCCAGCCTGGGCTACAGAGTGAGTTCCAGGACAGGCTCCAAAGCTACACAGAGAAACCCCGTCTCAGAAAAAAAAAAAAAAAAAAAAAAAAAAGGAAAAGAAATTCACTCTGATAATTCCATCATTTATTACTGGGTAAATAGCCACAGCCCTCAGTAGTGTAGAGACTTTTCTTCTTAGTGTAAAGTGCTGGGGCCTCAGTGCTTGTACTTGAGCTGCCACACAAAGTCTTCATTTGAATACGATGGGGACTCCTCATAGAAAAGTCATGGCAGTAAGTCCCACATGTTTCTTTTTTCCCGTGTTTTAGTGGATATGGTGCTGGCCTGACTGAGTTCCTTGGGCTGTACTTCTTTGGTGTTAGCATTCTTTGATTAGCACTGTATCATCAAGCCTCAGCTTTTAGTTGATGCTCAAAGCAGTTCTTGAAATTTTGAGCATTGTAAAGGGAATCTAGCACCTAAACTAAGTATTTGACAAAAATGAACATTACAAGAGATTGACGAGCCCATGACCCCCGAGAACCTGTTAGTGTAAACAAACTTACACACCCATGCAGAACTTCAGTTCTTTTGCCTTTGGGAACTGAAGTGAGGTTCTGGGTGTTGGACAGCAAAAATAGGTACTGGATTGAGGTCTGGGGTTTCGTTTTGTCCTTGAAATTTTTAGGAGAAAAAAAGAAGAGAAGGGTAACGTAACATGAACAACTTAAAGGACAGCATTTGGCAGGAGATTGGTGCACAAGTATTTTTTTATTCTTATTTATTTTAATCTGTACTTTCTTTGTACCTCAACCTAGACTCAGTGAGGATATAAAAGTCCATCTTTTTTTTTGAAGTTTTCCTGATGCCTTTATTTTTTCTTTGTACATAATCTTTTATTTTAGTCTTCTCTGAAGTCCATTTGGTTTTTGATCCCTTCTTTGGTTTCAGAGGGGTCATATGCATTCCTGGCTATAGTTCTCAGAGTTGGATCAAGAATGAAAACACCTATATCAGCCTGGAACAGCTGTATATTTCTGTGCTTTAAACTATATTTTGACTCCCTGCATTATAGAAGGGCTTGAGCATATGGGTGGCATATTTCAGTGATTAACTTCATGGATGCCATTGTCTTGGCCAGCTATATTTGGCTGTGCTGCAGCTGTGTTTGCTTTTCCAGAATTATCACCAGGAGCCCTCCAACTGCAGTTGTTCACTAAGTCCATGCTGGTAGCCTCTTTCCTCAGGGATTGCATTGTCTACTAGAGCGTCCTTTCATAGAGTTAGCTTCTAGAGATGACACACTAGTCCTTTGAAAAGCCCAAATGTTATGAATGCTATTTGGTGTGGACAGTTTTGATCTCAAAACAATTTATTAGTAATAAATTTGTCTTTTTGTAGCAGGATAACCCTACTTATCTCTTCACACAAAGTCTATGTTTTATTGACTCCTGCTTACTCCTTTTCTTTCATGTTTGTTTAGATGTTGAAAAGTTGCTCCCAACATTTGATGGGTGGCATTTCTTCCTCTTTATTACTAAAGTATTTGAAGTATATTTTTTTACTGAATTCTTGTGTCTTAGAGACCTCTAACATGTTGGATTGGAGACACAATTTTTTTTTTATTGACATTGCCGTCTATTTAGTTTTCTTCATAAGAATTTTTTTTTCCTTAGTATAAAAACACCCTAGTTCTATGGCCATGTGTGGGTTTTATTTTTAAATGATAATAACTTCCTCTTGTATTGTTCTGTCCATCAGTGATGCTCACTTCAGTATGGTAGCATGGAATCTCTGGAGTCTCTTCAGCCCAGTGGAAGGTGTTCCTTCGTGGTTGGGTATCCTTTATATGGAACTACCCCGGGTCTTCTGCTGACTTCATTTCTAATTGGTTTTATGCTGATTTCTTCCAAGTCTCAAATGGCTTGCCAGAATTTCTCGTCAAGAAAATATGAGTAATAAGATGCTTTTCAGCTGTCACACAGTTTTATTGTAAGACTAACTTGGAACAAGGATGACAACTCAAATATTTTGCACTTCCATAGTACTTGAAACTGACCACACATTCACCTGTTTCCTGGGAGCATCAAATATAATGGAACTTCATTATAACTGAGCTGTTAATGTTTTTTCTCTCAGAACATTCATTCTATAGTCTCAGGCAAAGACCCATAAAGCAGTATTGTTCTCCTGTAAACTTTCAGGAAATGCTCAGTTGCCAGGACAACATTATGATGACTGATTTTTTTTCCATCCTTTTTCTGTATGATGATAGTGAAATATTATGTTTTAACTGTGAACTTGTGCTCAGACCTCCCATTCTGGGATGGGATAAAAAAAAGAAAAACCGCCGGGCGTGGTGGCGCACGCCTTTAATCCCAGCACTTGGGAGGCAGAGGCAGGCGGATCTTTGTGAGTTCGAGGCCAGCCTGGGCTACCAAGTGAGCTCCAGGAAAGGCGCAAAGCTACACAGAGAAACCCTGTCTCGTAAAAACCAAAAAAAAAAAAAAAAAGAAAAACCAGTATCTCCTTTTAATATCTTGATATATACAATCTGTGAAGCCCATCTCTACACCTACTGGCTCAGACTGCAATTTTCTTAGGAGAAAAGAATCATCTAAACAATCTCATATATTGAGACTCTGGCCCCTGCATTTTACCCAGGTCTCTGATTGGAATGTGGAAAGGAAATAATGTAGCTTTTGCAACCCAGTGGCCTCATTAGCTACTCTAGCCACAGCACACCTGAAGAACACAGGGTTAGTAGCTAGAGGAGGGAAAAACCCAAAGAAAAAAATAAAAGTGATTTTTTTTTTTGTTTAAATTTACAATGTGGCATAAGACAGTGAGCATAGTATGTGGGCTGTTTGGAGCATGTAGGTTGGTGCCCAGCTGTTGGTGGATTCTAGTTCTCGTTTGTACTTATTGAAGAACCTCCTCTTTCTCTGGACATTGTTGATAAGCTCCTTATAGTCTCGACAGATCAGAGCAATTATAAATGTGATCATTTGATTCTAATACTACAAATCACTTGATTGTTTTAGATTAGTCATGACCATGTTTTCTTCAGAAGCCAGTCTTAGGATGTGAATCCATTGCCTAAGAAATATCCTCTATAATGGGCCAGGGGAGTTCTTGGCCTCTACTGTGGCTAAATCATCACATTGTTTGGAGAAACTCTGTAAGCTATGAAATTGACCTCACAAACACAAACTCTCTTGCCTTATAAAGCAGAGCATTTCACTTATAAGATGAGCCAGGTAGGGGCTTTGATGAAGGCAGAGGGGATGTGGGTGATGGTGGCAATTACTGCTGTCTTTTAAGTTTGTTGGTAGAGCAAAACTAGGTCTCCAGTGGAAACTGGCAGATCTTTAGAAAGGGGCCAGTTGCAAGGATACTGAGTGTCTCTGTGAGAAAAAGTCAGTTCTTTGTAATTAGCACGTTTTATCAGTGTCTAAGAAGTCTAATTTGCTTTAAAGGCAGATCTTCATTTGGGCCAAGATAGTATAAAAAGCAACCAAAGTTGAATTATAGCCACACTATTATTTTGCCTCTATGCCTTATTTTTCCAGGTCTTCTTGGGACATAGTATTTTAGATGCAGATTGAGGTTCAATACAGTAGGAGTGCTACAAAGCCAAGCATGTGTTTCCTTCAGATCTTCCTGAAGCCTAAGACCTTTTCTTTGTCACTTCCTGAAGTTTAAACCTAGAGGTTGCTCTTCAGATGTTTGAGTTCTTAGATCCTCCCAAGGCCACTAGCTTCTTTCTTTCTGATTTGCATCCCCTTGATCTCCTTCAGTTGTCTTATTGCCCCAGCTAAGACTCCAAGTTACTATATTGAGTAGCACTGAGAGAGTGGACAACTTTGCCTTGTTCCTGATTTTGGTGGAACTGCTTTGAGATAATCTCCACTTAAGTTGGTGTTGGCTATGGACTTACTGTAAACTGCCTTTGTTATGTTGAGTTATGTTCCTTTTATCCCTAGTCTCTTCAGGACTTTTATCATGAAGGGGTATTGGATTTTCTCAAAGGCCCCTCCTTTGTCTAATGAGATTATCATGTGTTTTTTGTCTTTCAGTGTGTTTAGATGGTGGATTATATTTATCAATTTATGTATGTTGAACCATCCCTGCATATCTGGGATGAAATCTACTTGATCATGATAGACAGTTTTTTGATGTGTTCTTGGATTCAGTTCGCAAGTATTGAGAATTTTTGCATCTATGTTCATAAGGAATATTGTTCTGTAATTCTATTTCTTTGTTGGGTCTTTATGTGGATTGGGTATCAGGATGACTTTGGCCTCCTAAAATGAATTGGGCAATGTCCCTTCTCTTTCTTTCTTTTCTTTCTTTCTTTCTTTCTTTCTTTCTTTCTTTCTTTCTTTCTTTCTTTCTTTCTTTCTTTCTTTCTTTCAAATAATTTGAAAAGTATTGGCATTAAGTCTCCTTTGAAAGTCTGGTAGAATTCTGCACTAAAACCACCTAGTCCTGGGCTTTGTCAGCTAGGAAACTTAATTACTGTGTCTATTTTATTAGGGGCTATAGGTCTGTTTAAATGGCTTATCTGTATTTGATTTAACTTTGTAAGAGATATGTATCTAGGAAATTAACCATTTCTTTTAGATTTTTCAATTTTGGTGGAATACAGGTTTTTAAAGTATGTCCTTATGATTCTCTGGATTTCTTTGGTGTCTTTTTTTTGTTTTTGGTCTTTAGAGACAGGGTTTCCGTGTGTAGTTCTGGCTGCCCTGGAACTCATTCTGTAGACCAGGCTGTCCTTGAACTCAGAAATCCACCTGCCTCTGGATTAAAGGAGTGTGCCACCACCACCTGGTCTCTTTGGTGTCTTTTATGTTCTCCTTTTCACTTCTAATTTTGTTAATTTGGATATTCTCTCTCTGCCTTTTAGTTAATTTGAATAAGAGTTTGTCAGTCTTACTGATTTTTCTCAGAGAACCAACTCTTTGTTTCATTGATTCTTTGTATTGGTTTTTGTTGTTGTTTAATTTGATTTCATCCCTGATTAGTTTATTTCCTGCTATCTACTCTTTTGGGGTGTGATTTCTTTTTGTTCTACAGCTTATAGGTATGCTGTTATTAGTATGCGTTATCTCCAAATTTTTTTATGTAGGTACTTAGTGCTATGAACTTGCTTTTATTGTGTTCCATAAGTTTGGGTATGTTGTGTATTCATTTTGATTCAATTCTAGAAAGTCTTTAATTTCTGTCTTGACCTGTTTTTCATTTAGCAGTGAGTCTTTTTGTTTGTTTCCATGAGTTTGTTTAGCTTTCTGTTGTGATTGAGTTCCAGCATTAATCCATGATGATCAGGATATTATTTCAGTTTTCTTTTATCTGTTGAGACTTGTTTTGTGTCTGAGTATATGGTCAGTTTTGGAGCAAGTTCATGAAGTGCTTAAAGGAAGGTCTGCTCTTTTGTGTTTGGGTGAAATTCTCTGTGAATGTTAGGTCTGTCAGCTAGCTCCAGCATTTCTCAGTTTAGTGTCTGGAAGACCTGTCAATTGGCAAGAGTAGGGTATTGAAGTCTTCCACTGTCAGTGTGTGAGGATCAATATGTGATTTAAGCTATAGTAGTGCTTCTTTTATGAACTTGGGTGCCCTTGTGTTTGGTACATGCATGTTAAGAATTGCAGTGTCCTTGATGGATTTTTTTTTTCTTTATGTAGTGTCCTCAACTATCTCTTCTGATTAGTTTTGGTTTGAAGTCTGTTTTGTCAGATAGTAAAATGGCTACACCAGCTCTGTAGGGAGTGTGGGGGATTTCCCCTCTATGACTTTTCTGCTCTTCAATTATTTCTTGTGTTTTCTTGGGTGTGATTGACCTTTTTAGGTTGGAGTTTTCCTTCTTGTGCCTTCTGTAGGAATGAATTTATAGATAGCTATTGAATAAATTTAGTTTTGTCATGCAATGTCTTATTTTCCCTATCTATTGGGATGGTGTAGTAGTGTGAGCTGGCATCTGCAGTCTCTTAGAGTCTGCAGATATTTGTCTAAATCCTTCTGCTTTTAGAGGCTCCATTGAGAAGTCCAGTTTAATTCTAATAGGTCTGCCTTTATATGTTACTTGGTCATTTTTCCTTGCAGCTTTTGATATTATTTGTTTCATAATTTAGTTTTTTGATTATTTTGTGGTGAAGGGAGTTTCTTTTCTGGTCCAGTCTATTTGGTGTTCTCGTTGCTTCTTGTATCTTTATAGGTGTTTTCTTCTTTAGGTTAGGGGAATTTTCTTCTATGGTTTTGTTGAAAGTATTTCCTGTGTCTTTGACCTGGGATTCTTCTCCTTCCTCTATTCTTATTACTTTGAGATTGGTCTTTTCATAGTGTCCCAGATTTTCTGGATTTTTTGTTTTAGGATTTTTATATTTAAGTACAGTTTCTTAGTTGTAACCAACACTCTTGTGCTTTTTAAAATACTTTTCTGTCAAATGATTTTTTAAAATTTTATTTCATGACAAGACCCAGTTTTTTTTTTCAGCGAAAAGGCAATAGTGTTGCAGATGTGTCAATGGAAAGGGGAGCATATTAGTGTCAAGATCTCTGTGTCTGAGGTAGATTCTTACCTACTCGGGATAAAGAAGCATCTTGAATGTTAAAGTGGATCCTTTTTATTCATTTATGGTTGTATATTTTATCTAGTTTTCTTTTGAGGACTTATTAGACACCTGGAATTTCACTCCAGAGATTTACTTTCAGCTTCTGAATGTTTGCATTTGATTTAAATGAACAGTTTGTTTTTTCTGGAGTAACTGTAGCTCTGCTTCTTAGGAATCAGGAAAAGGCTCTCAAGTAGTGTTGATTCCCTATTGTCTCCATTAGTTGGCAATTTTATGCAGCATCTTTTCTAGAGTTGCAACCATTCTTACCTCCTTAAATAAACCATATAATAGGCAATAAATTAAGAGAAATCTAAACAAGGTGATAATTGGTTTTAGGTGATTGACAGCTGCCATCAGCTCATGTGTGGGACCTATTTCTTCTTTTTATTTTTGACTCACCATCTTTATTTAATTTTATTTTATGTATGTTGGCATGAGGGTGTCAGGTCCCCTGGAACTGGTGTTACAGGCAGGTGTGAGCTGCTGTGTGGGTGCTGGGAATTGAACCCAGGTCCTCTGGAAGAGCAGCCAGTGCTCTTAACTGCTGAGCCATCTCTCCAGCCCCGGGACCTATTTCATTTCAGGTATCATTACATTGCCCTTTCATCCTCTCCATAGCATAGCTTTTGCTCAAGAGTAGAACCATTTACTAGGATCCCAAGCTTTTAGGAGACTAGAAGTTTGTCTTTTAACACTGAGTGTCTCTAAGAGTTAATAGCAAAGTTAGAGTAGAATTCATGCATGGGTTGATCTAAAATATCAGCAGTTTCATACCAAATATTAGCTTGTCGAAGTGCCTTTACTCTTGGCAGGAGACAAGCACTGTAACCTAAGAGGATGTGATTGGAGTGGGGTTTTCATGCCCCATGTGCTTATTGTATTCTTGCTACTGATGCAAACATTATCTATAATTACATTTTCAAGTGACTGAAAATTGCAGGCTTTGTTGAACAAAAATACAGCCAAAGAAAGGAATGTATATCCACTCTATCCTCATTATAGGGCTTTCAGAAATCAGACTATGAGGCCAATACCATGGTTCTCAACTCTGTGATACCAACTCCATTCTCTGATGTTTGAACACTTTGTCAAAATGCTGGGTTTCCTATGATGATCATGTAATTGGGAAAATGCTATTACTCTTTTAGGGCTTCGTTTGCTGTTCTGTCATCTCAATCACTGTGTATCTGCTATCACAGATCTTCTGTTTCCAGGACATAGAACAAGAAACCCCAATTTAGTTTAGCTTCAAGCACAAAGGGCAATAGAGAACATCTGTTGAGGTACAGACACTGTTGCTTTCTGGGTGCAGGTACAGTTGCGTTCCTCTGACTTTACGTTGTAATCATAAATCCCAGCCATTCTTGTACCACTGATTTAAAAAAAAAAAAAAAAAAAAAAGTTCCTATAGCCGGGCGTTGGTGGCGCACGCCTTTAATCCCAGCACTCGGGAGGCAGAGCCAGGCGGATCTCTGTGAGTTCGAGGCCAGCCTGGGATACCAAGTGAGCTCCAGGAAAGGCGCAAAGCTACACAGAGAAACCCTGTCTCGAAAAACCAAAAAAAAAAAAAAAGTTCCTATAGAGGCCTACTGCTTCATGTATTCTTGCCTTGTCCTTAAATTCTGGCCCTTGTACAAGAAAAACATCCTGCCTTAGTGTCATACTTCAAGACACCAGACTTCATATCTAGCTTTAGTAAGAGTGTAAACCACTTGGATTTTTAAAACAAAGTAGAAGGAATTAGATTTAATGTACCTTATATTTTGCTCATCGTTGTTTATGATTTTTAAATTCATGAAATAGAAAATGTGCCTTGACTTAGAGTGGAAAACTTATAGGAAAAAGAAGTTATGATGATTTTATTGTTAATTTGTTTTTAAAATGCCAAATTTACAGTTTTTGTGCCATGTTATGGTATTATAATTCACCTTTTAATCTATACTGCAGCCTAAAATTGGTGAAAATTTTAAAGAAAAAATACTGTGATGGCTTTATTTCAGAGAAGCAGCAAAACAGAGAAACAAGGTTGTTCCCAAAGCCCACAAACTATTACTGAGTCTTGTGTTCCTTTTCTGATAATTGAGACAAACTTGATATCAAAGAAATATTTATTGGGTCATGATTAAGTTATTATATAGTTAACATTCACTTAGGGCCGGTGGATATATGGTAGATTCCCCAATATGAGTGTTTTGCTATCTTTTCAAACAAAATTATTATAATGTATGTTATGTTTTGAACAGACCACTTTATAGTCTAATATGAAGGTTTCCAATTACATTATGTATTTAAAGATTACCAGGGTTTAAATAAAAGGTTGTTTATGTAATACAATATACCAACAAGGTTTATTTTTATTGTTGTTATTCTTTTGAAATGTAAATGTATTGTTACAGCTTTGTAAGCAAGCTCAGGCAGTAAATATTCTGAGAGATAGGCACTTTCTATAATTGCCCAATTGTAAGGTATAAGTAAGGGCAACTCAGTTTGTCTGTTTCTTGAGTTTCCTCTATGAATTACAATCAATCAATTTCCCCTCCACTCCCTTTCCTGGATTGTTTTTCTTGACAGTTTGTATTTGTTTCTAACTACCTGAGTTCTTGATATCTTAGATTTTTAGCCAATCAGCAGAACTCATTTTAAGAAATGTAATTAGCCCAGAACTAAAGTATATTAGCCTTTAAAGTTACCTAATTTTCCACATTTCTTGTGTGCCTCTCTGTAGCAATCTGATTCCATTGTGGTCCTGTAAATACAGCACAGGTCAGAAAGTATATTTTATTCTTACAGTTTGTTCTGCAGGTTGAATAGGTAAAATTCAGTTCGACGGCTGAGGAGCATTTAGGAGTGACAACTGATCTGTTCAGCTGAGACATCAGATTTTTGCTGTCATGTGGAAATAAGCGAAGCATCTTTTTGTACTGGAATCTATTCTTTTTTATATTGTTTTTAGATGCTTGCCAATGAACAAAAATGGCTACATTATTCTAAGCATAATTCTTCACACATTCAAAGTCTCAAATGGACTGGGTGTTTACTCACTTCCAAATGTTCTAAGAGTTTATAAAATGTTCTTAGAGTAAAATCATTAAACTTGTGGTTATTCTGAACTTATTCTGTGGCCCTTAGAAATACCAAGATATTCTTCAGGGAGACACTAATTTGACAGGAAGGATCTTCAATTTCATTTTGGTTAGGCCATGTTGAATTAGTCTAGGTTTTTCTTATTGAATCTTCCTAACTTTCCATAGATCTTCATTTTCTTCAAAAGAGTAATTTCACACTTTGTCCAAAAATGCCATAATATCTAATATGTTGTATGCTAATATAGAAAAGGTTTTAAGTTAAAAAATTTGTGTGTGTGTGTGTTAATGTGTGAGAGAAAGAGGTTGGGGAAATATGTGTGGTATGTGCACACGTGTGTAGGCACACATATGAAGGCAGAGAGTCTATTACTCTCTACCTTATTCCCTTGAGATAGGATCTTCCACTGAACCTGGAGCTGGGCTGGCAGCTGGCAAGCACTATAGATCCTCCTGCTCCCCATCCTTAGAGCTGGGGTTATAGGGCCATACATCAACATCACACTTTTTACATTGCTTCTTGAAATTTTAATCCTGGGACTCATGCTTGTGCAGCAAACACCATTAACCAGGAGCCATTTCCCCAGCCATGACTTTCATTCTTTAACCTACAGATCATGTGACATTAATATTATATTGCCACATCATTTTTGGCAGATTGAGATCCTTAAAAGTAATTATTATTTATCACTAAGAACATTAAAGAAATACAGTGTTGTCATGACAGTGCTCATGTATGTTAGTGCTTTTGTGATCTTGGTGCCGTTAGTTTGTGATAGCAAAAAGCCAACATAGTCAAAACTGGGAAGATTCTAGTTCTTCCTATCTGCAGAAGTTGCAGAATAGTCGTGCCCTTCCCCACTGGTTCGATTTATGTCTGCTGTGAACCACAGGATAAGTTGTGTGAGCAAAGAGGTGGTGATTTTTGTCTAGTCCCTCTGTTGCTCCCTGAACTTCCTTTAGAAGAGTTCTTTCATTTACGTGAGCGGAAGCTGAAATGAGGAGATGTAGGAGGAGATGGCAGATGACGAGAGGAGGAGGAGGGCATGGCCACCGCTCATTTGGCATTCCAGTGGGGACCTCCAGTTCTTTGCACATTCTCAGTATGGAAGATAGAGTGAACATGTGACATGCTCTTCTAGGATAATATCCCGGTTTGCCACTGTTGTACCAGTGTCAACTTTAATAGTGTACTCCCTTTGCTCTCAAAACTGACCTAGTTTGAATAATAGGCTGTGTGGCACCCCATCGCAGGTGTCCTGTGTCACTAGCTTTCTTAAATGTAAACATGTGCTGGTCGTCAAGAGCTGATACGTGAGGTTAATACAAACCTTTCTAAAAATGGTTATGAAGGCTCTTAAACTTCCCAGGAAAAGAAATTTTGATCCTCTCTCTAATTCTTAAACAAGCAAAGATGTGACAACCTTTCCTTTAATGGTTCTGATGTGTTAGCACCCTGCAGGGCATTTTAAAATATGTCATTTCCTTAGGTTATTTTTATTCTTTAACCCAGATCTTTTGTACTGGAAATTTCTGGGAATCGCTGTCAACACCCTTCCCCAGGACCTGGATTCTTGATGGAGGACTTGCAATGAGACTTTGCAAGAGACCTTTTTGTTTAATTCAGTTAAATTTGTGAAATAACTTTTCCTCATTCTGGAAAGCTCAAAGAGGAAGCTACGGTACTTCTGATGACTATCAAGTCAAGCATGACCAGAGCCAGAGAGTGAGCTGATGGTCCTGCCTTTGTTTGTTCTCACACTGCCCTTCCAGAAGCCATAATGACACCAGGCTGCCCAGATTTATTTTTGCACTTTAATCTCTGGAATACTTTTTTACTCTATCATGTCAAGTTATCTTTCTTGTACAGTGCTAGAATTTCAGAGGATTTGTGAAATATGTGTGTTTAAAATCGATTTTCTGATTTTTACATTTATACCCAGCTGTTTGTTATTCAGTTCAGCCATCAGCATGAGTCTCAATGGACCGTGTAATGTGCAGCTGTAGCCAGACGTAATGTTTCCTCTCCCCAAATGTTTCTGTTAGAAGCTTAGAGAGGCAGGCTAAAGACTGCTGATAACCATGTTGCCTGCATTAATTTACCCTCTGGAGCCACGCAAATTCTGCTTGGCAATTTTATTTCATGATCAACAAGCAGAGCAGTGTTTGTGATCTCTATCCATGGTAGTAATGTTGACACTGTATATCAAATCTGTCTGCATTGATATGAAAGGTACTTGTACAGCTAATTCAAGCTGCAGGAAGCTGTCTGATCTGCATGCATAAATACACTAGAAGCAAGTTTGTACTTTGGAAATATCAGCCAAGATTCCAATAAAAACCTTTGTCTAGATTAAAATAGGTCCATAAACCAGTTCTGTGCACAGAGATTTCTTCAGAAACATAATTTTATGATCATTTCTCTTTAACCTCTGTAGTCAGATCTTGTGTTTAATTTACATTTATTATTCAAATCTGTGTTTCCTTTTGTTTGTATGATGTACCCTTGTTTAGAAGCTACAGCTTCTACTAAATTTAATTACTTCCATTCGAGCCTTTAAATTGAGGGCAGATTCTATTAATTGTTAATTACTTTCCTCTGCCGTTTACACAGTAAAGGTACAGTTACTAATTGAGGGTCTGTGCTGTATAGTGACAGGCAGCTCCTTCCATCTCAATATTTACCTTTCTATGGAGAGATTTTTTTTTATTTCTCTAATCTTTTGTTAATGTAAAATTAGACATTCAATTGATATATTGACCATCATTATGATCTACTGTCCTTACATATTCTAGATAAATAAATGGCAATTATATTTGACTCTGTGTTGCCATCTGGTGGTGGTGTTGATCTCTTTGGGCCCCCTTAGGCCCAACTCCAGTGGGAAGATGGTGTCCTGAAACTATTACATAGCCGATTTCACCCTCCAATTCCTCACTGGTGGATCAGGGGTAGGGTAGGGAGGGAGGAGGGGGAAGAAGGCTTATTATTGGAGGTAGGGTAATTATCTCATATCTTTCATATATTTGACAACTTTTTGGTTTTTTCGAGACAGGGTTTCTCTGTGTAGCTTTGCGCCTTTCCTGGAGCTCACTTGGTAGCCCAGGCTGGCCTCGAACTCACAGAGATCCGCCTGGCTCTGCCTCCCGAGTGCTGGGATTAAAGGCGTGCACCACCACTGCCCGGCCATATTTGACAACTTTTATTGTCTCCTTAAAAGTCTTCTCTTGACCTCTGTGCTTTCTACTCCTTTTCTGTTAACTCACCACACCCCCGTTCTTTCTAACTGTAAACATCTTGGGCTCTTACTTTTTCTTGTCCAGCTTTCCTTTCCAGTGAGTGAGCTCACATACTCACATACCATGCCTCGGTTGAAGGGGGAGTATAGATGTTATGTTTTAACATTTGGCATTTTTATCTTCTTGTTTCCCCTGGTGAGTTGTTTTTGAGCCTCAGTAGCTAGGCTGAAACCATGGATAGATTTGCTTGCTCATTGATAGGCACATTTTGAATATTCCTGAGTGGCTCAGAGTCCCATTTCAGCAGTTTACTAAAAATGTTAAGGACTCGACTAAGTGCTTCATAACTTACTAAAACAGAGTTTCATTTTTTTGACTCAGGATTCTACAAGATGAAAGTACTTCATGAACTAGCTTGAGTTAATTTCTCACATTGTATTGCTTACTTTAAAATGGATATGCTGTGACAGTTAGCTTTTGTATCATGGTGTTCTGCTTTTACATGGTTTTAAAGTTTTTTTGGTGGTGATTGTTCTTTTGAGACAGGGTCTCAAGTCCTTCCAAGAGTCTGAAACTCTCTATAAAGACAGGCTGGCCTCAAACTCACAGAGATCCCTTACCTCTGCCTTCAGAATACTGGGATTAAAGGTGTGTGTCATCACATTTAGTAGTTTTTTTTAACTTTAAACTTAAGAAATTGTAAATGTGAATATTAGGTTGAACTAAAAGTATTTAAAAAACTAGAGATTTTCTCATTTTTGGAAACGTAGGTTGACTAAAAAAATATTTTACTTCCTTGTATTTATTTGATTTTCCAAAAATGTCCTGTGGTACTTCGATTCTGAGTAGGTAATTGTGTTAGATTGTGTAGCTGTCATCTCTGCTAGTAATCACAAAAAAGGAGAAATGGAGCATGGGAAATGCTGGGTGTCCTTCTGTGTAAGCGTCAGTGGCTCCTTTTGGGAGACCCAGTCATACCAGCAAGGATGAGCATGAGTCATTGTTCCTAGGATGGATATTACGGTGCTATTTGAGAATGAGTCACTTTCCTCTTACCTGTACCTTCATCTCTTCGTCGTCTCTGGACTGCAGAGAAAATTCGAAGAAAGAACACATCGAAGGTGGTTTGCACCATAGTACTTTACCGAGTTGTGCTGATAGAAGTATGTGGTGTGTGAAATTGAATGGTCTTTCAAACTGTAGTGCTTATTAAGTTATTGATACAGGATGGTTGTCGACTTAGGCCAGGTATGAAGATAATCCTATTACAAAGTGATTACCTGACAACCAAAAATGCATTGACACAGTTATGGTACTAGGATGGCAGGAATTCTGACAGGTTTTCTATTATCAGGGAAATGTTATGCAGTACACAGTTATAAAAATGGATTCTGGAGTGAAAAGTGAAATACTCATTGTCACAGATTTTGTGTATATTATGCATATAAGTTATATGTAAATCATAAAATCACACAAATTATGAAAGTAGGGCAAATCTTTTTTAAGGATTATGATTTTCTAATGAGCTATATAACCTTAGTATAAATATCCTATCTCAAACTATTTTAATATTTGGAGCACTATAGATGGGCTTGAAATCATAATCATTTTAAATTGTACTGGTTGATTTCATTTTTATTAAAACATTTCTGGTAGCAATGAAATTTACTTATTAAATAGGATTTTGGAGTTTAAAATGGTATTCATAAAATAGGTACGGTGGCTCATGCCTATGATCACAAAACGGGAAACTAAGGGTTGCCATGAGTCCAATTTGGACTATATAACAAATTCCAAGTGAAAAACAAAAAGTAAGAAATAGGAAAGTTTTATAAATTCTTGGTGGTAGAGAATGGAAAACATCCTTCTACAATTAACCACTTGTCTTTTTAGTTTATATCCATATACATAATGAATATATAATCTTAGCACCTTAAGCTGAGTGTTTCTTTGTGTCCCTATTGTCC
Organism: Peromyscus maniculatus bairdii; assembly: GCF_049852395.1. NCBI lineage: Eukaryota > Metazoa > Chordata > Mammalia > Rodentia > Cricetidae > Peromyscus > Peromyscus maniculatus. Next base: position 82,969,751 of record NC_134856.1, on the reverse strand, counting down.
TGACTTGTGCATGTACATATAGATGTCCACACTGCCCTTTAATGGCATTGACTGTGTAATGGCAACATTAGTGTTGTATAGTCTCCCAGTAGCCCTGAAGGAGAAAACTGGGAGTAGATCCTGGGTGAAAGTGAGACTTGGAACCACAGTTTCTGGCACTCTGTATCACATAGAGGAGTAGAAGCCTATCAGGTGAAAATCACAGAGAAGCAGAGAAATGATACTGCTGGTGTTGAGTGAGCCAGATGCTTACAGAGTGACTTCAGTATTCTAGAATTTGGAATATAGAAGCCAAAGGCGTGTCTTCAGAGCTACTGACAGTACTTTGGGCTGTCTTCCTCTTACCTACCCCTTCTATTGGTTACATACATTCAGACTGAGAGCAGGAAGTGCTGTATTTACACTGTAGATTGAAAAATGCCACAAAATTAGCACTCTGATTAATCTTTGCATTTGTTTATTTACTTCATAAGACCTCATAATTTGTTCTGTATTTTCACAGGCACAACTTTATTCTCTCCAAAGCATGTATAAGCTTCTGAGTTCGTATTGAAAAATATCATTTTTTAATGGTTATAGCAAGTCAATTGTATGATATTTTGTTTGTGTTTTGACAAATAAAGCTTGCCTGGAGATCAGAGGGTGGAGCTAGCCAGTACTTAACCATAGAGGCCAGGCAGTGGTGGCACATACCTTTAATTCCAGCAGAGGTAAGAAGTTTCTGGTGGCTGGCTGCTCTGCTTCTCTGATCTTTCAGCTTTCACCCTAACATCTGACTCTGGGTTTTTATTGACTGAGACTAATAAGGATCACACTTCAGTCAATAGAAGATATATTAATTGTACGTTATAATTTTGATGACTAAAGTAGAAGCTTATCATTATTAAGGCTAATTAAGAAATAGATAATCATCTATTACATTTTATACTATATGCTGGCTGCCACTGGAAGAAACCGTGGACTCTCACAATCCAAATAAATAGGTAGATAAATGTCTTAATTCTAAGTGACTTTGAAATGTAATATATGTTGAGGGTGAAGTTTGCAAGGAGTTCCTCAGTGTCATCCTCCCTGCTTGCTTTTGTCAGGCTGAATAAACACACACACACACACACACACACATGTACACACACATGCACATATACATATAAACACACACACATGCATATACACATATACACACACATATACACCCATATACACACAGACACACATATACATATACACACACATGCACACACACACACATACACACACATGAATGAGGGGGTCATTGAGAAGAACAAAGTGTGTTGGTAAATTTGAGCTATAATAGATTGATTATTTTTTGAAATGGTTTCACTAGGTAGCCCAAGCTGGCTTCTAACTCATGGCAGTCTGCTGTCTTGTGTCCCACCATACCTGGCCAGATAGATTTTTGCTTTTTAATTGAAGACTTCTGTTTCAGAGTTTGTGCAACTTAGAAAAACAAATTTTCTGTTATTTATACAGGGACACATGAGTTTAAGGCAAGTGTAGGACGAGAGGAAGTGAAGAAACGTTCAAGGCAACGCGAAGCAGAGCAAAGGGACACAGTGATTTTTCCGATGAAATCTTCACTGTGGTTTGTGTGAATTGCTTCCCACAATATGAAGATCATTTAAAACAAGCATTGACAAGATGTAGATACAGTGCTTTAAAGAAACAAAATAGATTTTCTGTTTTATAAACATACTGTTATGTGTACTGTTTGATAAGATCTTAATCTACAATAACAGTTTCATAGCTGATAAATTGGATCCTATAAAAGTAACAATAGCTTATAAAAATGCTTAAAGTTATAGTTTGTGTGAGATTTTATTTATGGAGAAATAAAACTCAGAACCATAATCCTATATATAATCATTGCAACTATGTTTTGTTTTGGTCTGCTTAATGATTCCCTTTTACTTGTGTAATGAGTTAACACGTTATTATTTTGTTCAGTAAGTTGTTTGGTGCCTACCTTTGTATCAGTTACCATTGTAGGTGCTGAGGAAATCCTGTATCATTAATGTTATTTCCCATTCATAGAAAATACTGCTTCATTCTGTTTGATTACTTCTCATTCTGTTTGATGACTTCTCCTGTAAACTTTTTTTTTTATAACCTTTTAGTGTTTTCTATCATCCAGGGTTATATGATGTTTCTGTTGAACTTTGTCTTTCAGAAAGGTTGTTTTAGCTCTTTGTCTGCCTGCCACTCATAACATCTTGCTGGGTTTTGGCTGATGTACCAAAATACCATGGACAGAAGGGCTTAGACAACTTACACTAGTTTCTTAGTTTGGAAGGCTGAGAAGTTCAAGATTGAAGTGTGGCCTACAGGTTTGGATTTGGTGAGGCTTAAAAAATTATTTTGACTTACAGTTCCACAGGGAGCATTTATGTGACAGAGGAGGCGTGGCGGCAGGTGGCTGGAGCAGGAAGCGGGCCACTTCGATTTCCATCCACATGCAAGCAGTAGAGAGACCCAACAAGTGGGGAGGGCTGAAAACTCTCAAAGCCTGCCCTTGGGGGCATACTTCTTCCAGCAAGGCTCCAAGTCCTAAACATTCCTCAAACTCCGCCAAGAGCACCCCCAACAGGGGACTGAGTCTTCAGATACATAAGACTGTGGGGGACACTTTTTTATTCAAACCACCACACCCTTCTTTAAACTCTGTAGAATAGTAAACTCAGGCTGTTCTCTGTAGAAATTTTGGAGAGCTCAAACACTAAGACTTCACTATTGTTTTATTGTTTCCTTTGAATGTTTTGTCTGTTTGGTCTTTTTTTTTTAAGATTAAATTCTTTTAATATCTATATTATTTTTTATTACTGAAATTATTTTTTAGTTTTTATTATTATTTTTACATTGGGACCACAGTTTCCCCTCCCTCCTTTCCTCCTAATCTTTTCTCTCCTCCGCTCCCCACTATCACTCTTCCTTTGTTTCTGTTCAGAAAAGGGAAGCCTCCTATGGGAGCCAAACATGGCATAACAAGGTGCAATAAGACTGTGTAACTCCTCTCGTGTTAAGGCTGGACAAGGCAATCCAGTGTGAGGAGTAGGGTCCCAAAATCCAGCAAAAGAGTCTGAGACAGCCCCTGCTCCCATTGTTAGGAGTCCTACAAGAAGACCAAACTACACAACTGTAACATGGGCAGAGTGCCTAGGTCAGTCCCATGCAGGCTCCCTGGTTGTTGGTTCAGTCTCTGTGGGTTCCTATGAAACTAGGTAAGTTGATTCTGTAGGTGTGTTTGGTTCTCTCTTAGGTCTCTGGGCTATCCAGCCTTTGGGTCCTGGCCCTCAAGGCAGAGTTAGGAGTGGCCTCCCTTTCATGGCATGGTTCTCAGACTGAACCAGTCACTGGTTGATCACTCTCAAAGTTTACCCCAGCACATCTTGTAGGCAGGACAAATTGTAGGTTATGTGGCTGGTCTATGTGTTCCAACCCCTTGACTAGAAGTCTTGCCTTATTACAGGAGAGGGCCAGTTCAGGTTATGAATCTTCTATTGCTAGGATTTTTAGCTGGGGTCACCCGTGTAGATTGCTGAGAGTTTTTATTGCACTAGGTTTCTACCTCACCCTGAAATGCCCCCTTTTTTTCCAGTCACCTCTTCCATACTCTCCCACTCTGTCCCCACAACCTGATCCCTCCTGTTCCCATTCTTACCCACCTCCAGTCCATTCTCAAAATCTATTCTGTTTCCCCTTCCAGGGAAATCCAAGCATCCCCCCTTGAGCCCTCCTTGTTACTTAGCTGGTGAAGGCTTTCTTACTAGCTTATGGAGAGTGCTTTCTAGCTGTATCCTCATACGACCTAATTTTCTAATTTCATTTCTTCCTCTTATAATCCTCTCAGGAGGGTGTAGAAGGAATCTTAAAAGTTCTTATTAATAAAATCAAACCTGAGGCGAGTTATTGGGGTCCATGCTGGTAGATCAGAGAGACAGAACAAGCCACAGCTATCTCACCTTGCCAATTCCTCAGCTGGTCCTGTTTCCTCAGACTGGAAGCTTCTGTGTCCTCATCCCAATGGCTCTCAGCTGAACTGCTGCTCAAAGCTTGAACGCTTAACCAGCCAAAATCTTCTAGTTTCTGGTCCTCACGCCTTATATATCTTTTTGCTTTCTACCACCACTCCCTGGGATTAAAGGCTGGCTTTCTGGGATTAAAGGCGTGTGTCACCATGCTTGGCTATTTCCAATGTGGCCTTGAACTCACAGAGATCCAGAGGGATTTCTATCTCTGGAATGCTAGGATTAAAGGCGTGTGCTATCACTGACTAACTAGTGGCTTGTCTGTTCTCTGACCCCAGGTAAGTTTATTAAGGTACACAATATTTTGGGGAACACAATACCACCACAGGGGGGCTCCATGTTTGTAAACTCAATCTGATCTAATCACCTCCCAAAGTTCCCATCTCCTGAAACTGTCACATTGGAAGCCATAGCTTAAACAGACAGGCATGTTTTAGAGAGGTTGTAGATACATAGTTATCCAGCCAATAGCAGACACTGGTAGAGTTAAGACATAAAAGCAGATCCCAGGAGAGATGGAGGAGCTGCAGTCCTCACTATGTGGAATGCTTCTGGCTTAGCACTGTGTTAAATCAGATTACCAGACAACCCTCCCAGACCCACTAGCTAGGTAGGGCTGGGAATACCCAAGTGGTAGAGCACTAGCCTAGTCTTTATAAGACCTTAAGTTAATCCCTAGCTTGCAAAAACAAAGAACACATGTCATGTACTGGCTGTGAATGACTTGATGATATCCATAAACATGCATACCATAGGAGTTTTATTTCAGACTCTGAGCAGGAGCACTTAGAAAGCTGTCCTGAAAACCCCCCAAGCTCTCTTATGAGATGCACGCTGAAAAGAATAACAAGAAGTATAGATAGAACCAGAGTCAAGTATGTAAGATTTAATAATTATTACGTCGTAATTCTTACTTTTCTCCATAAATTTTAAATTTCTATTCAATTAAGTTAAATGAAATTTTCTTCCCTGGATTTTAAAAGGATTTTATAGTTAAATTAATATATATCCACAAAAAGGCCCTTTTCTCTGCTTTAAGCAGCTGACATCTCTGTCACACCTTTATCAGGGCGTAACATTAACTCCTTTGGAACTATGTCCTAGAGAGTTGATATCCTGTTTAAGTTAATATATTTGGATGTTTACAATCCTGTGACTATATCTTTTTAAAAATTCTGATAGAACTGTTTTGTTTTTATGTATTAGGTATCTTCCTAGGTGTAGGTTACTGTGTTGTCTAACTTTCATTGTATCTACTGTGGATTTTACTGAGACGATCTATGATATATCTACCCATTGGGGCACATTATGGGTGTTGTGTTAGTCATAGTAGAATCAAGATAGCCAGTGACTTTGGGGGCAAAATAATTGTTTGCATGATAAAAATTTCAGTTATACGATGAAAATAAATATGAGGGCTTCACATATTGGATTAAGAGATCCACCAAGAAGCTTGTTTTCTGTTGTGATAGAAGGAAATTTTATGTTTATCCCTTTAAGATTTCTGTTATTTTTCCACAGTAGGCTCTCTCCATAAAGAAGAGCTTTAAAAAAGACTAGAAAGTCTGTATTATGTTAAATTGGCTTCAAACTGGGTACCCAGGCCGGGTGGTGGTGGTGGTGGCGGCGGCGGCGGCGGACGCCTTTAATCCCAGCACTCAGGAGGCAGAGGCAGGCAGATCTCTGTGAGTTCAAGGCCAGCCTGGGCTACAGAGTGAGTTCCAGGACAGGCTCCAAAGCTACACAGAGAAACCCTGTCTCGAAAAACCAAAAGAAAAAAAAAATCAAACTGGGTACCCAAAAGTTAGAGTTCTTGGGAGCTAAGGACTTTAGTAAAGGTGGGCATGAGATTGTAACTGAGGCACACTGTGGCTATGGTCCCATACAAATGACTTGACAGTCTACTGACTAAGACTCTCAGTGATGTTTCTTCTAAGAAGAGTTGTCTGCTTTATCATTTCTTTTTCTATGAGAAATTGTGACTGTCTTTGTTCCAAGTCAACAAACAAAAACAAAACAAAAAATTACAAAACCTCATGTTACAATTCATTTGGCATGATAATCATTTTTCTAAAATGTTTTCAGTATGTTCACAAAGTTGTGCAGCCATTACCTGTATTTTCAGAAAATCTTCATCACCCCAGAAAGAATCTCATACCCCTTAATTTTTACCTTCCAGCCCCTTTCTGATGTCCACTAGCTGTAGCAACCACTAATGTACTTTATGTTTACTAATTTGCCTGCTTGCCTCTTCTGTACATTTCCCATAAATAGAGTCACACAATATGTGAATTTTTGCGTTTGGCTTCTTTCCTGTGGCACAGTAGTATCTTAAATGCTAATCCATACAGCTCATGTCAGTGTTTCATTTCTTTTTTTTGTTGAATATTTTATTCTATCACATGCACACAATACCACAGTTTATTCATTAGTTGATAGATATTTAGGTTGTAAGAAACAATTCTGCTACAAGTATTAATCCATGTACAAGGTTTTTGTGGGAATTTGTTTTCAGTGCTGGGGATGAAACAATAGCATCTCTCATGTTAGACAAATGTTCTACAACTGAAATCATAGTTCTTTCTATGAAGACCCGACTGGGCTGGAACTCTCAGTCATCCTGATCTTGTTGATTCTGTCTCTTACATTATACCATGCCCAGCAAAATATAAAAATATTTACTTTAGTAACTTGTGTATTAGCTTATGAATGGAACTTCCAGGTCATGTAATTTTCGAAAAATTGCCCATTTATTTTTAAATTGACTGTTTTACCTTACCATCATCAGTTATGGGTTCCAGTTTTTTCTTGTATTTTCCATTTGTAATTGTCTGTCCAAGTATCATTCTGAGAACGCATATGTCCTTATTGATATAATTTTTTTTTCCTACCTCGCTTTTTCAGGAAAGCTGGGTGGTGAGGGAAGAGGAAAGGAAATGATTTAGAAGTATCTATTTTGTTTTCTCATAAAAATAAAGCAGTTATTCTTTTTTTTTTCCATGATGATATCCAGTTGTGTGTCCCTAGCCTCAGTCTTTATTCTAATGGGCTTCAATAGCCAACTGCCTACTTCACTGTCTCTACTTCAGTGTATACTGGGCAAGTGGAACTTTGCTATCCCAGCCTAAACCCAGTGTTCTCACCCTTCCCTTTCCAGGTTCCCTAAGTGGTAGCTAAGTATATGGGGGGAAATCCTCATATTTCTTAACTCCTCTTTCTCATTCTCTAGACCTAGTTCATCAGTTATACAGTTTTTGTGTTCAACATGTAGCCATTCCTGTTCTGACCACTTCTATCTCACTGTGTGTGTGTGTGTGTGTGTTTGCATGTGGGTTCATGTACACACATGTAGAGCACATATGTGATTGGAGGGAACTTGTAGGACTCACTTCTCTCCTTCTACTATCTGGGTTCCAAGGGTCGAACTCAGGCCATCAGGCTTGGTGAGACTGAGGCATCTCACCATGCACCAGCACACTTCTTAAAATTTTACTTACATGTTACTTCATCAGAATATTGTCCTAACTTCAATATCAAAAGTAGCAGCTAGCCATTTTCTGTTAGTACTGTTATATATTCCTTTTGTAACATTTTGACTATTTGATATTATGATTATTATTTACTGATTGAATGCTTCACAATAGTAGAGAAATCTTCTCTTTGGTTTGATGCTATATATGCGTAACTGGAATACTATTTGCTTTGTAATAGGCAGTCAGTAATTATCATTAAATGAATTGGTATTTCATTTTTTCTCCCTGGCATCACTTGCAACATTTTGCTGCCAACTTACATTGGGTGAGCCCTTAATTTTTCATACATTTTGGAAAGTCATCCATATATTTTGGAACAAATATGTGTTTTTCTGTAACATGATTCCTTCATATATGCAGTAGTGCTAGGTAAGTGCTTTGAGATCTCATTTGAAAATGTTTTCCTCATAAATACAAGATTATAATATCATTTTATAACTCAGTCTAATTTTAATATGTTATAACAATGTGGACCCTGTTAGCCAAGAACATGGTAATAACCTTCTATTATAACACCTTATAATTAATATAATACTTTTTTATTACTGTGGTTGCATTAATAAGGATCTCAGTTATAAACACATTGAGTTTTCATAGTTTAAGGATAAATATTCCGACTAAGAATTTGTCATTGAGAATCTTGTCTAAAATGTAAAATACTGTATCTATAGGAATTTTGACAAAATATATCTGTATAATTAAATTGCACTTTTTTGTTTTAATTCTTAAACCATGTTACATGTTTTCACCTAAAATTCCAGATTAAGTGTATTCTAGCCCTTGTCTCACTTTTATGTGATTTTATGCTCTTGCCAAAGAGAAGTAAGGTTAAAATTAGTTTTGCAGATAATGTTCTAGCACATTAAAATAATTGAAGGACACATGAGATAGTGACAGAAACTTGAGCCCTATAGTCATTCTTACCAAAATTTTAGTTTTAATTTTATATTTTAATATGATGTGTAACAGTGAGGGATTTAATCTTGCTAATCTTCTGTTTCTTCACCTGTAAAGTGAGGTGAATAACCTAGGCAGTGAATAAGACCACCCATGAAAAACAACTAACTAATAAAGTGAACAATAATGCTAGCTATAGTTATTATTATTACTGTTAAAGCTTTTGAACATTGTGTATTTGGCAAAGTGATGCTGGAAAGATTATCAGGTAAAGGAGAGTAAAACATCGTCAAGTAGAGCAGTACAACACAAATATATCATTTCTGCTTTGCTCCTAGGACTGTATCATGATTTGTTGAAAAGAGAACTGGAATTGCCCTTAAAAACAACGTAACAAGTTCAACACAGACAGACTCCCTTGAGGGACCATACCTTTTTATCACTTATCTGAAGCTACAGAATTGGATATTTTGTAGCATTTTGTCTGTTTGAGACTCATTAGATCATGTTGTTCATTTGAGAGTCTGCCTTCTTCCTGGAGTAGAAGTGAGAGGAAGAGAAGGTATTCTCAAATGCTCTGGCTTTGTTTTGAAAAGCAACAACGTTGCTATAGTGGAGTTTGAATTTTCAGTGAGATTATCAGACGTTGAGTTTTTTATACTTCGCAGCTTTGCTACTTCACGTTTTCATGGCTCCCCAAAGATCCTAGAGGCTAGTGCTTCTGAAATCACTGCAGGGTGTTTTAAAAACACCAAACCCCAAATCCCTTCCCAGGCTGCTGCTTTTGTGGATCCAGGTGGGGCTGTGAGTTTGCATTTCTAACAAGTTCCTGGGAGGTTCTGGTATTGATGCTGCTGGTCAGGAAGCCACACTCTGCCAGCTACTGCTGGTAATTTGAGTCTTTCCCAGAGTGCTTGGCCCAAAGTGAGGCACACAGTATGTGCTGCTCAGTAAATGCTGGTTGGTTCACTGCATCTACTGACACTGGGATGAACTATCAAAGGAAGATAAAGCATATTAAGGTTCTCATTAGGCGTACTGCCTGATTCCCATTAAGACTGTCCTGATTTCTTTTATGTCCTGGGCGTGAGGGCTCAGTGCTAATTTTCATAGCTTCTGTGGTCCCTGAAGTACTATCATTTTCATCTACTCCAAGCTTCTCATTTACCCTTTCTTTTCTTGACTCATTTTAGGCAAATCACTAATAATATCAAATAGAACCCTGAGGACAAATATGTGGATGAGAATTCTTGTACTTTCCAAAGAATTTTGGTAAATTTTAAGTTTGACCATAACTGCTCCCACTAACATTTGAATGTTACTAGAGAGGAGAGGATATAAAAAAAAATAAAAATAAATTAGACTTGTAGAACAAAATTGTTTGGAATTGCTAAATTCATTGTTTATTTCTTTCACATTTTTCTGAGTATGAGTACTTGGATATTTCTTCATCAGAAAAGAATTTTGCAAGATTGCTTGCCATATCATTTATACACCTCCTATTAAATCAATTGAGAGGAAACTGGTATTTTCCTTCATTAAAACAGGAAAAGACAATAACAAAAGCGAACAAAAAAGAGCCCCAAGCCAGCCTTTGTACCTTTTGTAAGCTTCACCTTTCACAGAACCTTCATTACACCACTTGAAGCAAAATATTATACACAGATTTGAAATGTCTTTTTCACTCAATTTCTGAATGTAATTTTTACTCTACTCACAGCCAACATATGAATTCAGTTTTCAGAGTACTGTTTCCCTTAGAGTCCTGGGACACTAAGAGGATGTTTTGTGGATAAAAAGGACTTCAGCAGAAATAAAGCTTAAGTAAAACAAGTTGAAACGAAGTTAAGGTGTCTTTAATTTGGGATTACAGAATGTTTGCTGGCTGCTGTAAGCTGTGAGTATGGAGACAGTATATTTTCAGACCCTATATAATCATGGAAACTTTTGGTGCTGACATTCAGCTGAACAGACTTTGAGAAGTACTGTGTATGTCAGATCATACACTATTCCTCAAGAAGTCTCAGGTATAGAACTGAGCTCTTACACCAGTATGAGGTCCGTGGTTTTGTTTTTATTTAAAGTGGAGAAGAGGGGATGATGGGAATCTTTGGAAAGATATAAGGTAATAAAGAGTTTCTATTCCGCAATTCTCTTACTGTTGAGAACTCAAGGCCTTTCTGGAATGTTGCGTCCTGGCTAAAAAAGTTTTCTGAGTTATAGACATTTTCATTCTTTATTGCCTTTATATGGACAAAATTTCATTTTCTAATTTATCCAGTCTGATGCTATTGCCAGATGTTCTTTTAGAATGAAATGTTGCAGGAAAATCTTACAGTTGACCCCTTGTATCTGTCACATTTCAAAATTATGGAAAATTCAACTATCAATTTAAGGTCCAACCATTTACATTTTAAACAAGCCCATGAATCCTCTGCCAAAATGGAGGGGGTGTTCTTTGCCAATTCCTATTCTTCTCAGGCTCATTGTTCTCCACTCTTCCTTCAAACCCTCCCCAGGACTATTCTAGTTAGCAATACTCTGCCTGTAATGTTGCCTTTCCCACTTGCTAGAAAATGTCAAGGAGGTGTAGTTCCAACTGTGGAGGCTATTAATCTCGATGACAATGTCAAAGAAGAGAGTACAGTTTTATAGCTGCAGGTTATTAACACTCCTGACAATAGAAAAGTTGACATTTTTCTTTTCTTTTGGGCTCTTGCATATTGGGGGGCGGGGGGAAACTGGCAGTGAACAGAATCATGCATTTTTAGCTGTTTCAATATTGCATTTATAAAAGTGTTGAGTGATGAAACCTGAAAATAGGGTTTTCTCAGATATGCAGCATAGTTAAACTTTTAATCCCAAAGTGGTTATTAGAGATAATAATTATTCATTGCCCTCAGTCTACCTCCCGCCCCTCGCTTCAGGGCTATTGGCATCTGGAAAGAGATCAACCTCATTTGACAGCAGTATTGTGCTTGTTAAGATGCACTGAACTGTGAAAACACATCCATAAGACATCTAAGGTAGAATTTAAGAATACAGGCTTCCTGCTTTCGGGAGTAATCCAAACTTTTTAACTTGATATATTACAGAGTACTGTTATTTTCTGTTTCAGCCAATCTGGTTCTTATTCACTGACTGTAATTATGAGTGTAGGTGTGTGAATTAGTTGTTTTAAAAACTCCAAATTGTGCACACATATAAATGTGTTGCATGTAAATGTTTCAAGTATAGAATACCTAATTTAAGTGAATGACAGGAAGCACAAACATCATTGAAATTGTGAAGAAAACAGAAATTAGGTATTTTACAGCCTTGTTTTTGTCTCTGCATGCTGCCTTCATGTGTGAAAAGCCAAGAAAGCTACAAAATATGTTGAGAATTGAGTGGGATCTTGGGTGTAACCTATTAACCATGAAATACTGGCAAGAAGGAAATCACTTGTTTTCTGCATATTCTTATGTAACCATGAACAAACTGTTCTCTCTCCCTCCCCCTCCCCCTCCCCCCCCACGCACACACACGTGTGTGTGTGTGTGTGTGTGTGTGTGTGTGTGTGTGTGTGTGTTTAAGCCTTTACTTTTCCCTTAGTGAAGAAAATGAAATGGACCTCCAGTCTTCTAAACACTGTTGACACTGCACTCTGTGTGTGCTTCTGTGTGCCTCCCCCTCCCTCCAAACTGCATTTCTGTGTGCTGTTCCCCCTTTCATGTTTCCCAAGTGTTGGATTGCAGATAGGAGTCTGGACTGAGAGCCTTGGCAGTTTGACTTACAGTAATATTTTATGTATTTGGAAGACTACAATGTGTGCAAGTGCTGGAATCTATCATCATTTTACCCTGTGTACTAATGTCAATGGGATTTTACTAGCCCAGATTTCTTGTTTGTATCTAATCATTTGATCATGAATATAGATGAAAGAGATGCTAAAGACAGTTTGTGAAAACAGTATGAACCAAGACCTCAGATTTTCTCTAGTCTAAATCGGTCCATAAGATGCCTTTATTTGATGCTTGTGTTCTCTTTCACTTTATCTTTCAACTGTGTTTCTCTGTGCACTGCTGTCTTCCTGACTTGTTTTTCTTAAAATATTACTTTTAATTTGGAATCTGTATCTCCTGTTTTCTGCACTGCCAGGTGTTTTCTGTACATATTATGCATGTAGACTCAGAATTTGAAATAGAAAAGTTCGTAGAGAGACTGTTAAAATATCTTAACAACTTTCTTTAGGTAGTCATTTTTTTTAAAATAGGATGTTTATGTATTATATAATGGAGAAGCCCATGTTAAATGTGATACAGCTTACAAAATATATCTTTACACTTAAGAGGGGGCTAGAGCATTACCAGTATGGAGAACTATTAATATCTTCATAGATTTCCATTGTCTGTGTCCTTTCTCAGGAATGTCAGGAAAACTTGCTGGTCACACATAGCACCTGTGACTCCTCAGGTGTTCAGAGGACAAGCAGAGGCAGGCAGTCCTTGAGTAGTTTTATCTGGATTTGGGGCTCAGCTGGACTGCTACAGCTTTCTCACTCCCTCTGGGTGTCTTGACAAACTGGCCTCCTGCTAAGGGCAGGGAACCTAATGGCAATGGGAGGAATTAATGAGCCACTGAAAATGTAGCTCTCTGAGAACAGAACGTTGCTTGTGTCCCAAACTCTTTGTCCCTAAAGTTTTCAGAGAAACCCAGTATAAAGGGTTTAAAAACATCATGATTGTGTTGATCGCTTTTGAATGGCAAAAGAAAATGGAACATTTAAAAATCATTAAACCACATGGTTTGAGCATTATGTTGAGCTTGAGTTTTAGGTTTAGGTTCTGGGACATGCATGAGATGCTTGTTGCTACTAAAAGACAGAAATTGGGGCAAATGGAAGACATTTCTCATATCATAATGAGGCTTTTCTTGAGCCTGGTATATCTTAATTTGGTTCTCCTGGACTGTAACTACTACTTTTGGGGGAGAGGGCTATTTCTCCTTGGTTCATAGCTATAGGAAACATGTTTTTCTATAGAGCATGTCTCTGCCAGCTCTTAGTGGTTCTTTCTTCTCCTTTACTTTATCACCATTCTTACCATTGAATTATTATGCCCATGTATTTTGTGTTCATCCCCACTTCTTTCCATCCCATACAGCTAGATCAATTATTTAACAGCCTGTCCTGTGGGATCATGCCTATTCTCACAGTATTCAGTGGTTACCTTTACTTAATCTACAAACTACAGTCTTTCTTGTCATGCCTCCTTTTCACTGACTGAATCAATGAGCCTGTCTCTCATTGCCTGCCTCTTTTATCCTTATTTGTCTCGCATAAAGCTACCATTTAGATTGAAGGAGATATCAACAAAAAAACCCAAACTCTGAGAGAAATGCAACTGATGTTAAGACTGGTCTTATTTTTATCAGTCAGATTAAGATGCATGGAAATCAAATGAACAGTCCTATGAGTGAGCATTGCCTTCTTAATAAATCTAAGGGAACCTGAAAAGATCAAGGCAGTGGATTTGGAGTCTAGAACTAGTATGCCATGTAATAGAGAGCTCCTGGCTTCAGTATCTGCTGTTTTTCCTCACAGTGTTTTGCAACTGCTCTTAGTAGTATTTCAGAACTTGCCAGTGACCTGAAATTGAAATTTCATGTTATTCTATTTAATTTACCTCTTGATTAAAACATAAAAAAAGTTTTCTGATATACTCTTCATTATTTCAAATCTCTCTTCTTTAGAAAATCAAGGTTGTAACAAAGTTTTGTTCTCAAAGGGTAGAGGAGCCCTTAAGACAACCAATTCTCTATAGCTTTAGCTTAGGAACCATAAACACTGTGACTATGATGTTTTCTTTGGTCTTTTTTTCTTGTCACACACTTTCACAACAGAATGTCACATAATAGCGTTCTTTTGTTGCTTTAGTAAACTGTTAATTAGTTTTCCTTCAATAGACCATCTCTTCAGTTAAGTAGACGAAATGCCTTGATATTTTTACATTTTCTAGTGCAAAACCCTTAAACTGCTGTTGATCCCTTCTGTAATCTGAGAAGCATAGCTAAGAAAATAAAATGCACTCAGATGCATCCAGCATCATTTTCAACTATGTTGATTAGGTCAGATATCTTACTGTCTTTTTCTTTTTAAGACTCGCAGGGTTAAACTAATAGAACTTTACTTTTTACATCAACAAAGTTATGTCGTTGTTGTCTAAAACATGGATTTTTAAGGAACTAAACTAGTTTCTTTGAACATTTGTAGACATTTGATTCTTCTCTGGTAGTTTGTCTTGACTATATTTGACAGTTCTGTTTATAGATTTTATTAATGTTATTACAAATACTAGATTTGCTTTATTTTTTTAAGTAAATAAAAATAGCCTGGTGTGGTAAGGTACACTATTTGTAATCCAACTACTTGAGAGGCTGAAGTAGGAGGAGCAAGACTTCAGGGCCACCCTGGGCCACATAGCACATTCCAGGCTAGCCTTGGTTACATCATGAAACCCAAACTCAAAGAACAGGGTTGGAAGTGGAGATGTGCAGAAAGAAAGAAAAGAAATTCTATTTTGATATTATCAAATATAACGACAATTAATTTTGATATACAGTTGCTAATATCTTTAGAAAGCAACAAGTTTCCAAATTTTTCAAGTTGTGAAGGAGTGAATTAATATACATAAACCAATTAACTTAGAGCCTACCATATAGTAAATACTCTAGATTCTGTGTTAAAACTGGTACGTAATTGTATAGCCATCATAAGATATACAGCAAATGTCTTTTATTCCATCCTACCTCTTCTCCTCATTAAAGCTTCGATTTTTCATTTCTCTTTTCCTTACCTTGCCATCCCTTGATTACTTACTTCATTGTCATTAGGAAGAGGTAACTGATACTTAGGACAGGGGTTTCTGGACTCAGAGGGACGTATATAAAAATGCTTCAATTTTTTTTTTTAAACAGGTTCTCGCTGTGTAATTTAGGCCAGCCTCTTTTTCAGTCCCCCTGCCTCAGCCTCCAAAATGCCTAGATTACAAGTGTATTCCATCATGTTAATTCTAGATTTCATTTTGACAATAAAAGACTTTAAAAAAATACCTATCAGTCATTTGTTTCATATTTTTAAAAGAAATAGGCGATAGGTACACATTAAGATTGTCTTTTAAATAATTTCTGGGTGTGATGACATATAATTTTAGCACGTGATTGGTAGAGACGGGGAGAATGTAGTTCAAAATTATTCTCAGCTGCATAGTGACTTTGAGCCCAGCCTAGACTATGTGAAACCCTGTCTCAAAACACCTAAGAGAAAGAGAAAGAAAGAAAATCACAGTGTCCTTGATCCTACTTCATAGTGGCCTAGGGGAAACTCTGTGGCAGAAATGTAGCCTATATTCTGCACTGTATAAAAATCAGGTGACCCATAGAGAGAAAATGGAGGACATGACAGGAGGATTGAGACTGTACACACCTTTTTCCCCTGTGTCCTGTGAGATAGCCTGTGAATTATTGTTGATTGTAAAATGGATTACATTGTGAACATTACCATAATGGTCATAATAGATAACCCATGTGTTTGTATATTTGTGTCAGGTTCTTGTTGAATAGAAAACAGGAGAGCTAAGAAAGACATTATAATATTTTATTTTTACTCCTTTTCTATTTTACTATTCAGTATGAATTACAAGTGAAAAATATTCACACAAAATTAATAGGTAGGTTTTACATTTGTAGAATGTCTTTAAAAGTCCAAATTGATGTCCATCATCCTTTATTTTGTGTAATGGTATCATCATAATCAGATTTTACAAACAAGATAATGTTTCCTTCTCCAAAGTTTCTGAATTGAAATAACAGAGAATAATAATAGAATATATTGGTTTGATGAAAGACAATGTTATAGTTTTAATATTGACAGACAACCCAGACCAAAAGTAGTGCATTTTCTTAAAGAATTTTATTTTTTGGCTATCCCTGTGCCCTCATATTTCATGTGCTTGTGAGTAGGTAAGCAGAGTAGTAGACATGCTTGACTTGAATGCTTTTTATGATCTGTTCTAAACCTGATATTACGTGAAGTGAAACCTGAAGAAGACAACAGAATTTTATTTTGTTGGCCCGAAGTTTTGATGGCATCGAGAAGATATGACCGAGTTAGTAGACGAAGTGCACATGATACAGTCCCCATGCTAAGTGCTCTTGCTTGTCCGTGTTTTGCTTCCTTTCCCTCTCCCTGTCTGTAGTGTCTCCTATGTAGTCATTTGTGAAAGTTCCTTTTCAGTCCCAACCGCTGTATTATTTAAATCCCATCTACTGCACTCACTACAAGCGTGCTAAAATCTGCTTTTGTATTGGAAAACAAAGCTTTAAAAGCAGCCAGGGGAGCCACATGGAAGATTTTGTGACAATGGCTTAAATCCAGGAAATGCATTTAGAGGTTTTTTGTTGTTGTTTGTTTGTTTGTTTTAGATAAAATTGACTTCAGCATGTTTGTCTATTGAAAATAGAGAATACTTTTTTTCTTTGTTGGAGACTCCATATTTCAGTTACATGTTGTGCTGTGTGTTTATCATGTACCTATATCCCATAGTCTGTAAAAGTCTTTAGTGCACATTTATGACCACACAAATAATGTCTTCTGCATATAGATTATGCCCTTTTACATTTTGTTCTATTTATAGGGTTATTCCATAAATGAAATGTTCTTATGCAAAATGAATAAGTATGTTTTGATAAATAACATCTTCCTTTTTAAAAATGCATAGTTGGGAATTGGTAGCAAATAGCATGTTCTGTTTGTAATCTATCAGTGGGTGATGATTTCTTATCAAAGCCTTTCTACATTGGCAGATGAAGAGAAGTAAATTTAAGATTAAGTTCAAAGCGTAAGTTCTATAATATGCACTGGTAATGCAAAAGATGGGAGAGAAATGGATGTGAGTTACTGAATCTTTAAGGAACCTTTATGTGATAAGGAGGCTTTGACTGTATAATAAGAGAATTGAGATGATAAAGGGCAAGAATGAAATGTTTACAAAGAATGCTGATATATTCCTTGGTTAGAAGTCTCACAAAACATTTTAGAGCATGCAAACCTGGAGGGATTCATTTTCATTAACATAGTATACCACTAATCATAAGAGGTAAAGAGGAAACAAGGTCCAGGCATTAGAAACAAACCATTTTGAATGATTATTGTATTCTAAGTAGAGTCTGAGTGGGCATAAACATTAGAAATAGCTCATGAATGTAAACCAAAAAGAAATCATGAGACCAGGCAAAGGCCTTCAAGGAACATCAGTCACTAAGCCCAGCTCCTAACTAGATGCTAACCTAACCAGCATCCTAACCAGATGCTTCTGGGAGTGATGAGTACTAGTGGACCAAGGAGTCCAGTCACCTCCTCGACAATGGATTCCAAGTTGATTGGGCCTCAAAGAGGCTGTGCTGGCTGGTTAGTCAGCAGCAGTGCCTGGAGGATATGGTACCCTTGGTGTAACAGAAGATAGCCTGCCTGATGAAAACAGTCAGTCTTGAGAGAAGCAGATAAAGCCCCTGGTGGAGTAAGAGGTCTACAGCCCAATTTTGAGAAGTGCTGCTATAGCTAATGAGCTGGTGTGGGTCAGAAGAGGTGTAAGAGCTCGGGGAGCCTCTGAGAAGTTTTGTAGTTTTGTAGTTTGGGAGTGCAGTAAGAGAAGGGTTGGAGGCCAGTGAGACCACAGAATTCTAAACACAAATTCTTGACCTCTTGTTAGTGGGAATATGACCTTTGCTTGAGGATATAGTAGTATCATGAATACAGTCAGGCAATCCACTTGAGAAATTTTCAATTCGTTAAAAATGAATCTATAAAGAAGAGAAAAAGGAAAATAAGTTAATGGCATTATAGACATATAAACTACTCTTCTGAGAACTCTCACAAAGAAGCCCCAGACACTGCCTTGTCGTGGAGGATGCCATTTGAATGAATGCTAATCCAAGGAGAATGCATGGCCTTTATGGGTTCAAACATTTATGTTTCCAAAGCTATTGCCATAGAAATCACTTTTCTGATGAAAGATTTGAATGCTGATTTTTAAATATGAGGAAGCAATATAGTGATGATGATTGTCAGATTATGATTTGGGACTAATAGGATTTACAAAATATTTTTAAAAGCTTTTTTTTTTTCTCCAAACCCCAGGATCATTCATTTCTTTAACTCGTGTTACCAGAAAAAATGCATGCTAAGATACTGTATTCAACAAGATTCTGACATTTACTAGCAGTGTACCACTAAGAACAACTGTATGTAGCAAGAGAAACTACTTTTCACTGTTAGAAAGATTTGCTAAATTAAATGAATTTTTTTTTGTTTTCTCCTTTTTTATCCTGCCTAGATTTTATATTGTCTGAAAAGAAATAAGAGGCTAACCATGTTGAAAATACTTTCCCTAACCAATTGGGAATATGTTATCAAAAGGAAAAATATGTAAAACTCTAATTTAAACCCTCTCTTCTGGAGTCACTGGAGATTTTGGTGTATTTCAGTTGGGTTCAGTGTTTAAATGTGACGTAAAAGAGTTGACTATTTATAAATAAAGTAGCAGATTAGTTTAGCCTGAGTGCAGCCATGTAATAATATTTTAAGTACTGTTGTGTCTACAAATTGTTTTCCTATAGGTACAGTATATTCAGCCGTGTCTGCCCATGTGTATGTTTTCTTGATTAAAAAAAAAAGATTCATTTTAAAGAGTTACACCCTACGTACATCCTCTTTTTCATCTGTTATGTGTTGTATTAAAGTATAGAGTATGATTTTCCACTAACCACTCATACATTGGGGAGGGGCATTGCCTACTGCTCTTTGGATGTGAGGCAGACTGTAGAGAAATTAAGACTCTGTCAGTGTTCTATGCTAGATAACAGAACTATGACTTGGACACAGACGTTCCTATTCACATTCCACCACTTTTTCCATCCTCAACCTTGTATCTGTCACTTGATGATGCTATTTCAGTGAGTCAGCTAACATGTGTATTCTATTCCTTAATCCCTGATTTTTCCACTTGATTTGAATGAAATCAAATGTTTGGTTTGGAATGGAGAGAGAATACTTCAGTGCATTTATCTTTACAGTGTACCTAATAATTTGATCTGCCTCACAGGGATGATGGGAGGTTTGAGACATTTGGTAAGCTGGAAAGCAGAGTTTTCAGAGCATTTACTAAGCAAGTAAAAATAGACAATGGGCTTTTTTTTTTTTTCTTCTCATAATGGAAGTATTTTGCTTGCCTCATAGTCCTTCTTAAGAAAAAGCCTCCTTGAAGCAGACACTAGGAGAGATGGTGAAAACATATCCTATCATGGAGGAGAATTTAAAACCTTCTCTAGAGTTCAAAGAAAGTAGTTGTACAACTGCAGTAAGCGCGTGGCTGCACACTCCCAGTGTGTGCCCTGGAGACAGAGGATGGAGCATGCAAGGACTTTCTGTCTATTAGAGGCAGGCTTAGCCTCGGGCTCCCTGAGAGGAGAAGAGTGTTTTTACTTCTGGAAAGTTTTTAGCAAGTTTTCTTGACTGTCTGAAATCTCAGACATAAGTTCCCATATTCTGACAGTGTGCCTGAATGAGAACATAGTGCTTTAATATTTAAATTACTAAAGCTTACAAATTTGGTTTAGGTTTCAATCTTGAGTCTCTGGTCTGTCACAGAACAGATAATTAAAAGCAGTAAGTTGGCCCCTAGTTTTATGTATTCATTTAGTACAAAAGCTTAGCTGAAATGCTGATCTTTGAAATTAGAAGGAAGAAGGAAAGAGGAAGAAACGAGAAGTAAAGAAGTTCCTAAACTAGTGCTGTGAACCAACTTCGGAGTGCAGGAGCATGTGCACAGAGCATGGCATTTGAAGGCAGTTTGTCTCATCATGCTGCCACACAACCCTTTGTCCTTAGACAGCAGAATTTTACTCTCTTCTCCTGCCTGAGATAGCATGGCATATGCTTTGCATTTTAATTTACCCATAGATACTGAGTAAGCATCACTCAGTCCCCTGCTACCATAAGGTGGCTGTGGGCACTTCTTTTCTAGCACCAAAGCCTTGTACTTCCTGAGGACTGAGGTGGCCATAGGCAAGCTTCTGTCATAATAGTATAACTGATTCTAGAAAAAGAATATGGTAGTTACAGGAAATATTTTCTGTGGCGCAGTTTCCTAGTAATGCTGATTTCTTGCCTGTTATAGCCTCTCAGTGCTGCAGCTTTTAACTCTGTTGCCACTCTTTAATGATTCAGGGTCATTCTTCTCTGATATGCTTTTGTGGAGGAATGTTTAGAAAATATGCATGCTACGTATAAAGAGGTGGAAGCCTGTTAAATATTTGCTCCATTTTTGAAATCTGTGAAGTACTTTGAAATTATTAAATGAGAGATACTGATTTGAAATGGTTAAACAACCACTGTAATTCTTGTGATTTTTCCTATTAAAACATAGGCATAGAAGCATTAAAAGTCATTATTGAAGCTGTAGTATTTTAATTATCCATTTCGACTTCAAACATTTCTGCCTGTTAGACATCATGTATATCATTTTCCTTTTAAGAGTAATTTGGGACCACAAATTTTACATGAAAGCATCATAGAAATAAGGTTTATTTCTTCTTTGATAGTAAATAAAACATAATTAGGATATACTCTCATATTTTAAGTTTGTGTATCAGACTCTTCTGAAATGTCACACCAGTATGGCAAATATCTTTAAATAAAAAGAAAACTTTTTTAGTTTATCAGAATAGGTAAGAGAGTATTGTATATTTAGGAATTCATTGTGGCCAAGCACATGCCTATAATACCAGTACCTGTGAAGCAGGAACAGAGGCAGGAGTGTCTCTCTGCGTTCAGGCCAGCCTAGTCTACATTGTCTATGTAGTGAGTTTCAGGCCAGCCAAGGCTACATAGTAAGACCTTGTCTAAAACAAAACAGTCAGTGTTATACCAAGAGATCAATGGTTGTCATTTTTGAATATAAATGAATTTCATTCACCTAATTTGTATTTTAAAAACACTGATACTTGGATCCTTTTCTGACTAGCTAAGTCATAGTCTCTGAAAGTGGAGCCTCAATATCTTTGTTTTTTTGTTTGTTTGTTTGTTTTTTTAACCTTAGGCAGGAAGAGGAATAGAAGATATGTACTTACTACACTCTGTATAAATAATCTAATGTTCCATAGCTCCTGCGGAGCAGTGTTCACCAGTGGAGTTGTAGTCTCTCAGTTACATTACAGCAAATGCTAAACATTCATAAGTTTGTTCAGAAAATAACTTATGTGTCTGCCATATATGTCAGGCCTGACTGCCAGCTCCTTCCGGAAAAGACTCATCAGGATATCATCCTATAGTTTATATTTATTTTTGGTGAAAGATATTTTAGTTTTCTTTAAATATACCACTAGCAGAATCATCTTATTTTCTTTGGCATATTTAAGGTAATTTGTGGGTACAGGCTGAATTTTCTAATCAGCTCACAGGGCCTCACCTTTTTTTTCTTTTAGACTTTTGGATCTTGTTTCTTCTCAACCACATTCTTTATTTGGATCGAATCACTATTTACCAAGGTCAGTCCCCCCATCCTTCTCCTCATGAGTATGGGATAGTCATTTAGTCAATGAATATATTTTGTTTGCCTATAATAAAGAAATGGGCTGGACTCAGCAGTCAACAGTATTCACAGTCTTTACAGAGGATCTGAGTTTGGTTTCCACCACCCACATCAAGTGGCTTACAACCACCTATAACTCCAGCTCCAGGTTTTCTGAGTCCCTGTTTGGTCTTCTGAGAACACCTTCATGCATGTGCATAAACACACACACACACACACACACACACACACACACACACACACACACACACACACACACTTAGTAAAAAATATAAAGAAGCAGTTGATCGCCTTTGTCTTTGTAGAACTCTAGGCTCCAAAGTTAAAGCCAGATAGTCTGCCCTTTTTGGAAAAAATGAGTTCAGAAGGTATCATTCAAGTATGAGAGATTTAAAATAAGGTGACTTAGCAGGTAAAGGCACTTGCTGTCAAGCCTGACATCCTGAGTTCCATATCTGGAACCCACAAAGTAGAAGGACAGAGCCAACTTCTTCAAATTGTTCTCTGACCTCTGTTTGTACACCATAGTGTGCAAACTCTTTCAACACAAATTAAATAAAGATGTAATTTGAAAAAGAATTAAATATTTTAAATTATTCTGGTAATTTGAAATATTCTGCTTCCAATGTAGTCTAATCATCAGAGTCTCTTCTGCATCCACTCTCAGTAACTATATAAAAATCTTGATATATAGAGCATGAACATCAGGGATAAATGCACATTCAATTAGGCCAGAGCCTCTTTACTGACCTAAATAACAGTTCATTCATGAGATAATGTGACTTGCAGCCAGAGAGAGAAATCTATTGCCTGAGCTGGGGAAGCCTGGCTTAGCACAAACTCTTCAGTGGTCAGGAAAATCATCTAAAATTAGATCAGGCAGAAAAATATTGCAGAGCTTTGCAGGTCTGGTCTCTGTTTCAAAAATAGTTCTTTCTTAAGTTGCGTGTAATTAGTCATCTAAATTAGACCTGGTAATCCTGTAGTCTTTGCCTTTATTAGTACAAAATTCCTTGTTATCAAAGGAATTTGGTGATTAAGCAGTTTTTATATTTAAAACATATATATGTCTAAGTATATATATATATATATATATATATATATATATATATATACATACATGTATAAAACTTGGGGAGTTCACATTTTTGTCAAAGAATTTCTACTTTGGAGAATTGGGAATTTGGGATAGCCTTAGCACTAGAAGGACCTCAGATTATTTTAAAAAAGAAATTGGCAGAAATGAATTCATAAACCAGTTAATGTCCAGTGATAATCTAATTTGTTGGCTAGAGGGTTTTCAGGATCATTTTAAGTAGTTGTTTTTGATGTATTGATGTCAAAATAAGAAAAGGGCAAGATGTGGTTTTACTTTTAGAGCCAGCAAGGGAAAACTTAACCCTAAAATGAAGTTCAGACTTCATTCATTCAACTAGTGTGTTTATAGATTATCATGGAACAAAGGGAACAGTTTCTCATAGCTTTATGGGATATATAGTCTGATAGGAAAAACAGAAAATTGATAATGCAACAACTATGTTAAAAGGTGCATGGGCTGGAGAAGATAGAGCAAGTCAAGGGAATTTGGGGAGAGAGCAGTTAAATATTATATCAGTATGGACTTTATCTGAAAGGAGCTACATGAAAACATAACAAGGATATAGAAAGTATACCATGTGGTTATGTCAGGACAGTCCAGGCAGAAAGCACATCAGTGAAAATGCTCTGTGAAACAGGAATGTTGGAACAAGAGCTTGAAAACAGCTGTGGCAGTTGTGGAAGTGAAATGGTGCAGATGGACAGAAGATAGGGAAACATGGGCACAGTAGTGTCCAAACTACCTAGAACCTTGCAAAAATTTGGTTTTATCAGTGCATGGAAAGCCTTTGAAAGTGATTGAGCAGAAAAGCAAGTGATCTGGTCCCACATATGTCTTGATATTTTTCAGAATTTCTTGCCTTAAATTTTATCTTTTCTGGAATGCCAGGCACCAATTCCTATGCCTAGGTGATGGACAAGGATTACAAATAGACCTGGAAGTTCATGCAGGACCTTATGGCTCTGGCTTTCTCACTCCACCCCATGTGTGTGCTTATGTGTTGAACAGCAGGGATGGAGAAGGAGGCAGGGTTAGCAGGGTTAGTTGAGTCAGTTTTGTGTGAGACATAATCAAAGTATGGCCAAATTATACCATAGTTTTCTGT
Source organism: Peromyscus maniculatus bairdii (assembly GCF_049852395.1). Classification (NCBI taxonomy): domain Eukaryota; kingdom Metazoa; phylum Chordata; class Mammalia; order Rodentia; family Cricetidae; genus Peromyscus; species Peromyscus maniculatus. The sequence continues at coordinate 82,945,446 of NC_134856.1, read as the reverse complement.
GTCCCAGAAAGCACGGATTTGGGGTGGAGAGGGATGGATTGATTGCTGCACATACACCTGCATGTGCTCATGTTGGATCTTCTCCTTCTTTACTGATTGCTATAGCTGTTGTTGGGTTGAAGCAAAACAATCAAGATAGCACTTTTTTTGACTCTGTAGTAATTGTCATGTGGTATGATAAATACTTCTGCATAAAGGTAGAAATTATGTAGAGGGATTGAATTTGTGACTTTCAGTTCCCTCCCAGTTTCTTCCAACATGAAGTTATATTTAATGTCACTCCAACCTTTTTATGGCTATTGATGTCACCTCATGACTTTGCTGTTACATTTTGAAAGGAGGGTGCAAAGTCTCTAATGAAATGTATGTGGTGAAACAAGTTCCAAGGAGGAAGCCATTATAACTAAGAAGACTGCATAAATATGTGCACTGGGGAAAGGTTTATAAACAGTTTCTTTGATGTCTTTGTATGGAAGCAAGCATTCTTATATGAAGTACAAACATGTTTTGAAGCATGTGAGAACTAAGTCCCTGATTGGGGGGGGGGGGTCTTACTGAATTTGATTAAGAAAAGGAATTTGCAAATATGCAATATCTATGACATACCTGTTATTATATTGGAGCCAAAGTTCTATTTTCCAAGGAAAATAGAAATGTCTGACAGTACCTGAATGGCAAATACTCTACTCTTAAATAAGATTCCTTACATGAGGCAAGGAGAGTACAAGCTTTTAAGAAAAAACAAAAGCAATTCATACAGATAAACCAAATCTAAATATTGATTTAAATTGAATCATCGCTCTTTTGATAGTGTCATATTGTCCCCACTAACCAAGAAACTCCCTGTTCTGGAGAGTTGTAACAGAACTAGATCATGTTTCCCTGGTGGCTTTCAGTGAAAGGAATAGAAAGAACACTAGGTAGAATCAGATCAGGTATGAATTTAAATCTTCTTTTGTACTTACTTGTATTTTTTTATTAGTTTGTTTTATTTTATTTATTATTTTGTATTTATTTGTTGGTTTTGTGTCCTTAAACAAGTTATTTAACCTTCTAAATCTCAGCTTCCCAGCTGTAAAATAAGACTAGTAATAAGTATTCACTTTGCAAGATTTTGAGAATTAAAATAGAAGCCACCTCACCCCAGTCGGTCCTTAGTAAATGTGTCCTTTACAATCGTCAAGGACCACACAATGGGGAATAAAGTGGGGAAGAATGAAAATATATAACCCATAGAAAAATGATGATTCAGTAGTGTGCCACTTTTACAACCTTTGTCTGTAGTGACTGGATAAAAACAAGTACATTTGGATTCATTTCCCTAAGATCCATGTTGAGAATTTACAGTATGTGCCATGCTTGATTTCAGGCACCAAGAATATGCTAGAAATGAAAATTTTCCCTACCTCATAACCCTTATTTTTGTGAGAATGAACATTAATTTCTTACTAACTAGACCAATAAATGTCAAAGTACAGCTGTGCTTAGTGCTATGAAAGGGAAGACAATAATATTATGAAGCTATGTACTGGGAAAGTTCATCCTAGTTAGAGGAATCCAGAAAACCTCTCCTTCAAAATAATGACAGTAATATGATGCCTTATTGATAGGGAAGTACCTTGAACCCTCAGGGGCCTTTGGACCATATATTAGTTTTGGATGGGTCTTATTGTTGAGACATCTAACTATATTTCATACATTTTATCTTCCTGTAGAATCTTCCAAGGGGAAAGAATTTCTTTCAGTCAGGAAATAACTCATGCTGCCTTATCATTAAGAAATGATGCCATTGGATCCTTTTCCAAAGCTAGGATGCATTGTGGCATCTAAGTGATTATCTATCCTATGCATTCATTCCAATTTCATTACCTCAGGACTTAGTACATCTTTGCTTATTAACTATTCCCAGCACACTAGAAAAAAAAAAGAATAAAGGAGGCAGAATGATGGAATTTTCAGAAGGATGATACAATTATGGAGTAAGAGTGCACAACTTTATTTTGAATTTTCTTTGCTGCATTGTCCACAGTTTTATAGCATCTTTCACAAAGGTACAATGGAAAAATCTTACGTAAATTAAGGAAAATATTTAATAAAACATGCTTGAGATTCAGTTAAAAACTTGATAATGAAGAGAAGGAAAGTAATAAATATGCCTTACAATTAATTATGATTCAGAGTAGGACTGGGAATGTACTTCATCAGGAGAGCTCCTATGTACTGTATTTGGGGCCTTGACATTGAACACCAGCCCTTCAAAACATTGATTTACAAATGAATGAAAGAAAGAAGGAAAGAAAGGAGGGAGGGAGGGAGGGAGGGAGGCAGGAATTGGAGACCTAGATAGTGGTGATAGTGCTTTTTGTTGGTTTGTTTTGTTTAATCTCTGGTGTACCAGGAATACAAGAGACAGAGCTATGGGAGTAGATAGATGTAGAGAAAACAACAAATGCAAAAGACCTGAGGTAGGGGATTGACACACTTGGACTGAATGAAGGCTTGTCTAGCTGAAATGCAGCGATAGCTCCACTAAGCTATAGTAGGAAGTGAACATGCATGGCACAGTGCTTCTGCCTTGGAGGATCATAAGAGCGGAGACGCCAACAAGCAGAGGGGTCAGCATTGCCACATTTTAAAAGAGATGAGTTCATTTGAGGTGACTTTTGAAATACACAAAATGGTATTAAAGTAGCCACCTGTACGTGGGGGAGAGAACCTCATGAGAGTTCTGACTGAATATGGTTATGATTCAGCCGTACTTAGTTTAGTTGGAAATCTTAATTTATTATGATCATTAACAATATGAAATATGCCTATGAGGAATGTAAAATGAGAGAAGAAGACCCAGCACCCAGTGTCCTGGCCACCAGAAAGGCAGATGGTCTTGTAACTGAGACAGAGAGAGGAGCAGGAGCACAGATGGACTCATGGAGTATGTTAAGTGAAGGAAGTCAGTAGTCAATATTATAGGGAGGGTTCAAGTAAGAGGAAAACTTTAAAAATTCTTCTTGAATTGAGAAACATGAAGATATTTGATACTTACAGAAATATTTCAGTAAAGCAGTAAGATTCCAAATTGGAGGTGGGGCGTTTGAGTCAGGTTTTGTTTTGTTTTGTTTGTTTGTAAATTTGGCTGTTTAAAGGAAGAAAAGATAGTAATATCAAATGATCAGATGTAAACAGTGAGCCTGTTCACTTTTTTTTTTTTGGTTTTTCGAGACAGGGTTTCTCTATGTAGCTTTGCGCCTTTCCTGGAACTTGCTTTGTAGACCAGGCTGGCCTCGAACTCACAGAGATCCACCTGACTCTGCCTCCTGAGTGCTGGGATTAAAGGCGTGTGCCACCACCGCCTAGCTGCCTGTTCACTTTTATGTTTGTTTTCTTTTTAATGTATCTATTAATGTTAATCTTTAATTTAAATTAGTGTACACATGTATGGACTACTTGAATGCTCATGTTTTTGAACATTCAAATCCAGGAGTCTCCTTGAATTCTGACTTATCTCTTATGGCAAGATATAGAGGGCATTAGTTCTGATAATCAAATTGAAGATAGTGAGGTTGTATTAGACCAGGCACCCAACTAGAGTTACATCAAATTTATTGTTCACAATAGCCCTATGAGTTTGATTTGTTATTACATTTGAATGTGATTAAATGATTTAAAGAAGGAATATTTCCTTTCAGAGATCAGCCATGTAGGAGGAGTTAGAACCGAGATTCATACCCAGAAGAGTCAGGCTCCACATTTCCTCATAGGTCTTCTCACGGCAATAGTGGCACAGTCTAAGTAATGAATTGTTTTTCACATCAAAGGCTAGGCTCTTGACCGACATACTAGTACATGCCTGTAATGTCAGCATATAGGAGGCAGAGGCAGGAAAAATTGGAGTTCAAGGCAAGGCGAGACGAGGCTAGCCAGTACTACATAGCAAGATATTTTCTTAAAATAAGTAGACAAACTCAGTGTCTTAGGATTATTTTTACTATTTGTAAAATAATAATGCTGATTGAAAATAAGGATATACTGTGAGAAATTTGTCTTTAGGCAGTTTCTTCATTGTGCATACATCATAAAGTATATTATGTAAACCTAAATTGTTGAGGCCAATCACTGGATGTGGCCTCTTAATCCATTTAAGAGATGTGGTCATGGGGTGCATGAGGCTGCTACTAGCATTACACACCATACTGTTTTACAGTACATTTTCTAAGTATATAAGGTATAAACTCTACAATAATGATAAAAATGTAGTGAATGTATAAGCAAGTACACAGGTGTTTATTATCAGGTATTATATAGTGTATATAATTTTATGTGCTAAATTTTCATACAGTAGACAGAACAATAAGTTTGCTTGTAACAGCAAACATGAGTACTGCATCGCACTATGATGCTGCCATTGACCAATAGGAATTTTTCATCATTATCATTGTCATATACATGATCTGTCATTGATCAAAACATGACTATGCAGCAGATACATACAGTTCATACAACCTGTCAGTACAGAACCAATTTAAGATCAGTTTCACTGCTTTCTAATGTTGCCTCATACTATACTTCTCCAAACTGTCTTGGTTTTTTAATTAGTCCTTTTGAAAATCAAATTAATAAAATGAGTTTCCAGAAGCTTTGGAAACGCATTTCTGATCTTTCACCAATACTTTGAGACCCCAATGCAGGAAGAAAAGGAGATATGAAAAGTTTCACATTTCACCCCATAAAACGTTTGACATACATAGAAAACCTTAAATAAGTGAACGGCATAACTGGCATAATTAGTTAATCATTTATGGAAATAAAATGGTGAGTTTGTGACAACAGTGTTGGGCTTGGAGATTGCCCCTTTTTATACTATTACGATTTCTCAGTAGGGCCATGCTGACCAAGAGTGTCTGTAGCTGAATTTCATGTTGCCAAGTAAAACAGAAGAAATTGTTGGTATAGGTAAATTCAAGCCATATTCTTTTGCCAGCTTTCTAAATTTTGAAATTATAATATGATTACATTTTCCTCTTCCCTTTCTTCCTCCAAACCCTCTCATATACCCCTCCTCACTTTCTTTTAAATTCACTTTTGCCAGTTAAAAAATTTAGATTTATTTACTTTATATATGAGTGGCATGTATTATGTATGTATGTATGTGCTCCACATGCATGCCTGATGCCCACAGAGGTCAGAAGAAATGTTGGATTCCCTGGAACTGGAGTTAGAGATGTCTGTCTGCCATTGTGTGGGTATTGGGAACCTAAACTGGGTGTTCTGCAAGAGCAAGTGCTCTTAACCCCTGAGCATCTCTTCAGTCCCTGCCAGTTTTTCTAGCATCAAAGTCCTTGTTTAATTAATGCAGTCAGCCCATGGAAAGCACCAAAGTCTGAGTCTTACAGAATTACTGTTTCTTCTCCTGGGATTTGTTCCTTCTAGTACTCTTTCCCTCTTTCTTTCTCTCTGTAACTGACATCAACTCATTGACATGCATGTGAGACATTGTTTATTTGCCTTAAGGGAAAGATTTTGATGTCACAATATGAAAATCAGATCTTGGTGCTTGATTTTCTTTTAAGCACACCATAATGAGTAGTTAGAAGGGCATAGGTATCTGTTTTGTTGCACATTACCCAGACCATGAACACGTAAATACTGGTTTTCTTGCTTTAAGGATATAGTATGACTACTGGCCTTTGAGAACCACAGTAGCTTGACATTGTTCTTTCCATCTGGGGTGACTTTTTAGACCCAATACACCTCACATCCTCTCTGTAGAGTGAGTAATCTCAGCTTTGGAAGTAAGATCGTATGGTACTATGATATTTTCCCCTCTGAAATATTTTATTTTAATGAAATTTAATTCATCACCCTACCTCTCCACTTGATGTTGTCTTTTTATGTAACTTCTTCTGGAATACTGATAGATGGACATACAACAGAGATGATAGTGGCATAAGAAACTGAAATATTATAGTAATCTTAAGAATTTTCACTGCAGCATATGTGTGTAACAGTTTAATAGCATTTGGAATATATACTAATTTTAATGAACTATCAGCTTTTGATAGTTATAAACACAGCAAATTCATCTATCCTAGATCAAGCGTTGTGCCTTAATACATCATGTGCAATAGGTTTCATTTTAACTGAAATGGTTTTTATATTGTACTCAAATGTGGTTCACTTATTAAGGATTATTATTACATCAAAATAGCCTTGAATCCCAGAGTACTAATTTTACTACTAACCATGGGATAGATATTTCTGGGTATAAGAAAGGTAGTGCAGTGTTGTGGGAACTTAACTGGTATACATCTATGCTTTATGTTTTGTGAGGAGTGTAGCCTATCCTGTTTGGGGTTTGGAAAGTGTGGATAGGTGGATGAGCTATAAGGAAAGTTTGTGAGAGATGGTAATTTGATCCCTAAAAGCATTGTGCTGAAAGTGTTCTTTTGTAAAGAGATGTTTTTAAAAACTCCAAAGAAATCTGCTGTACTTTGAATAAGATAGATTCATGCTGGAACTGAAGTACTGACTCATATGTCCAAGGTCTCAAAAATGAGTATATGTTTTGTTTACCTTAGTTCTCTTTATCCCCACTGGAGACTTGTCTTAGTAGTAAGGTTTATGGGATGGCAAGGATAAAGTGAGGATGAGCATCTGCATCAGTTTGTGAAATGAAGAGAGAGACTCATCAACGTTATCAAACAGGCAAACACTGTGAAATGGTGATCTGAAACTTCCTAGGCCAGGTAAAACTATTAGGAAAAACTCCCAATTGAAATCTTTAATTTACTACAACATTAATGTCTCAAAGTGATCAAAATAAGTCTTTTTTCTTCTTGTTGGTTTCTTTGGTGTTATTTTTCTGATACAGTCTCACTATGAGGCCCTGGTTAGCTAAAAAACAGAGCCTGCCTGCCTTCCTTGAGTCCTGGAATTACATGCAACTGCCATTTGTCTGGCTTTTTTGTTTTGGTTGAAATGTTTTTTTTTCAAAAAGGTAGTTTAACAAAAATAGTGTAAGAAAACTAATTATTTTAAATTATTTGAAGTCTCTTGAATTTAGAAGGCAAAATTGGGATTCATCTTTAATAAAGTATAGACATAAAAAAGTAGGATTTTTTAAAAAAGATGCCATGTAGTTAGATGGGGAAAGCTTGTTAACCACATTTGTCTGATCGAAAGTTGCCAAGCTTTAATAAAATCAGACTTTATGGATGAGGGAAAATGTTGGAGGATTTGGAGAATACTATGGGGGTAGGTTGTGGCTTTACCTTAAAATCCTAGGTAATGCTTAAGAGCCCAAAATTAGTACTTAGCAAAAAGAAATAGAATTTTTTGAACAGTAACAAGTCAGATGCTTTAAGGCTGCATTAGCATTGCAGAGACATGGGCCCACTGCATTACACAACAAGAGCTGGATAGATGTGGCCCAAGGGCTCTTACTGTGTGCTAGGCTGGCCTCGAACTCACAGAGATCCGCCTGCCTCTGCCTCCCAAGTGCTGGGATTAAAGGCATGTGCCACCACCACCCAGCTTGGACATGTTCTAAGGTGGGGTCCTTATATGTATACTTTATAGCCCAGAATTAAATGGAGTACCGAATGATAACAAGTCATCTGAATGAGCATACATGTAGCAACTAGTATCTACTTTTGAAAGCTGGAGACCTGGCACAGTAGTTAAAGTACTCACCATGGGCAAGCCTGAGAGCCTGAGTTTAGATCCCCAGAGTCCATGTAGAAGCCAGGCATGGAGGCACATACCTGTAAACCCTAGAAATAGGAGACAAAAACAAGTGGATTCCAGGGTTCCTGAGCAGCTAGTCTGATGGAAATGTCAATATACAGTTTCAGTATATTGACATTGAGAGACCTTTTCTTAAAAAAGAAAAATATCCAATGGGGAAGCAGTTGAGGAAAAAATTACAATGTCAAATTTGACTTCCACACATGAGTACACCCACAGCCCTGCCCCCCCCCCACATGAATGCTATCTGTAGCTAGTTAATTTATACCCTCTTTTGGTATATACTGAAATGATGTGGATTCATTAAGCAAAAAATTACAGAAAAAAATGAGTGTAACTTGGATCCATAGACTGTTTTTAGCCCTAAAATATAAAGAAATTTTAAATCTGCTGATTTGAGCTTTAAAAATCAAGATATTGGTAGTCAATAGTAAAATTTCAGACTTATAGGAATTTGAGTATAGGAAAGCCCATCTGCAACATCTAACCTAGATTTGTAGCATACAGCTTTTAAAAAGACAGGTAAACTAGAGACTGTGAAAGAAGTATTGGACTTGTTTACTGCTCAGTAACCTTAGGTAAGTCACTTTTATTTTCATGGATCTAAATTCCTTACCTATAAAATGGTAAGTTCCCTCATCCTATGCAGTTTTAAAAATCATTAACTCATTCAGTTAACATATCCTTGGTGATTATAGGTCATGCAATGTCTTGGAGTTATCATTATAAATACTAGAGTTTCAATGTATAGAATAGTTTCTAAGAATAGGTATATAACATCAGAACATATCCCTGTAAAAGGATGCTCATTGATGCATAAGTTTTTATTCAAGTGATTGATTCAAATGGATACTATTGCCATTTTTTTCTTTCTTTAAGCCATACTCAGATAGGATAAGGAAGCACAGCACTGGGGAAAATTTTTGAAACAATTCCAGGTAAATCAGTTCTGCATAGTTCATTGTAAGGTACTGTAAGGCTTTTATAACTAGATACTTCTGTCTTTTGGAAACAATGCAAGTCTTCTGAGCCTCATGAAAGGACCTGTTAGTCTTTTCAATGAAATGTCAAATTGGAACTAGAGAGTAATTAGTTTCAGAGTTAGCTATTTATTGTTAAATATTCCAGTGCTCTGTGAGATATACTGAAATACAGGCATGAACCTCTTGACAGATATACTTTGAACAATTCACTCTTAATCATAACCATATGATATATATTAACATAAAATTAATTTCACTTTTATGAACTCTAGTTCCATAGCTCTAGGAACTGTTATATGAGTGGAAGAAAATATGTAGTACAAAATCTATAGTCTGACTTCAAACTGCTGTGTCAGAATTTAGATATACAGTAATATCTATAAAAGCATATGAGTAGTTTTGAAGCCCAAAATAATCCTTTAAGAAAAGCTTACCAGAGGGTATGAAAAGTATAAATGAGAATTGGGAAGTGACCCATTAGTTAGACTGGAATAGATCATATTCTGCCTGGTCAAGGTAATTTCCTATTCTTATAGTTCCTATTTTATCCATGTAAGTTCTGAATTCTTTTCTTTGAGAATAATTCCATAATCTAATAGATACATAAATTTCAGAGTGTTTAAAACACATTACTATCATTTTTTATTAATTTCTTTCCCTTATCTGGTTTCTGTGTGATTTCCCTTTTTTGTATTATCCAAAGGAAGTTTGTGAAGGAATATATGGCTATGGGAAATGAGTTTCCACACCTATTATCCCTTGGTGGACTCATGCTTTACTTAGAAAAAATGATAACAAAAGGGGATGAATTTACTACTTTCACTGAGATAAATCCACCCAACTGCAGATGTTCATAGAGAATAACTCAACTCCAGGTTGTAGAAGAAAATCTCTTCATATATTTTCCCTCTTCTCAGTTTATTGATTGGTCCATTTCTAGAATTCTCAGTTGCATAGGTCTAGAGCAGTGGCTCTCAACCTTCTAGTGCTGGGATTCTTTAATACAGTTCTCATGTTTTGGTGACACCCAATCATAAAATTATTTTTGTTGCTATTTCATAACTATAATTTTGCATACTGTTATGAATCGTAATGTAAATATTTGTGTTTTCTGATGGTCTTAGGCAACCCCTGTGAAGGGTCTTTCAACCCCAAAGGGGTGGTGACCCACATGTTGAGAACTGCTACTCTAGTGTATCCTTGATCTCCATGCCCTCCATTCTTCAAAATTTATTCAGACTCCAAGCCCTTTTCACACACTGCCCCATAGATATAGGTAGAGATATGACACTATAACATTATATGTACCTATTTAAAGCTTACTGGGATAATGAATGATTATTTCTAACAACAGAAATATAGATTGTTTTATCTTTTAATTTGAAAAAATAGAAAAGAAAAACAAAACAAGGCAGCAATTCTATATTATCTTGCTTATGACGTATTCTTGACCTATGCATGAAAATACTAGAAACCTTTGATGCCTAGCAGTTTTTTTCTTGGAGGAATGATGCTCTTGGGCATGGCAATTGCTTTCATTTAGATAATTATGCTACTCCAACTTTAGTATAAATGTAGTATGATTAAAGAGGTAAGCAAATACATGGACTAAAAGATTTGTTTCACAATTGATTAAAACATTCTCTTTTCATCTCTTTATTTGTATGTACAGTTGAGGTATGTCACCAGTATAAGTTCTTCATACACTGAATGTGTAAAACTATATTTTATTTTTAGTCTTTGAACTTTTGTGTCTGTCTGTCTCTCCCTTTCTCTCTCTTCCTTAATCTTTCTCTCTTTGTCTTGTCTGTCTGTCTCTGTCTCTGTCTCTGTCTCTCTCTCTCTGTGTGTGTGTGTGTGTGTGTGTGTGTGTGTGTTTGTACACGTGCTTCTATAGAACTTTGTTTTGGGGTATACCCAATGTGTAGGTAGAAATTCAGCTGTCAACTCTATAAAAATGCAGAGAAAACACACATAGCCCACTTTTACGTCAGTGGAATTGAACAGTTCATGATAGAGAGATTGTAATTCAGCCTTCACTCTTGGGCTAGCCTTTGCTGTCTTCCAGCAGTATCACTGTGGAGTGATCACAGTCACAGCAGTGCGGAGCCACCATAAATACCATTTAGTAATGACACAGATGACTGTAGCACTTGTGAGTCACTCCTTGTGTTACTGCTAGCATGCTCACAGCAACCACTAAGAAGAAGTGAATCTCTCGTAAACCATGAAATTTACAAATGACAACAAATAGATTTCCAGTTTTTGAGTTTTTCTCTTATGTATGGAAGCCTGTAAGGTAGAGTGGAAATAATTTTGCCCTTTATAGCCACTAGTTAAGTGCCAAATTTTGTATCAGTGGTCATCCTCAGTGATCTATTTAACTCTTAGTAGTCTTTAAAAAAATGGAGGTGACAAAGATTCCTTGTAAAAATTAAGTGAGGACATGTTTTAAACAGTGGCCCAAATACTGACTTCCTTTATTAACTTTGCTTTGTCTTTTCTGTCTTTGCTTACATATCTGTTTGCGAGTCTTTTAACATCATTAATACATAATTTCTTAGTGCCTAATATAGGGCCTTTGCTAGGTACTGAGTGGATGATGATGGAAGAAATTTCTGGATGGCACCTGTGTTTAGTTGGTTGTGGATATTATTGTTTCCTTCACAAGTCCAGAAGCATGGATTTTCAGTTGTCTCAGGATTATTCAAACATATATTACCAACTACATGAGCATCTAGAAATTCAAATGAATTATAGACTTCATTTCACTCAAAGCTGGTAATAGATGTATAAATTCCTACATGTATTGGCCAGTTCCTTCATCTCTACCCAACACTCATTGTGTAGGAATGTACTTTTTGTATGTTACCAACTCAGATATTGAAGGGCCCTTGTTATTGTTCATTACAGAGGGAATGTCATCTGACTACTTGATTTAAAACATATATGATAAGCTACTCTTCTGGATAGTGGACAGGTTTGCTGAGCCAGTCTTTACTTTGGAACAAAATCCTAATGTCCATTTAATGTTTCCTTTGGCTGGCTGTGATTTTATTCTCTCCTGACTGGCAGTGAGATGAGGGATCTTAATGACCCTCTGTTCATACCATTGAATATATTGACAGCTGACACTTCTGTTGGGAAAATAACAAACTGGTAAAAGGATATTATTGTTTTGACAGATGCCCAGTTTGGGGAGGGTCAGCTTTTCCATCTGGTAGGTTGCTAATCATAGGAAACAAATAAGTATTCCAGTTTCTTGACTTGTCACTGTGAGTCCTTGTATAAGAATGACTTCTTGAAGATAATCTTAATTGAATTTAGTGGGAGAAGGTAGTGAAGACTGGTCTTAAGTGTAGTTTGTTGACTGTGATATGTATAGCTTTCTAGAATCAGCATGGTGACCAGATATATAACTAGACTGTGAATAATGGGAAGCCCTTGGGCTTTAGGTAAAAGCACTAAGTGCTACCATATCTCCTCTTTGAACCTACAGCTCATCTATCTCTTTGTTCTGCACACCCCCTCCCCTGCAAAGGAGAGGAATACAATTATTTCTTCACTCATGTAGCAGAGAGGTTAGTGGTTCAAATCAAGGGTTGTGGAGTTCTGAGAGCTTGAATTGGAATCTTAGTACTGCCACTTATTTAGGCAAATCTATTTACCTTACATTCTTCATTTTCAAAAAGGACAGATTATTCCTTCTTAGTGACAGGATTAAATCAGAGAGTGCATGCAGAGAGCTTCAAAAGAGAGGCTTTCATATAGCAAACACATTTTCACTCATGCTTCCCATTGCTAATCTCAACCAAAATATGAACAACTTTTGATATTTGTCATTCCCTGGAACTAGAGACATGGACCTCATGATATTCAGAGCAGTTACCAGCCTACCATAATGATCCAGCCTTGCTGGTTGTCTGTAGTCTGCTTAAGGTTGAATTTGGCAAAGGAGAAACTATAATTTAAATAGTTGTTTAGCCTCCAGAAGACATAGGACTCTAAAAGAACCTGCAGTCTTGTTCTCTAGTTGGCTATAATACAAAAGGTAAAAATAATTGTGAAACATATTTGAATAACAACTTCTGTTGATAATATGCACCAGATATAGGGGTGGGAAAAAACACTAATTAAGAGGTCATCTTTTTGCTTAATTCTTGTTGGAGAGACAGGGAATGCACAAACATATGATAGTTTTTTGCTATATGTTTAGCTAACTTGATTTAGTGATGGCCTCTGTTAGTATTTAGATTTCTCTAGGTTCACTGAAAATATATATATATATATATACTTATAAGATTGTACAAAATCATTAGAAGTTAGAAGAAGCTTTGGAGCACTACTGGAGAGATGACTGTCACTTGAAAAGGTTGAAACTGGCAGTAGCATGGAATTTGACTTTGACTTTAAAAGGTAAATAGTATATTAGCAGACAAAATCATGGGTAGGATTTAGGAGAGAGAAATTAGGAAATGCATGCACTGGAGTTCATACACAGTATGCTTTTGTATGAAGAATGAAAGTATTGCTTAAACAATAGTTTAAAAATAGCTAGTTTTCCATTGGTGGAGAAATCTCAGATCCTATTGATAATTAGATACAAGTCTGTGGAAAGGGGAATAGAAAAAAAAAACAGTTTATTCTAAATTCTGACAAGATAGTGGGTAATTATAATCTAGAGATTAACTGACCTCTTCACCAATAAAAAAGTTCTGTTACCATCGAACACTAAGGTCATCAGCATATATGCTTTTAAGTGAACCCAATGATCCTGTTAATAATATGGAAATGCAAGCTCTACCACATTAAGAGAATCCTGTTGGGATATTGTGCTATTATTGAATTTTGCAAAAGGTTTGGTTTCTGAAGTTTTCCTACAAGTAAACACCCTGTGGCCTCATTGTAGTTGCTAATAGATAACGTAGTGATCTTCTGAATATTCAAATCTAACTCTTTTTTCTTACAACTTAATTTTGAGTAAATTGCATTGATTTTATGTTATGATGATATTCTTCTCAAATTTAATTAAAAAGAGTAAGTATAATCTAAAATTTTAGGTAATGTTATCATTTAAGACATTATAAATCCATTTTCAGGGCTGGAGAGATGGCTCAGCAGTTAAGAGCACTAACTGTTCTTCCAGAGGTCCTGAGTTCAATTCCCAGCAACCACATGGTGGCTCACAACCATCTATAGTGAGATCTGGTGCCCTCTTCTGGCCTGTAGGGACACATGCAGGCAGAACACTGTATACATAATAAAATAAAATTTTAAAAAAATCAGTTTTCAGTTCATTATAGATAGGAAAACTAAACCAAAAATAATAAAGAGCCTTGACCAACATCATGTTGTTACTTCATGGCTGATGAATCTAGCAGCCAAATCTGTATTTCTATTTAATGGCCATCCTTACTATAGTAATTTTGACCATTGGGCAAAATAGATCTAAAATTTTGAACAAGTGCCTCAGAACACTATGAATTAAAAATTCAAGAGGTTGTGGAGTATATCTTGACTGGCAAGCTATTATTGGAAACAATAATAACTCCCTTTTCTAAAGTTCTCCATAGCACTTTTGCATGTATTGTTGTTTAGTCTATCCCAACTAGTTATTAGTTATTTAGGTTATTAGTACTGTTGTTTTCCCCAGTTTACATCTAAACCATAAAATGTAAAAAGTTTACCTGACTTCCTGGAATTAATATATGGCTGTGTTGTAAAACTTGGAGTCCAAAGCAGATGATCAGACTCAGAGTTTTTATTTCTGCTTCTCTAAAATGAGATCTAGTCATTGGAAGGTTTTATTCTCACTTTTCCATCTTCCTGTGTCAAAATCAGTTTTTGTAACTTCATGTTAACTGTACAGTTGGTAAAATAAAAAGACTGAGAGGCTGGAGAGGTTTAGCAGTTAAGAGCACCGATTGCTCTTGCAGAGGACCCAGGTTCTATCCCCAGCACATATGTGGCAACTTAGAATTATCTGTAACTCCAATCCTAGGGTATCTGTCACCCTTTTCTGGCTTCCATGGGCACCAGACACACATGTGATACACAAATACACTTGCAGACAAAAGACTCATACACATAAAATAAATTAAAAAATTTAAAAACATTTACGTACACATTGCTGGAGTTTCATGTGAGTCCAGTATCTCTGCCATTTGTACAGCCCTATAACTATATGGCAGTTCCATTGAGGAGAAGCAGGATCTCCCTGGTTGAGAAGATGATTTTAGCTCCTGTGGCATTCACAGTGATAGCAACCTTTTTGTTTCCTCTTTTCTTTTACTCTCTTGACTTGAGACAAGATTCTTAACTGAACATTATCATTTGTATCTGCTACCTGTGTCTCTGAAGGTGAGAGCCACATACTCTCTATGCAAATCTAGAGGATACTGGCATTTGGGATCCTACATCATTACATAAAATAGTGTCATTGAGAAAGGTGTGATTGAACAGGCTAAAATCCTTGATAACATTGAAAGAGCCTTTTTCCTCTTTTCCAATTAATCCATGTCTCCATTTGCAGTTATAGAAAAAGCTCCTGACAGCACCAACAACAAAACAAGAGAAATGCACATCCTGAGCAATAAATCTCTCGAGGCATTCAGCAAGTGCCACAGGGCTCATTAATCTTGATTATTTCCAGTAATAGATAACTTCACAAATCAGCTATTATTCCTAATCATGCACATAAAGATAACGGATGGATAATAGCTTCTTGCATGGTTAGACCAAGCTAAAATTTCATTACAAATACATTTCTATTCTAATGAATGGTGTTTCTACTCTCTTAAAGAGGCAGGGAGAGATGACTGTCACAACCACTGCAAGAGAAATTGGTGTTCAAGAATGAGTTTTAAGACAGGAGACTTTAAGTAGGTTTCATTGGAGACATCTGCTGACTTTTGTGTTACCATTTTGCAAGGTAGGTTTGTTTAGGTCCACATGATACAACAAAATTGGGCAGTTCCAGTTTCTAGAGGCTACTATACCATTATATAAAATAAAATATAGTCATTGAGAGGGGTGTTTCTAGATGATGTTTAGGAAAAGTACCCAAATGAAAAATAGTGGTATCATAGTTGTGTAATAATTTATAAAGAGTGGCAAGTGGTACTTGGATTATCCCAAGTATGTTCTTCAAATATTAAGCAGAATGAACAATAGAAGGGATTGTAGATTATGGGAGATATGTTTTCTATGTAGTTGGATTATCTATAAGTGACTAAATGGTTTGGGTTTTGTTTCTGTTTCTGTTGTTTTAAGAGGTGACACTAGAATGTTACATAACTAAAAACTCACAGGGTCAAAAAAAATTGAGTGTACATTGAGTGCTCAAAGAGAGTTTTAGCTGAAGTTGCCCACCTAAAGAATATTAATAACAGCCTTCCTTCCTAAATTATGCCTTTATTTGGGTATCTCAGTTGCACTGAGAAATGGCTTTGTTAACATATAAATGGAGGCTATCCCATCCATTTTTTTTCTCATAATGCCAGTACTTAAAATATGGGCTTGATATGAGATACTTAACATTTATGGTAGGATCCTAACTCAGTATTATTCAGCATGTAGCAATTGCTGCATTGCTACAACACATACTTATAGAAGCATTGCATCATAGTTTATACTTTTTAAACTGAGCATATCCATTGACAGAACCTCTTCTTCAAGTTCCTAACCATTTCTTTAACTAAAGTAACTAGTTTTGTTTTTTCAGAACATCAAAGAAGACAATGCAGGAGGTCCACTTTTCACAGCCTTGCACATTTTTCATGTTTATTAAGTATTAAAGTAGAAGAATTTTCAAGCCAGATTTTTTTTCCTGTGTAAAGCAACATATTAGAAGCTAGGGAGATTATTAAAATTCAGTGGAAGTCTTTAATGAATTTTACAGTTCAACAGAGGAGAGAAAAATATGAAAATACTCATGAGCTGAAAGGTAAGGCATGTCAGAAGGTAATAAACACTGAGGGCATTTGCGTATAGCAGAGCTATGCAATCAACACATAAATTTATAAATTTTATGCCTATGGTATGAGAGAAAAGTACATGAGCAACATCAGCAAGGTTAAAGCATGGACAAATTAGGGTTATCTGTAGAGGATGGTAACTAAACCAATGGAATTAGACGATCAGCAGTATAAGTAAAGCATAAAGTGTAAATGTAAACCAAATCATAGAACACTATGAATGATGAAATAGAGTTTGGTATTTTCTTTTTAGATGCCAGAGATCTGTAGTGAAAAGTGATATGGTAAGAGCTACAGTTTAAAAGTGTTGATTCAGCAATATATAGAATCAGTTAAAAGAGAACAGGTGGAAACAGTCAGTGTGCAGACTCCTGCTCACTTTGTCTTGTCTTGGAAAACAATGACTTGTCTTACCTGTGTAAATGGTTACGAGACAACCAATTCCTGGAAGACAGGAGGATCCAGGAGCAATTTGTGATTTTACTGGAATATTACTATACTGTATTTACTATAGTGTAACAGTTCACCTCAAACTTGGTAGCTTAAGAATGCTACCACTTTATTGAAAACAGGGCTTATTGTTTATTGTTTATTGCTTATTGCTCTACAGCGTCTTACAGCCTCAGCTGCAGCTGTTCAAATGGCTGATGATAACTCAGATGCCTGAGACTGGTATCATTTGGAGATCTGGAGGCTTCTTCACTTACATGTCTAACATGCAGGATAAGATTCCTAGAAAGCTGGGCTATGCTGGACCTGATGACTAGAACACATATAGACTGTCCTAAATTCAAAGGGAAGGAATAGATCTCCCTTTCTTCATTGGGAAATGGTAAGGTCTTAGTGTACAAAAGTGTTGGAGAATTATTATTGAGGCTATCTTTGAAAAATAGTTTGTCAAAACTGGAGATTGGCAGTTGGCATCAGCGAAGATTACTACTTGAATTTTGTACTTACACATTTGAGATAGCTATAGGATTTTAGAGGGGGAAAGGTATAGTAAAAAAAAATACAGGAATTAATACTTTAGTCTAGAGATAGTGCATTTTAAAGGGACTGAGTATGTAAAGATAAGAGAAGGCAGTTAGGGATTAACAAAGCTCTTTCAGGTATTACTATATTCAGAACAGAAAGAAAAAGAGCCCAAGAAACAGCAGGATTCTTGAGAGAATATAAACCATGGAAGCTGAACTAAGAAAACATTTACAGAAAGACGTCCTTTCCATGATCTTTGGATAGAGGCTCATTGAGGAGTAGAGGCAGAGGACAGATGGCAGGTGCTTAAGGAGTAGGTAAACAGTGGAAAGTGAAAAAAACAGTAGATGGCCTGTGGATCACCTTAACTCTGATGAAGCAGAGAGGAGGTAGTTAAAGATGCAGCAAGTTAGATATTTTTATCTAATACTATAATGCATGCTTAAAAGAATAAATAGCAGTCCCCTAGATGAGAGGCTTTCTATTTTTAACCTTTAGGAAATAGGGAGTAAGTCATGTCTGAGTCTATATATGCCTTCTTTAATGCATTTTGTGGATTATAATATTCACAAAGCATAATAGACTCGCTGGAGAGAATTCTGAGTAGTTGATTTAAAAGTAGTCTTCTCGAAATTAAAGAGTCAGGTGCAACATTAACAACATTGTAGTCAGCAATGGACCACGTTTAGGTCAGTGATCCATTCTTTTAAGCAGGATGATTGTAGGAGGAAAAATATCCACCACCCCCAAAGAGACAGAGACGAGACAGACTGACTAAAGTTTAATTATACTTTTTTTTTTTTGTCTAACTACTTTCTTAAAATAGCATTACTTTAGTAAGCTGACCTACCCCTGCCCATATTCAGATTCATTATTTTAAATAGCTACCATGTAGTCAGCTCATTTGATGACATTAAGTGAAATTTCTGGACTCTCAGATCATGGAGGTAAGGCCTATTTTCCCTGGGGGGACTGTTTGGCAAAGGAATGAAGACTGTTGTAAGAAACACGGCCTCTTTTGCAGAAGTTAATCAGCCTCTTTCAGGCTTGAGAAAATACTGACCCGTATGCCCAGGACTGAAAAGAAATGAGACCATGAACATTTGATACAGCCCTCTGAGAAAATGACCGCTCTGCCTTTTCCGTCAGTGCTTTTCTTAACCGTTCCAGCACTAGGTAAGCTGTGTTTGTGAGGAAATAGGAAAGTGCCAGCTCTTGTCTTCTCTTGATTGACAGCAGTGTACTGTTGTGTTCCTGTATGCCAAACAAACTTTTATTATCATCATCATCATCATCATCATTATCATCATTATCATCATCATTTCTGAGAATTAAACCAAAGGCCTTGTAAGTGATAAGCCCACTACCACTGATCTACCTCCCCAGTCTCAAGAACACTTCACATAAGCAATAATTTCCAGGTATGCAAAACACCTTCAGGGTTTTGAGTTTATCAGAGAATGATGAATTTTATTTATTATTTGTTTGTTTATTTTGTTCTGGCCTATACCTTGTTAAGGCAATATTCTGCTGTCTGTCTTGTTTCTGCTGCTTGATCAAGGTGACCTGGCCCCTGAACTTCTACCAGAATATCCTGTATCCACCTCCTCCTCACAAGAGCATTGGAGTTGCACATTTATGCAACCATATCCAGTTTTTTTACATTAGTTCCAGAGATCAAACTCACGTCATCAAGCTTGTGCTGCAGTTGTACTTTTATTGGATGAGCAAATTCCCAGACTCCAAACAACTTTTTTTACATGTATTATCCAAGCTGTATTTTTCAGTCCTTTAGTCCAGAGAGTTCAGTTAACACAACTGAGATTGTCAGTATCAACTCAGCTTCTCGTTCATTCCATGATCTGTATTTTTCAGCTAGAACTCCAGAAGAAATGACTAATAAAGCCAGCCTGTGATATAGTGATAGCCCAAGACTTTAGTTCTTATACTCGGACTAAATTAACTCTTCTAAGGTTGAGTCAGTATTTTTCCATTATTGTCATGGGCAATTAGTAGCCACTTACAATTGGTTACAGTTCATTTCTGCTAATGATATTACAGATGAGATTGTATCCACCACATGACAGTCCACATGAGTTCTTGGAGACTGGGTGTCCAAATGGTATTGGAAGTGATTCCATTTTTCAGGCCGATTTGGAAAACTGCTTTTTGTGGGTTGCCATGCTTTATTTGTACAGAATTTTATGAAACCTGTCTTTATGGCAAATTAACTTGCTGGAGGCCTTGTTGCCTGAATGAATAGAATTGAGAGCATTAACTTTACACTAAGTACATAACAATGACAAGAACTGAATGTGATTTTAGAAATATGAGACTGTTATTTTTCTAAAAGGCCATCATTTCTAAGAAATAGCTTTGTAAGAGAAGTGTGTTAGAATTACCAGTGATTTTAGAGATTCCAGTTACTGATAGGAAATCTATTTATGAGCAAAGAGTTGCATTGTTTTCTGAAATTACTTTGTCTTTTTGTCCTCATTCTTATTAAAATGAACTTGTGTTTAATTAAAAAGATGACTTGAAACAGTTTAATTTTTTTTCAGCCTTTTAATATTGAAGTAGTCTACAATAACAGCTTCCATAGCAACTGACTTCTTTCCTGAAAACATTTTCTTTGAAAGTGGAGAAAAGAAAAAGAAAGCAAGTCACGTCTATATGTTAACACATTGGCTGATTTATTTTTACGGTTTAAAAAAAGTGACAAAGTATTGTAAGCACTGTGAGAAAAGATGGCAAGCTTTGTGTCTATGCCAGGGTGTCATGGACACTGAGTCCTCATGAAGAAGAACATTTTTCTGGCAGATGAGTCTTAACCATCAGATAATGTAAACTCTTAGAATAGGGGAAGTTGTAAGAATTCTAATGTAAAACCTTTAAGAGAATATTGCTTTTGTTTTAATTGAACGCCATTTCTATATTAATTATTGTGTCCAGTATAATTCCCCAAAATGGCAAATAATGATGTATGAAAACAGTGTAATTACATTTTGATATTTTTGGTAGAATTATAACTGGGTTTGATTTGCTTTTGATCTTAAACTTATTTATTATTCTCATCAATCATTCATTCTTTTAAATTATGTCTTTTCCCATTTTTCTGTTTTTATTTTTTATTACACTGCAAAAGCAGCCCTGTTCCTGCTCTGTGTTCTTGTGATACTTTATAGGGCAGATAGACAAAATGAAGTTTCTTCCTGTGCTTGCTAGCAAAATACTTTGAGGGTCTCTTCTTTTAGAGAGTGGTGCTAAATCATGCATGTCCACACACTGGTGCACACACACTCATATGCTAATTTAGTAATCAGAGTTGGTGACTTCCTTAAAATTAACATCTTTGCTTTTGTCTGGCAGTGCCATGTTGTCTGGTTATTGTCAGGTCCAAAAGAAACCGAAGACAAATGGCTAACTGTGGTACCTATTAGCATATCAAAGTGCATGCTGGCCTCCAGGTTCTTTTAGCTTCACAGGTACTTGTTACAGAGCCCAAGCTGGCATCCTGGATCCTCTCAGCTCTTCTCACCCTGCACCCTGCCATGAACTTCCCCAGCTCATGGGCTTTTCTTGCTCCACCCTGTCATTCCTATATAACCCTGCCACTTCGGCCACATGCTCTTTTTGCTCTGCTTTCTCTGAGTCCTCTGTCTTGGTCTCCTTTGCTTTCTCTCTTTTTTCTTCCTCTCTCACTCTCCCCACCCCTTTCCTCTCATGGCCTGGTTCAGTCTACTAGTCTTGTTTAGTCAACTATTTTCCCTCCCTTTTCTGGACTCTTCCATATACCTCTGGCTATACTCTCCCTCATATCTACAATAAAAACATTTTCCTCAGCCATACATTGGAGCAGTCACGTCCTCTTTTTATACAGTTTTATTCTGGATAATTTCAGAGCATATCATTTGGATAAAATCACCAAGCAATGTCAAGAGTCCTTGTCTGCAGTTGGATATTGTTCCTTGCAGCTTCTTGGCTTTAAGCTCAAAAAGAAGAAAAACGTAAAACATGTCGTGTGGGCTCATATGTAAGTGCGTGGGTATATACACATGGACATGTGTGGAGGCCAGAGTGGGACATTTGGTGTCCTGTTCCATCACTTTCCACTCTATTCCTTTTATTTCTTGAAACAGGATCTGACACTAAACTTGGAAGAGAGGTTGGCAGCCAATAAGCTCCAGCAATTCTCTTGTCTCTGTCCCTAACAACTATATGCAGGTAGGTTAGGAATATGAAGTCAGATCCTTATGCTTGCACAACAAACACTCTCTGCCTGCTGATCCATCCCCACAGTCTACAGGCTTATTTTTTTACTAGTCACCAGTTTACTTGAACCAAGTTGCAATCAGGGAGCATTTAATTCATAGATGGTTGGGCAGCTGAGGCTTCAAAAGGCATGTAAGCTTCCACGTCTTTTGCTCATGTTTTTAATTATGACAAGGAGTTGATATTTGGAAAGCACTTTTCAGATTGGGGAAGGCTATTACTGCTTTTCTACTTTAAAAAAGTTGTGGTAGAATTTTTGTTTGGAGACAGAAAAAGAGTAACAAAAGCTGTCATGGGATATATACAATCTAGACATTAGCATTCATCATAATGACAGGTGACACTTTGCAGTAAAACATGAGATCAACATTTAGAATTGAGAGGAAAATTAGGAAACCATTTTTGAAATTCCCTTGTGGAAAAAAAAAAGATGTGTTTAAGATGAATTGTAAGCTGATTTTTAGAGTAAAACAGCTTAGTGTGTTTGGACCTGCACTTTGCATGCTCAAAGGTTACTTGTAGTTGGAAGTTTTCCTGTGTCCTGCCTGGTTCTTGGTCAGGACAAATCTCTCTCACCTGCCAGTCCTGCAGCCGCTTGGACCCACAAAAACACACATACAGGCTTATGTTATTTTTAAACTATGGCCATGGCAGGTTTCTTGCTAGCTAGCTCTTATATCTTAAATTAACCCATTTTTATAAATCTATATTTTGCCACATGGCTTATGGCTTACCAGTGTCTTTACATCTTGCTTCTCCTGGCAGTGGCTAGCAGCATCTCCTCTGCTCTGTGTTTCTCCTTCTTCTCTCTAGTTAGAATGTCCCGCCTAACCTTATTCTGCCTCACCAATGGCCAAACAGCCCTATTTATCAACCAATCAGAGCAACATATATTCACAGCATACAGAACGACATCACCCATCAGTTACTGTCTCTTTTTATTTCCTCTTGCCTTTGTACTGATTGATACCAGACCTGATTTTGCAAAGACAAAGTAGCTTCATACTCACCTACATGTATAAAGAGGCCTTATGGACCAAATGCAGAGGAGATGCATTTACTTCCAGATCTAAATAACTAATGCTTAAGTAATGCCTTTCACCAAGGCAATCTATTAAAACAGTTCTCTTTGGTAAGTATTGTGTTATTAATCAATTTTATAATTACAATATAAATTTTGTTGTCCACCCCCATACTCTTTCCTTTGTCTTACTTCTTATTTGCATTACTTAAGAAAAAGAAAATTCTGCCGGGCGGTGGTGGCGCACGCCTTTAATCCCAGCACTCGGGAGGCAGAGCCAGGCGGATCTCTGTGAGTTCGAGGCCAGCCTGGGCTACCAAGTGAGTCCCAGGAAAGGCGCAAAGCTACACAGAGAAACCCTGTCTCAAAAAATCAAAAAAAAAAAAAAAAAAAAAAAAGAAAAAAAAAGAAAAGAAAAAGAAAAAAAAAATGGGCTGGAGTGATGGCTCAGAGGTTAAGAGCACTTGCTTGCTCTTCCAAAGGTCCTGAGTTCAATTCCCAGCAACCACATGGTGGCTCACAACCATCTGTAATGAGATCTGGTGCCCTCTTCTGGCTTGCAAGGAAACACACAGACAGAACACTGTATGGGCTGGAGAGATGGCTCAGAGGTTAAGAGCACTGACTGTTCTTCCAGAGGTCCTGAGTTCAATTCCCAGCAACCACATGGTGGCTCACTACCATTTATAACGAGATCTGGTGCCCTCTTCTGGCCTGCAGTCATACATGCTGTATTCACAATAAATAAATAAATCTTTAAAAAAAAAAAAAAAAGAAAAAGAAAAAGAAAAAGAAAATTCTAGTTGGCTGCTTTCCCTTCCACAAATCCTTTTAAGGAATGGCAACTGTAATGTTGGTTTAAGCTCATTATTTTGAAGGAAAACTGCATTGTCAAGGAAAAGATACTAGCTTAATTATGGTATCTAATTACAAAGAGGAGTAATTCACTAAAAACAAATTAAGTGCCTTAAGTAAAATGGACAATTCAAGAAGTTAACAAAGTGGGGAATACTGCCATACTGCCATCTCTGAAGTCCACTTGAGTAAGCTAACTTAAGGCAGCCCATGTTTGATGGCTGGCCAAACTAAGAATGGCAAAGCTTGTTGCCATGGAACCCTTCTGACAAAAATAACAGAAAATAAACATACTGAAAGTTCAGATTCTAAGCAGCTCTAAGTATCTTTTAGTTGTAAGTTAAGAAGTAATAGGCAATTTCTCTTTGCTGTGATTCAGTCTGATCTTCAAGTAATTATAGTCCTAACTTAAATAAACTGAAAAAAAAAGGAGGAAATCTTGTGGTTGTCCTTAATATGAACACATCTGAAATAAGCTCTTTACTAATCAAATCTATCTCATTCTACTTCTTTAGTACCAGTTTCTTATGACTTCAGATGTATTACAATCTAATATTAAAAATGTAGGAAAAAGTAAAATAGTTTAAAATTCAGGTTTTTATTTTTCTATTAAATGTGACTCAAAGTTATGACCTAAGGAATACTGTTGTTTCTTGTAAAATTCTCCCTATCTTGACAAATTCCATATTGTTTTATCTAATGCAGTTTAGTAGTTATAATAGTTATCACAAGTTTTCCAAGTAGAGCTGCCCTGCCCATTCATTTTCACATCTATAGTAAAAATTAAGAAACAACAGGTGGAAGAGCTATTTCATTGAATGGTTAATAAAAGAAACCTGTCTTAGAAAACATTTACATATCTTCCTTTTGACTTACATATCCAAATGAAATTTCAATGATATTGTCCAATTTTGACATATTTAGAGAAAGTTCAGAATTTTATTTTGTCGTCCTCCCCTCTGGCTCTACTAGAAAAACCACAGAATCAACTAACCTGGGCTCATAGGCCCACAGAGACTGAATGGACAACCAGGGAGCCTGGATAGGTCTGACCTAGGCCCTCTGTATATATATTATGGTTGTGTGCCTTTGTGTTCTTGTGGGACTCCTACAACTGAGAGCTGCGGTTGTCTCTGTCTTTTGTCTGCTTTGGGGACCCCTTTCCTCCTACTGGGTTGTCTTTATATGAGAGTATATGCCTAGTCTTATTGTAACTTGTAACACCATGTTTGGTTGATAACCCTGGGAGGCCTGCTCTTTTCTGCAGGGAAAAGGGAGGAGTGGATATGGGGGAGAGGGGAAGGGGGAGTGGTACTGGGAGGAGAGGAGGGAGGGGAAACTGTGGTTGGGATATAATATATGAGAGAAGAATAAATAAAAAAGAAAAAATATAAGGGAAATTAACACATATATACATAATATACTTGTTATAGTCTATGTAATATATATACACATTTGTTATATCATTTATATACAGTATATATGACTATTAAATATCTGTCTTACATTTTTCAAGCTATAAATCTCCCTTAAATTAAAAATAAAGGTAATATGACTAACATTTGGCTGTGGGTCTCCGCATCTGTCCCAATTGCTGGATGAAGTCTCTCTGATGATGAGAGAAAGGCCAGAAATTTTAAAAGTATACTTTTGAATTGAGAGAGTTTTTAAGAGTGAAAAATAGAACATGAAAATAAAACAGAAAATCTAACTACCCCATAAAATGACCTCTTGGGGTAGTTCCTTTACCTAGCGTCACTTAACTCCCCTTTTTGCAAGGCTTTCTCAACCCTGAACCCTGGGACCAGTTTAGAAAAAAGTGTAATATTCTAGTTCAGGAACAGATATCCTCCACTCCTATTTCTGTCCGGTGACTTGGCTCTGAGAACCAAATAGCTGTCTCTCAGATTTTGTGACCAAGTACATAGGTAGTATTCATCTTGGTCTTTTTTTTTTTTTTTTTTTTTTTTAAGATTTATTTATTTATTTCAAGTATATGAGAGCTCTATTGACTTTATTCCAGAAGAGGGCATCAGATCCCACCACAGATGGTTGAGCCACCATGTGGTTGCTGGGAATTGAACTCAGGACCTCTGGAAGAGCAGCCAGTGAGTGCTCTTAACCTCTGAGCCATCTCTCCAGCCCTCATCTTGGTCTTTATTTCTGATTTTAGGATCCTGCTGGATGCCTGAATTTCTACTGTTTCCTAGCACTTTGCTTTTTTGGTTAGGGATATCCCCAGATGGTAGATCTTTCTGGTCAAATTACAAATTGCCAACTTCATTACCTCTAATAAGGGACTTCTCAGCTTGGTAAGAGGTTGGTTTTTTTTCCAGGCCCTGACCTTCCAGGATATAATACACCCCACCATATGACCACATGAAAGTCTTAACACATGATGTCACAACATTTGATTTTAGGTTCTCATCATTGTGCTTCAGTTATTGAATCTTGACATACCATGTCACTCACCAAAGGTCATGAGGCCTATCACTTAACCACAGCAGTCTACATACTAACTAGAAAAACAAATTCAGAATTATTGAAAGAAGTGTTATTGAAGGCTTAGAATTTTGTCTTTTGACAAATTAATATATTTTATGTAACCTATTTTGATCAAATAGATCACGTAAAGGACACACTGTTGTAGCTGAGATAGAAACTGATGAGTAAATGCTGCTTCCCATCAACAGAGACAAGCCCCCTCAGCCGTCTTCATTCCTTTTCGTGAAGGATCAGGAGCCAAACAGCTTCTCTCTAGTTCAGTTGAGAGCTACAGACTGCTCTGGAAGCCAGGGCAGTTCAAAAACAAAGTTCTTGCTCCTACTTAGCCCTGTTTGCTCTTCGGTCAGGGCAAGTTTAATAACAGTTCAAATCCAAGTGTACTGGGGAAGAATAAAAGATCTCTAGCTTTGGACAAGGCATCACAGAGGAGACACTTATGTGGTGAAAATTCATAAGGAAAAAGCTGAAAGGGAAGAGAGTAAACATTGACATCACTCATCATTTCAGGAAAGAAATGCTTACTACAGGTTACCTTTCTTTCTTTTCCATTTAAGATAGATGTCTTTTTTTCTCTGTTACATTTATTTATTTGTTTGTTTATTGTCCATGTTCTCGTGTGTGTGTGTGTGTGTGTGTGTGTGTGTGTGTGTGTGTGTGTGTGTGTGTGTATGTATGTACACAAGAGCAAGTGCATATCATGACAGATGTGTAGAAGTCAGAAGACAATTTGTAGGAGTCTATTCTCTCTTTCTACTATGTGGATCCTAGGAACTGAACTCATGTTGTCAGGCTTAGTGCCAAGCACCTTTACCTGCTAAGCTTTCTCACCAGCCTTAAGACGGATCAACTTTGAATGTTGTAACAATATGTATAATAGCATACTTCTCCTCTCTGAGGAAAATAACGAAGATCCTATCTAAAGTAGCATATATGCTCTTTCTCTTATGTCAATGGGACTGTCTCATCCTCTCTAATTTCTATGGACAACTAGATGATTTGATGGAAGCTAGGCTGTGCATATGGTGGTAACACTACCTGGCTATGAGCTGAGGGGAAAGTGGACAAGTCCCTCATAACTCTTTTATCTCTTCAATTTGTGTAGACTCCAAAAGAGTTTTAAAAAACAGTTTAAGATGCAGATAATAGGCAGAAAGGCAATTAGGGCTGAGCTACAAGAAATACGGAGATGATTTCAGATGAGTTGGACAGAGAATTGAGACTATCCTCCTGGGGCATCAGACAACTTTTTACACTATGAGTTGTTCCCATCTTTCAGGATGTATAAAATAGGAGAGTTGCTTGAAAAAACAAGGGTTACATGAAATTATGACTTCATGAGGAAGTAAATGTGCTGGTAGAATACCTTCACATTTTAATGCCAGTATATTACATGAACTGTTCCACTCCTCAGTGAAAATAATTAATAGCCCCCATCCATCACACTGTACAGTATGGTGGATCTGAGTAGCAGAAAGCTTATAAAATATATTTGGCAATAATTCACAAAAACATTCATATTTTAATAACATTTTGAAGGAGAAAAATCTGTTTTTCAATAAATTCTGGCACATCTTCCCTCCAGCTTTTATTTTCATTTAAGATAATCTTGGGGTCAGTTTTTTCCCTCTTCCTTGGCTCTTTACTCAGTTTTTACCAAAGATAAACATATTTCAAAGAAAGTTCAGAAAGCGGATAAGCACATAGGCTTGGAATTCTAGATCTTCTATTTCTACCTTGGTTGTAATACAGTTAACACCAGTGAAATTGATCATACTGAAAGTTTGTATTGTTATTCATGATCAAGTAAAACTGTTTCTCAACCAGTTAATTTCTTGGTTGTTTTCCTTACATATTTGGCCTTTCTTTGTAGATAACTTACCTCTCCTCTCTACCATATAAATTAGAGAGTCATTCTCGGGAAAATAGTTGCTTGATTTTATTGTAAGAACTGTGTTCTTACTACAGATTACCTAGTTATCCCTATTATTAGAACTCACTGTTCCTACTTTTTTAAAACATGACTTATTTCTACAGTGTATATCATTTGGTTGGTACTGTGGAATATCTGTTAAGAATGATACTAATCGTAAAATAGTCTGCTTTTTTGCCCTTTATAAGTAGTCAACACATATTATTCATAAATGACATGAACTATATTGAGTTCATAATAAATATAAGTAGATTGTATTTTCTGAAAAATAAAAAAATTAGTATGAAATTTGTACTCATACTTAAAAAATGATACTTAGCTACTCTACTCTCCATATCCCCACCAGTATTTGAACATTGAAATTTATACGTGTAATAAATATAAGTAGACTGTATTTTCTGAAAAATAAAAAATTAGTATGAAATTTGTACTCATACTTAAAAAATGATACTTAGCCACTCTACTCTCCATATCCCCACCAGTATTTGAACATTGAAATTTATACGTGTAATAATGTACAGGATTTTTTGTTTGGAAGAGCTCCCATAGTATTCGATAACATGAAGCACTTTTAAAGCATGGCAAAATGTTTAGTATTCAAAGCCCATGAACATACACCTTGGGGCAGGTAGGAAAAGCAAATTTTTGTCTGTGTTTATAATGTGAGTATTATATTCCAACTGTAGACAGATAACTAGAGTTATCTTCTATAAATTGGAAGACTCAGTCAGTAAAACGAAGTCCAGAGGAGGATACAGATGGTGAAATGTTGAAACACTATGTGGAGGCAGGTGTTTCACTCAATACCTCTCAGTCTTTCTCCTTATGACTGTGAAGCTTGACTGTTTCTAATGCATTTGTTTCTCAATGCTACACATCTTTAACTGAGCATTTAAGGTTGATTTGGAAAGAGAAGCCAATAAGACATTATGGATTGAGTATGGTGAGTGAGAGAGATGGGAGATATAAATGACTCCATTGTTTGTGTGTACTTCAGTAAGGAGTGTGATGAGAGATAGACTATCACTGGAAGGAAAAAATGGGTTTAGAGGAAATGATTGAATGAGTGGGAGTGTTTAAGACTAGATGTGTTGAATGAATTGTCATACTTTTGAGACATCTAGGAAATCTAATAGTGAATAGTATACAGAGATCTCAGCATCGAAAGGGAGATCTGAGTTGAAACCCTACTAACTATATGTATATAAAATCATTTCACTTGTGGGAGTGAGTGAGATTGTTTAATCATTCATGCACTTGGGAACAGGAAAATGGGTCTGCACAGGAGGTAGGCAGGAATTTTCCTCATGGTGAGTATCAAAACACCATTTAGAGCTTAAACGAATAACCTGAATAACAAATGTGTGACTTTCTCTACCAGTTCCAGCATAGTCAAATGCACAGTCAAATGTTGGCAACACAATAATCTAAAATTTTGTTGTAGAAAATCAGCAAAGATACACCTTTATTAGTTGACTGTAATGTAACGAGGGAAAGAAAATCCAACCTCTATATTCCAAGCATCATTTTTTTTTTTTGCCTGCAACAATTTTGCTTTAATGCTACCCTGTGGGAAATGTATCTACTTTACTGCCCCCATTTCCCCCCATTTTATATAGGATTATAATGACAATTTGACAATTTGGCTAATGACAGGAAAATATCATTGTTCCTTGAGGTATCCTATTTCAAAGACATTTCCTAGGGGAAGGCATCAAATTCTCACAATAAAATTGTAGTCCAAATTTTTAAATGTATTTTTAATTTTTTTTTGCATAGGAGCATAAGGAGTCCATTGAGCCAATTATTATGGTAGAGCTACTGTGATTGACTAATGTTCAATTTTACATACCACATAGAAGTTTCTGATCTTGGCACTCATTTTTAGACTAAATTATGATCCAATAATCTATTACATGCATAGAAATGTATTAGAAATAATAATCACTGTTTACTTTTCCCTGCATTCCAATCCATGACAAAATATGACTCAAGATACCTTTACCAGTATGGTGGTCATAAAATACTGAATTAAAACACATCAGCTGGTTATTTTTTAATACACAATAAGAGTCACAAATATGTAAGCAATTCTTTATAACACAACTTCATTTTCTCTGTAGAAACAGCTACTGATATAAAGTAAAGACAGAACAAAATTTGCACAACCATTGATTCTCCTGGTGAGTTAACTAGATTTTAACTTGCCTGAGTTTTAGTTAATAATAGAAAGTCTTCATATATTAATGTATATTTTCTTTAAAAGTAACTTTTCTTTGGCCATCATAAGTAGACCATTGCCTGTACCTTTTGGGGGGAATGTGTGGTTTTTTCCCCTCAAAATTTAGGCCCTATTTTATTCCTAGTATTAAGTATACTTGTATCTGTAGATAACCATACAGCACTGACTTCTACAGCTTTGTCTTAAGTACTACTTTTTGCTTGAATTGCAGTTACTTTTTATTGGATTTCTATTTAGACAATGAGGTTTACGTTTAAAATGGAACTTGAAACTCGGCTGCTATACATCTATTTCTCTACAGAAATCAAGTCTCCGAAGCATGCACCATGGCTGTGGTTTACTCCCTTCTTTCCTTCACCCCCAACAATTAAAACACTCACCTTGTTCATTTTTCTTTCCTAAGTACAATTTAAAAATTTAGCCAGGTGGCGGTGGTGCACACCTTTAATCCCAGCACTCGGGAGGCAGAGCCAGGCGGATCTCTGTGAGTTCGAGGCCAGCCTGGTCTACAGAGCGAGATCCAGGACAGGCACCAAAACTACACAGAGAAACGCTATCTCGAAAAAACAAAAACAAAAATTAGCATATTTCTCTTGATAATACACAGGCAGGCCATCTCCTTAATTGTGTAATTGTAATCACTGCTTCAGTTACCCCAAGCCTACTTACTAAACTCACTGATTTTTCTAAGCCCAGACTCACTATCTTATTCCTTAAATTCTCCAATATCTTACCCTTGTCTGATGGATGCAGTTTCAACTTCTTAGCATATCATTAGCGCATCTCATAATGAGACTCCAATCTGCCTTTTTCCAGTGTCTTGTTCAGTAATTTATATTCACTCTTTACCTCAGCTATCCAAATCCATTTATAAATGCTTATAAAAAATCAGTTTGTCAACAGCCAGTCCCACACTGTGATTTTTTTCTATGAATATCCATTCCTTATTCAAGAGTCAGTTGTAATTTTTGCCCTCACACCTTCCTATACATGATAGGTAGTTTATTTCTTTTACCTCTTCCTATGACATTGTATCAGCTTTCAATAAATACATTTCCTTTCCATTTTTATTAACATAATTACAGCAAGAAAGCTTGGAAGCCTGGTGCTTTTTAAAAGGCATAATCTTGTGAATTAGATAAACCTGTGTTTTTAAAGCCTGACTTTTACCAAAAGTAATATGAAACAAACATATTTGACTTCTCTGAATATTATTTTTCTAATTACAGAGTTTTTAAAGGGTTATTACAATTATCTGAGGCACATTGAATACTGTACTTGGTGTATGTTCTATTTGTTGTGATAATGGTAATATTTGTCTTTCTTTCAATATTATGAATGACAGTAACTGGTGCTTAGTAGAAACCAGGTCAGTAAATACTTAATAAAAGGCTAGAAAGTAGGCTAACTCACATATGAGTGTGAGTTTAATATCCCCAAACACTAAAGTAAAAGTTCTTATGAGACACAGTACTATTCCATGAGATTAGAAGGATAAAATTATTGGATATTTTTTAAATTTGAAAAGATGGAATGTCATAACACTTAAATTTGGCCTTTCCTTCAATAGGGGGATTTGGTTGTAATGTTAATGTTCAGTCTTTCTTTTTTCTTTTTTTTTTTTTTAAATTCAGGCAAAGCACAACAAAGAGTTTGTTAATGAAGTAGAGACTGACACCACTCTTCTTCAACTTCTGACACTTGAATCCCAGCATTCATTTGATTTTTCAAAGATAGTGCTTGCTATTCAGATCATGCCAGTGTTTAAGATGTCCTAAACTATGTGAAATCAATCTATTCCATATGTTTGAAGAAAGGTAATTTTTAGAGAATTGTCTAGGAATTCAAATTTCTTTGCTTGTATTTTTCCATATGCATGTCAAGTATTCTGATGCTCTGTCAGACAAGTGGGATCTGCAGTTGTTTCAATTTGCTTTCTGTTGCTGTGTTAAACACCATGACCAAAAGCAGCTTGGGGAAAGAAGGAAAGAGATTATTTTGTCCTTCATTTCCAGGTTATAGTCTGTCTGTGAGGAGAGTCAACTAGGAGCCATGAAGGAATGCTGTTTACAGGCTTCATTTTGTTATGTTTCTACTTAGCTTCCTATGTAAACCAAGACTTGCCTGTTCAGGGATGGTACAGTCCACAGTGAGCAGAACACTCCCACATCAAACAATAATGAAGAAAAAGTCCACAAAACTAGTCTGATCTAAGCAATTCTCCCTTAGAAGTTCTTCCTCTTGCCAGGAGACTCTGGTTGTGTCAAGTTGACAGCCGAAGCTAACTATGAAACAATCAAGATTTTAAAATGTCAACACCCAGGGCATAATATACAAAAGATCCTCATGAGGTTACTTAAAGAGTTTGGATATTTACTAAGAATAGTACATGGATAAGAAATAGTTTTAAAAAGTATTTAATCAGATACATCTCATTTTCTCATTGTTATTTGGAGTTAAATATAGTTATTTTCTTGTAAAAATGGAGTATTCGGATCTTTTGTATCAATATGTGTAGTTTGGTGTTATAGTTATGCTACATATACTGTGCTAGGCACCAGCAGCTTGGTGAGGAATATGAATGTTGCCTACGGGAGCAGCTGCCACTTGCATTGTATATGAGCACCTCTGCAGATCTACAGTCAGAGAATGAAAGCCTTCATTTAGCTGTGGTGTACTTGGGCTAAGCATCTTTATTCTAATACTGTGATTTCATGACTGGCAAAATTAAAACACTGATCTCAGTTTGTGTCCACTTGGATTATGTGTTAGAAATAAGAAGTCTTAGGTCCAGATTAATAAAGACATCTAACTTTCGTTAGACGAAGAGTAAAAGTATGTCTTCTCCCTCTGTACTGTGGGGTTGAAGAGCACAAATTCTGAGAGCAGCATGAGTTTGAAGCTGGCTTTGCCAGTATATAAACTGATGACATGATTGTTCCATGCTATGATAAAGGGGAAGATTTTTATTGTAGATATGTGAGAGGGAGAACAGCCAGAAGCATCTGGAAGAAGTCAGAACAGAGAGAGGAAGTGGATTAAATGGAAACACGGCCTGCAGACTGGACATGGCCAGGGATATCTGTAAGGGAAGGGAGAATAGAGGGGATAGAGAATAGAGAAAACATAGTAGGAGAAGCAAGAGTAGAGCAGAGAGAGAACATGGCAAGAATAGAAAGGTTATAGGAAGAGTATCTGGGGAGAGGGAAGCCTGCGATATAGGGCAGGGGAGGAAGTGTGAAGGGCTAGAATGCAAGCATGGACTTTGAAATGTGTAGCAGGTACTTGTGATACTGAGGGACCCAGAAGCCAGTATGTGCTTTGATATGCTAATAGATGCCATATATAGCCATGTGTTCCTTCTGCCAGAGATAAAGGAAATGACTTATTTTGGTAAAGGAGAACCAGCTTCACAAATTCTTGAGGATTGCTGGCTTTTAACTAACCACCAGAAATCCTTTCATAGTCCAGGTTGAGCACATTTCTGAATATTTGGACTGCCTTTTGGAGTTTGAGGAATTGGAGTGTCCTTTCGACCTGACAGCCAGTTTATAGTTGTACGGCCTTGAATTGATTAGTTTGGCTGTGGAGTAGAGTTTCCTAATCAGTAGAATGGAATAATTACATTCCAATCACAAAATAGTGTTGCAGTTATTGAGACAATATGTTTATAAATGTACAACTCCTAAGGGGTGAGAAGTGGTAGCTGCGGTTGCTCTTACCTTTCAGGATGAGTAAGCCACAATTTTGTTTGCAGCCAGAACAGTATTGCATTCCTGAGTACTCAGTCCCTTTTTTCATAACTAGTTGGCGTTTGTTGGTTCCCTAGTAAAAGTCACTGCTGAGTGTTCATTTTAGACTATGTTTATCTATATGTGTCTGTAACTTAATGCATTTTTTATTGTCTCATCCAACTGTAAATGGCCCCTCTTCTCCATTTCTTGCTGTTTTCTCTTGTACTCTGGCCTTCCTCATGTTTGAAGAAACCTGAAGTATTTCTCTTCAGTATCTTTGCATTTACTCTTCCCTTTTATAGCTACATAGCTTGGAGTTTCCCTCATTTGACTTGGGTTTCTGTTGCAATGATAGCTCTCTAGAGAGTTTTTCTTAGGCTGGTGAGATGGCTCAGCGAGTAAAGGTACTTTCTGCCAAGCCTGCCTATCTGAGTTTGATGGTCCCTGGGACTTACCTGGTAGAAAGAGATCTGACTTCCTACAAGTTGTCCATTGACCTCCACACACATGCCGCGGCACACGTGTCCTCCTTCCCCCACAAATAAGCAAACAAACAAACAAATAAATGTGATTTTAAAATTTTTCATTAGATCTTTCTTTACTATTTTGTGTATTATATACTTAATCTTACCCTTAGCATTACCTGTATTATAGTATGTTCACTTACAAATTTTTCTTAACTGAAACAAATCAGTGCTATATATGTATTCCTTTAACTGTTTTGATTGGACTTTATTACTATGTACCAGGAATTCACATTGTACAGAATATGGCAATGTAAGAATGTCCACAATCATTTTGAAAAGGTATGACCCACATTAAAGACAGGCTGACTCCAGAAAGAACATTTAAAGCCAGAATTTAGTCAATTTGACTTTTTTACCATTGGTTTTAAAATATAAGCAGTATATTCACTTTATAGAACTATGAAATGAGGAGAAAGATTCAGGAACCCTTGGGTGGAATTCTCAAAGTTCTTAGAGCCATTTGCATTAGATATTTCATCAAGGATGAGAAAAGTAATATAAACTGAACAATAAGTAGCCATCACTTGTACTTTCATCATCTTTATGGAAAGAGATGATATTTGAGCAGGGAAACACTCAGTATGATATTTTGAAGAAACACTGTCTAGAGGAAGAGTAACTTATGGGTATATATAGGCTTTCTGTCAATTTAAGCTTCCTGTCTTAAATCCTTACCTTCCAAAGGGCTCTTAGGGGTCTCAAATGTTTGAATATCTTTCTACCAGAGATCTTGAGGGCTTCCCTTTCTGTGGTCTGTTATTTTCTGCTACGTCTGATTCCAAAGAAAGTGAAGACGTAGTTTTTGGGCATCTCATTTAAATGGGCCCAATGCTAGTTTAAGGTAGATTTACATCATTTATGTTTAGTGGCCTGTGTCAGGATACCTCATAGCTTCCTCTGAGGCTCTAGAGCTGCATGGTTACTTTCCCTACTAGCAATGAGTAGCTACATGCAGTATCAACTCGTGTGTGCATAGGGCCTTGAGATAGTACAAACAACTAGGAGGGTAGGTGGGAGCTTTGGCAGAACAGGGTCACATGTCCCCTATAGGAAGGCAGCTCTGAGAACTCTCAGGCCCAGATTTAATGTGAAACCTAAATATTGACCAGCAATTATATTTGATGAACATTTTCTAAGTGGTGTCATTGGTTCCTTAAAGACAAACTTGCATCATCATCAGAACTTTTTGCATTATGTTTGTTTAATCAAAACAGGAAGTGTTCTAGATTGTTACACTACTACTACTCATGAGAAAGCCAGTTAGGGTTCAGATAATACATATATATGCATGCAAGTTGTGGATACACACACACACACACACACACACACACACAGCTGAGCTTTTTGGGACTCTTTTCCCATCTAACAATAGATGCCTTAATATTCTGGAATGAGTTTTGTTAGAAGATTTTAGGAAGCAACATTATCTATATGAAGATTAATTTTAGTTTGAATTTACACTTTCTATAAATCCAGTCATTTGATAAATACTTAACAGGTTGATGCCATGTTGTATTTTAACTAAACCTCTCTTTCTACTTAAGACATCTCAATTCTCCACTTTTATTGGAAGCTAGGTTTTTTTGAGACAGGTTGTGCTATACAGTCCAGGATGGTCTCTAGTTTGTGATCCTTCTGCCTGCCTAGTGCTATGATTATAGGCTTGTAACACCACTCAACTTTTTAGAATCTTTTCATTCAAAGTTTGCAATTCTTAACCCTAGAACTTGCCCACATAAGAGTTTTCAGCAAGCCAGGTTCCACCCACCCACTACTCTTTTGGTTGTCCTTCCCTCCTATCCCCCTTTCTTACCTTCTTCCTACTGTTTTCTCACCCTGCTACCTTTACCCTTCCTCTTCCTCCCTTTCTCTTTCCCCTGCTTCTCTGTATCTCTGGTCCCTCTTCTTTAGACATCTCATCTCTCCCCTTCTCTTCTCTTCCCCTGGCTCCTGTGTGGTGATATTGTGTTCCCCAATATGTTGTGCACACTAATAAACTTATCTGGGGTCAGAGACCAGAACAGCCACTACATATAGAGGCCAGAAAATGGTGGTACTCATACCTTTAA
This sequence comes from Peromyscus maniculatus bairdii, assembly GCF_049852395.1. Taxonomy (NCBI): domain Eukaryota; kingdom Metazoa; phylum Chordata; class Mammalia; order Rodentia; family Cricetidae; genus Peromyscus; species Peromyscus maniculatus. The sequence continues at coordinate 82,908,614 of NC_134856.1, read as the reverse complement.
TCCTAGCATTCTGGAGGCAGAGATCCATCTGGATCTCTGTGAGTTCAAGGCCACACTGGAAACAGCCAGGCATGGTGACACACACCTTTAATCCCAGGAAGTGATGGCAGGAAGCAGAAAGGTATTTAAGACGTGAGGACCATGTACTAGAGCCTGGTTAAGCTTTTAGGCTTTTAGCAGCAGTTCAGCTGAGATTCATTCAGATGAGGACACAGAGACTTCTAGTTTGAGGAAACAAGATCAGCTGAGGAATTGGTGAGGTGAGGTTAGCTGTGGCTGGTTCTGATTCTCTGATCATTCAGCCGTCACCCCAATACCTGGCTCCGGGTGTGTTTTTATTAATAAGACCTTTTAAGATTCGTGCTACACTCCTGTACTCTTCTCCCCCCGCCCCCTTCTCTCCTGCAGATGCATAGTAGGGATAGATAGAGCCTGCTGCTTGGTACCTCACAACAAGCTGTCATGATCAGATCTTACAAGAATACTGTCATTTCATTTTCCCCTCAGCCAGTACCCTTACCCAAATCCCATCAAAGCTAATCACTGCAGAGCATTAAATGTTTCTTTAGATGTACATTTTTTCTGGAAAACCATATATTTGCATGAATGAATTTTATAATTAATGCAGTGGGGTAATAAATGTCTACTTCCTGTGTTTTGTTTCATTGCTGCTTTTAGAGCACTTTAGGTTGCTAGGAATAAATCTCATTTCTTCTGGCTGCTCCATGATATCCTCTCATGTAAATTCTTTTTTTATTTGCTTTACTAGTAGTGGTTGTCCAAAGCAATCTCCCATTCCCAGGTATTTCAAGTAGATTTTCTATGACTGTACTGTCCAATTATGGCTTTATGGGAGAAGTTTTGAGTTCTACTCTGAGGGCTATAGGTTAAGTATACATTCTATCTCCCCAAATGCAAGAGATAACCCTCCACAGTGACTAGACCCACTAAACCTCCCTAGAGCTGTGAGCAGTGTTTGTTTTCCCATAGCACCACTTGGTTTTATTTGACTTTGTGTTTTTAATGAGATAGTTGTATGGCTGTCATTTTAATTTGCATTTCTCTGATAACTGATGAGATAGAGCTTTTCTTTATATACTGCTTAGCCTTTGGAATTTCTTTTCCTCTTTCAATTATCAGTTATATCTTTTGCATATCCTTCTGTTGCTTTTCTTTTTTCCTCATTCATCTATACAGTTGAAGTAGTATTCCATTTATTTTAATATGGCAAATATCTTTTTTTATTACTATGCTCTTATGATATAGGCCTGTTTATCAGGGTATTCCTTTATGACACAAATGTTTAAGAAATCCTTCATATTCCATTTGCATGAACTGTAAGGATATTTCCCAATATAAGTTACTTCTGGTAGTTTCATAAGTACACAGATTGAGCATCTCTAATTCAGAAATCTGAACTGCTTTACAGCATTTAACTTGAGAGGTGGTGTTCAGAGGTTTCAGATTTCAGCTTCTTAGATTAGAGATGCTCAACTGCTCAAGTCCATGCAAAATTTCTAAATCTAAAAAATGTAACTATGAATGATTCTAGAAGCAGACATTTCTTTTTTTTTATCCTGTTTATTTTTTTTCTTTTATTTTAAAATACTATTCAGTTCTACATAACTGCCACAGATTCCCTTGTTCTCCCACTTCCTGCCCCCCTCCCCTTCCCCCCAGCCCACCCCCCATTCCCACCACCTCCAGATCAAGGCCACCCCCAAGGACTGAGAGCGACCTGATAGACTCAGTCCAGGCAGGTCCAGTCCCCTCCTCCCAGATTGAGCCAAGCATCCCTGTATAAGTCCCAGGTTTCAAATAGCTATCTCATGCAGCGAGCCCAGGACCTGGTACCACTGCCTAGATGCCTCCCAAACAGATCAAGCCAGTCGACTGTCTCACCTATTCAGAGGGCCTGATCCAGTTGGGGGCCCCTCAGCCTTTGGTTCATAATTCATGTGTTTCCATTCGTTTGGCTATTTGTCCCTGTGCTTTATCCAACCTTGGTTTCAACAATTCTCACTCATATAAACCCTCCTCTTTTTCGCTAATTAGACTCCCAGCGCTCCACCCCGGGCCTAGCCGTAGATGTCTGCACTAGAAGCAGATATTTCTGATAAGGGCAGATAGGGGTCATTTGATCTACGATTCTTTTTTTTTTGGTTTTTCAAGACAGGGTTTCTCTGTGTAGCTTTGCACCTTTCTTGGAACTCATTTTGGAGACCAGGCTGGCCTCAAACTCACCGAGATCCGCCTGCCTCTGCTTCCCGAGTGCTGGGATTAAAGGCGTGTGCCACCACTGCCCGGCTGATCTACACTTCTTATTTGCTCGTTTGGTACACTGGGGGTAGGTGTGGAGATTTGTTTGTATGGCAGTGAGATAAGGATTCACCATTTTGTCTGTGGAAGGCTTTATATAGTTCCATTTTGTAAATTATCCACCTATTTCTCACTGATTTGCATGGTTACCTCTGTCATATTAAAAAAAATGCCATATTTACAAGAATCTGATTTAGGACCCTGACTCAGTTTTGAGAGTAGCAGACAGACCTAGGCCCCAGAGGATTCTAAGAAAGCAGTGATAGCAGGAATTCTGAAACCTCATGCAGAGAGATAAAAATTGAAAAGTATTTAAATATGGCCTACTTCCTGTTAGAGACAGAAGAACTCAGGGTGGCATGCCACTGGCTTACCTGGGACTGTGACCCAACTTTTGCCTAGGGCAGATAATATTTCTGAATCAGTTAGGTCAGGAGGCCTCTTCCCTTTCTACCTCTCAAGCAAGTGTTTTTGAACCTAACTTTTTATTCCTACCTGTCAGTTTCTAGTTGTGTGATTGTGGCATTTGTTCTTTGTTTTTGTTTTTATTTTGGCGAGGCATTCTTCTGGAATTGAGCTGGTTATTTTCCTGGACTAGGAGCAGGTATTTTATATTTTCTCCACTTTTCTTTCTTCCTTTCCTTTGTAGCAAATAGGAATTTATTTTTACCAGTCCAGGAACAGGTGAGTAGTCCAGCTATAGGGCAGCAGTGACAAGAGTGACCGCTTGATGCCTTGTATTTTAATATGTCTCAAAAAATTACCCACCTTTAGCCCTTTCTGGAAGCAAGGTCTTGAGGTGCATTAACAGGATGTTAACTGAATGTAAGAATTTTACATTTGTAAGATCCACCCATTCCTCTCATTTCCTACCTAGTAAGACAGAAAATAATTGTGTGAAACAACTCTTTTGGGAAGCCATTCAGCCCTTTATACTTTTTTCCTGATCAGCTACATAAATATGAACCAAACCTCATTTAGGCTTCTCATATTCGTTTTGCTTGGTTTAGATACTGTTTAGGTATATATATATATACTCTGCGGAAGGGCAGGGTAGTAAGGCAGCCAGTACAGTCTTGATGATGTCATCTGCAGTCACTGGTGTTCTCAGCAGTGAACTGACAAAGGAGTTTTCTTCAGGAATGCCACATGACTTGTGCCAAAGGCAACCTTATCTAGAGGGAGTTTCTTCTTGTGTCCAGAACTGTGAGCCTGACCTTAATTGCTACCTTATTTCATGCCTGCAAGCTGAGAAGCCTTGACCACCACTAGCAAGGAGTGAGGCTCTTGCCTATATAGCACTGTGGTGATATATTGTGTCCCCCAATATATTGTGCATCCTAATAAACTTATCTGGGGTCAGAGGACAGAACAGCCACTAGATAGACATAGAGGCCAGAAAATGGTGACACACACGCCTTTAATCCTATCACTTGGGAGGCAGAGATCCATCCACTGTGAGTTTAGAGCCACACTGGAAACAAACAGGCATGGTGACTCACACTTTTAATCCCAAGAAGTGATGGCAGAAAGCAGAAAGGTATATAAGGCATGAAAACCAGGAACTAAAACTGGTTAAGCTTTTAGGCTTTTAGCAGCAGTTCAGCTGAGATCCATTTGGATGAGGATCTAGAGGCTTCCAGTCTGAGGAAACAGGATCAGTTGAGGAATTGGCAAGGTGAGGTGGCTATGGCTTGTTCTGCTTCTCTGATCTTCCAGCAGTCACTCCAATACCTAGCTCCGGGTTTGTTAATAAGACCATTTAGGATTCATGTTGCATAGCACAATAGTGCATTTTACCGAATTCTTATTTTCAAAACCACACAACTGTGTGAATGGTATCAGGAGGCATTTGGGATGAGTGACTATCAGGTTGTGAGTCAATGAGCTGAGCTTCTTCTGTGAGTGGTATATATCTAGGATGTGCTTGCTCTACAATCTTTTTCATGTTATTACCTGCCTCTGACAGTGGGAGCTGTCATTGGAAAGGTATGTAAAGTCCTTGGATGAAATAATAAGACATAACATGTATTTAAGAAACGGCGTTTGTGTTCTTTTGAACAGGTTCTTGCTATGCAGCCGAGGCTGGTCTTGAACTTGTGGTCCTCTTGCTATGCCTTCCAAGCACTGAGATTACAGGTGTGCACCACTACATTTTGCTAATAAGATTTTTCATTCAGACAGAGACTTTGTGGGCCTCTGATGGGTTAATTTTCACATTCCTACAGGGCATTAAAATGGATAAACTGACTAAATGAGCTGATAATTTCCCTATTCACTAAATAAGTCATTTAGTGTTGTCTAAGAGTAGCTCCATAAAATATAGTATTTAGATTGTTTTGATTATGAGTAAGCTTGGTTTTTCTTTGGTGCAGATTTCATAAAAATCTATATCATAAACTAAAACTTTTCCTCTCTACCAAAGCCAAACTTCAGAGTGAGTTTTTAATTTTTACTTTTCCCTTTAGTAAAAAAAAAAAATGTACATCTGCTCTTTGTGATGGAATAAGTTCTTATCTGTCTGATATAAAAGTATTTCTTATAGTCTAACTTGAGGTCACAACTTGAGCCCCAAGTCAGGTCTGGCCACCTGCCCCTCAATAAGTCAACTTAAAAAAAAATTAAAAGTAGTAACAGAAAAAGGAGTTTGATTTAGTATGGCCACATTGGAAGAGGAAGTTGGGGTCCTGAAGGGAGATCCTGAGTTTAAATAGAGGGCCAAGGATTTGCACATTTAAGCAGTCCTAGTCAAGGTGTGGTCCCACCCACCATCAACTCATTGTCTAGGCTTTACTCTCTTTCTTTAAGGTGATCTGATAGGTTGTTAGAGCTGTGTAAAATCTGTCTGGAGATATGTTCCCCTGTGGTCGGAGCCCTTTCCGCTCTCCCAGCATGAGATTCTGCGAGAAATTCCCATTGGCAGTGAGCAGTGGAGAGGGGTATCCTTGTTTTTTTTCTGTAGTCGGATAGATTTAGAGGAACCAAATATGTATCTCTTTAGAATATCTTTATTTCTGCCAGGCTTGGAGCATTCTCTCTCATTAAACAATGGCATAGACATTATAGAAAAATAATGATAGAAATTACATGAATAGGTCACCCTGTTCCATGTCTAGTAGAGGCAAAAAAAAGTCACTGACATCGGTGTGTTTTCATGAGGGATTTGAGAACTAAGCAGTCCTCAGATGATGGTGTATTCCAAAAAGAGTCTTCTAAAGCAGTTTTGATTGGAAATAGTCATGGTTTTGGTAGGGAAGCTGGCACAGTGAGTACAGTGCTTATTGAGCAAGCATGAGGCCAGAATTTGGTCCCCCAGCACACAAATAACATAAGCATAATGGTCCACACCTGTAATCCTAGCACTGGAGAAGAGAAGACTGGAGAATCTATAGACTTACTGGCTAGCCACTCTAGCCAGTTGGGGTGCCCCTGCTTCAACGAGAGACCCTGTCTCAAAAAACAAGGTAGAAAGAAATTGAGAAAGACACTCAATGGCAGCCTCTTGCCTCCACATCATAAATACACACAGTAGTGTTCGATAGAGGAGCACTTTATTCCTTGACAAAAGACAAATCATGCTACTCATGTGTTTCAGACTAGCTTTTATAAGGAAAACATGTAAGTATTCGAGAATACTCCAAAATGGCTTTTAAATCTACTTTCTTACCAATTTTGTGTCTCCAGTTTTGGCTTATAAGAGTATGCCTTCTATATTTACACCTTTGAATATACATAGTATCTTAATACAGATACTTAATCAAAACTTTATGTCACTTAAGTGACTGTTCTACTCAAGGAAATCTTACTAATGATAGGATTTTCCATACTGTTCTTCATCTTAGCCATGGGAATAGTGACTGCTTTTGTTTCAAGATGGATCTCAGAATGTAGAAAGCATCTTTAAAAGATCATAGGGATAGATAATTTGAGATTGTAAGTTATTTCATCTGAGAAAGTAACTGAAGAAATTAAACTGAATGAGTAACTGAAGAAATTAAAGACTAACAAATTTACATTCATAGCAAAGCATATATATATAGTATACATGTGTGTCTATATGCCTGACTAATAATCACAGACGTGTGCACATGGACACACATAGTCAATGTTCATACAAGAGAGTCTAGAACTTTTGGCTGAACTACTGTAGGCTTATCAGTTTTCTAACTGATAATAAAAGCAAATGCTTCAAAATGAACTATTTATTGCTTTTTAAGTTTATACATGTTTTTAGCAGCAAAGTGTAGGGTAGATGATGAATAATCAGATAATTGCCTTAATATTTGCTTAAGGAAAAAGAATTCAAATGGCAATAAACTATAGCAACAATATATATTTTTGAAAAAATCAATGGTAGTAATGTGAGGCAAAAAAAATTGGTGACATAAAATGCGTTATAAACAGAACTATGTCAAATGTTCATTTATGATGGAAGGTAGCTTTGAAACAGTCATGAGTGGATGAATTTCTTTTCCATACATTTCAAAAGTTTGTGTTCTACCATCAAAGACACTGTATCCTACTGATGGTATTTAGAGAGCCAGTGGACAAGGAAATGGATTTTTTTCATGCTTTAGTTTTTATTAGTGTATCTAATACAAAATTATGGGTTTCATTTTGACATTTTTTATACATACATAAAATGTACTTAAATCATCTTGACTCCACCTTAATCCCCTCATGGTTGTATAATAGTCACCATTTTGCTTAAATGCTATGGCTTTTTAATAGAAATAAATATAGTCTTTAATTCTTCAGTAAACCAATACCTTACTTTAAAATATGGAGGACCTAAACAAATTCTATCCCTGATGCCATTGTTATTCTTTCTAGTATGTTGCAAGTACTTTATGATGTTTATGAAATGTTTCTAAAAGAAAAAATCAAGATTGTTTTATTTGATATTAAGTGGTCTTTTTGGGTGTTTTAAATTCATTGAGAATACATAATCAGCATCATCATTACTATTAATAGAATTATCATTACCACTAGATGGTGTGTGGGGAATTAGGGACCCTGAATATTATAGAATTCATTTTCCTGTCTGCTATCACTAATTGGCTGTTAGGGGAATATAGGAATGTATTAAAGAATAGAAGAAAAGGGTTGATAACATTTGATGAACTCTTCTTGCTAATTAAAGTTGTCTGGAGATAGGGTGATAGAATGGCAAAAGAGAAGGTCTCCCAATTTTACACCTTTAAGTTAAAATAGAGCACTAAAGTGAATTTCATAAATACCTTTCAGTGGAAGCAAATAGTATATAAACTGCAGTTGAAAAGGGTCTAATTTTCCAGTAGAGCTAGGTTCTTGAGAATCTCTTATTAAACACGACAGTTTGTCTTAACCTGTGTGTGCAGCAGGTCTGTGTATGTGAATTTTCCTGAATTGAAGTTCTGGCTCAATTCCCAGCTTATCCTCTCTATGAAACTTACCCTAAAAATAAGAAATGAAATAAAGGTTCTTGACTTGACAGGTATCATCTTCCAGGACCATCACTTCTTCATTTTTTCTTTCTTCTGTGATTTTAACAGACTTGAGGGAGACTCAGCTGTCAGGAAATATGCTGGCCTTTAGCTTCATGTATGATGTCTTGTGTCTGGCTTCCTCTAGATTGAAAACATAGTGGAAGGCATTACAACTCATTCCATTCAGATGATAATTGAACAAAAGCAGCTCATAAATCCAATTCTGGGAAATAGTTCTATGTTTTGATTATTATGTTCTTTTCTATTTCTCTTTTTTGCTTAATTATTAAAAGTAGTTTATAATATCTCATGTAAGAATTCTTTGTTTCTTGTTTTTTTTGTCTGATCCTAGAGCCTAACAAATGACCCAATGCTCAGCACATACAGAGAACAAAAGTCCATAATATGATAGTTAATAGTGACCCCAAATACTTGAAAAACTGTTTTGAACACTGAAATCATTTCTTAATATTAATAAATGTATAGGTCAATAGCGATAATTTTTAAATGCCAGGATAAAGTAGATGCAGTGAGTAAAGCTGGTATATCTACCAATAAATAGATAGCTTGCTGAAGACAATTTAATGTTTTAGATGTTGTATCAAAACTTTTCATAACCCAAAATTTATATTTGTTGTAAGACATTTCATAGTTACTGAAAACATAATTCCTAATTAGCTATATTATTGAGTTGTAAATCAGAATTTAGACCTGTGGTTGAAATTTTGATACAGTCAGACAACCTTTTGTGTGGAGTTGAGTGAGTAAGGATGATGATAGACTTTTTAGAGAAAAGATTCTCTGATTATCTAGTGTGTTAGCAAAAGCCTAAGAGGGGGAAAAAACAAACTTGGTAAATGTAAAAGTAACAAAGATCTTTAGCCTCAAAAAGATGTTTACACTCTAGGAATATTGTAATTGAATCAGTTTTATGCATCAGGAAATACAGCAACCTTACCATGTAATTTTGAGTTTTCATCAGCTGAAACATATAATAAGGACATCAAAAACTCTTTGCATTTTTCTGAAAGTTCATCAACTCAACAGGTAACTGACTTTCTGTATGTAATTCTCCTTATCTTGTATTAGCACTGATTTTCAAAAATGTAGCACATGGCTTTTGGCATATATTAAGGGCTTAAGAGATGTTTTTATTTATATTAATAAATATATATTTTATACACCTAGGAAATAAAATTATCCCCATGTAATTATGGGGAATGTACTTGTGACCAATAGTGCATTATGGCAGATTGATCAAGTCTACCTAAAGGCCAGTAAGCAAAAAGAGTGAGACATAAACACTGGTACAAATTTCTGTTCTTTTCAGCCTTCCTTTTGATTGGTAACATTAACTGGAACCTAGTAGTAAATTTCACAGTAGTGACTCTCTGATTAATTAAATATTAGGTGTCCCAATTTAGCCTTTTATGTTCATCCCAAGAACTGCATAGATCCCGATGTTATATGCTTTTCACAAATCTTTGTTGAGTTCTTGAAAGAGTGATGTAGGATGCAGTTGTTTATTAAAACTTTGCCCTTTCTTAGGTAGAAAAGAAAGGGCGTGCTTGTGGGGAAGTTGTATTTATGAGTCATAGGGACCCATTATCCATATCTGCTGAAGGGCTGTCAGATATCTGAAGTAAATTTAGAGACCTACTTGTCTCTTTAGCTATTCATCACTGGTGACTGGCTCCAGTGGCAAGCAGCAGTATTTTTAGAAAAACAAGTGATACAGAATTTCTTTATGTACAGAATGTTAGTTGATACCATTACTCAGAACTACTCAGAAAGTCATAACTGAGACATGACAGAGCTACAGAAGAAAAACAATAGATCTAAGGAACCAAATATTGAAATATATAAGAAATATAGAGATTCAAATAACTCATCACTACTACTAATCCACTTTGTTGCTACTCTAGTTTGTCAGTGCTATTAAAAAGTAGTTTTCATGTGAATCAGTTTTGTGTCTCTTTCTACTATCAGAGAGTGAAAAAATGGCTGACTTTTCACATCTTGTACTCCTTTCCTTTTAATACATCTGACATTCACGCTTTGCTAATTGGTATCTGAAGAGAAAACATAAAGACATTAATCCCTGTAGAAGCCATGAAGGTATTATCTCTTTGTTTTCAAATAATGAATTCAGGAAATAGCAAATATTCTTTAAAATGGTTTTAGTATTTTCTAAAATATAATTTTGAATTTACTAGTATAATTAATGTGTTTAAATTTCTTTTCTGTGACAGTACAAATGGGCAGATCATTCTTCAGAAGATCAAAAGACCAAGCCATGTGTAGTTATAACTGTTGGTAAAAGGACAATGAAGATCCCAAAGGGCAAAGATCCTCCCCAAAGAAAATCCCTTTCATCATCCTTTTCCTGACTTAGTAATTGGAATGTAGTGTGTGTGTGTGTGTGTGTGTGTGTGTGTGTGTGTGTGTGTGTGTAAGTATGTGTACTCATACATATCCCTTTATATCATCTCTCCCTTCACATCTTTTATTGAAATTAAGAGATTTTGTCGAATGCTATCTATGTTGGAAGTAGAGGAAGTGTCTTTGAATTGTAACATTTACTAACTGGCTTTGGAAGAGTCATCTTTTGGAGTCATTTTTTTTATTAGAATAAATGCAAAGATTCTGGTGAGATTATCAGAAAAATATTCTGTAAAATGTAAAAGCACTATAGAAAATAGGTAGGTATCATTGAGAAAGACCAAAGTTTCTCCAAAGACAAGAATGCCCTCAGGTGCCTTGCTGGCTTTCTGTGGTTCAGCCTTCCTACTGTTCTACTAGCCACTATAGGGGCCGCTTTCTTTAGACCCGATCTTGCTTGGGATGTTATATCTACTTAACAGGATATTTTTATTCAGGATAAAAACAAAAATCCCACTTATGTATGGGTATCAGAACATGAGTATGATCCTTTTACACGTTAAAACGAAGCAGAAGAATCTCCATCCTAAGTGATAAGGAACATATTCACCCAAGTATTTTTAAAATGTATGACTCTCCAGCGGGAGTAACATTGAATGGCTTTGGCCCTGACCATGAGCAATATGATACTGAACTTCCAAAGCATCAGTCTTAGGCTGGCTAGTATTCGTCTTAGTGTCTGGTTCTGATCTAACTCATGCATGCACAACATGATATCCCATGTCATACCTCACAGCCCTTTGTGTGCTATCCTTTTATACATTTTTTATAAGGCAGGTGTATTCAAAGCATTCTGTCTCAAAAGGCATTTTTCTGTGAAGGCTGTGTAGAAATGTTTATTTTCTGCTTCTGGTTTTTTGTTTTGTTTTGTTTTGTTTTGTTTTGTTTTGTTTTTAAGAGAGTTATCAGAATGGCTTAATTGTCTTAGATGTTTCAAAATCATAATTAAAAGTTACATTTGTAAGTTTTTCAAAAGTATAAACATGTCTGTTGATTATTATGACCCTTTGTTGATCCTGATCTGAACAGAAAAGTTAATATATTGCTTAGTAATGTCAAAACTTATAAGCAAATTCCATTGAAATCTGTTTCTTCTCTAATCCTCTTCACTATAAGTTAATCCAAAGGTTGATGAGATGTTACACTGGGGTCTTATTCACACTCCCCTTTCTTCTTCTCTGTCATCCCATTCCAAAGATGAGTGAGCTATTATTAGTATGTCAGCTACACTGGATGCTTGTTTTGGGATTAAATGACATGACCCCCAAACTGTGTTAATATCATCTATCTTGGAAGTTTTGAGTATACTCACTACTCTGCCATGTTTGTTTAAAAATTGCTTTAAAATTACTATTGTCAGTTCTCTAAATTTTGATCAGGTGTGGCTTTCTGTAATGGTCTCCATAAGCTGCTAAAAGAAGCTTCTGAAGAGGAATGAGAGCTACATGTAACTGTGGGTATAAGGATAAGCATTGAGAATGCAGTTAGGAATTATACTGGTTTAGGATGGAAGCAGTAATAGATTCTTATCTAAGATCCATGACCTTATTAGCCACTGGTAGATGGCTAGGTTTAGAGTAACAGGAATGAATTCCCACACACTGAGTGTACTTTAAGTCCAGCTAGATGATTTCTATATCTACAACACAGCTCCTACACCTAAGACTAAGAGGAGATCATGGAAGTAGGCAGAGGATTGTAAGAACCAAAGAACCAGAAAATCTGCTACGAGATAATGTCTTCTGTATATAAAAGGAAAGCCGTACCAAAGCCATCTGAGCAATCTGGCTGCCTAAACAATACTTGAACAGTGTGGACATCAGTTAACATGCCAATGTGGATGAGGGAATTGTCATACAATTCCACCCCTAGATTCAGAGCTACAGGCAATTAAGGACTTCTAGGAAATGGAGAATTAGTATTCTGCAGGGGTGAGCCCCCTAGCTGGTTATCTAATAACACATGCTCAGCGCTAAGCACAAAATGGACTTGGCAGGTTATATATATATATATATATGTGTGTGTGTGTGTGTGTGTGTGTGTGTGTGTGTGTGTTTGTGTGTGTGTGTTGCAAATGTCAGTGGTAATGAGAACATGGATGGGGTTGGAAGGATGAGAGGAGAGAAATGCTATAAACATAGTACACATGCATGTAATTTAAGAAATTATTTAGTATGTACTTCTTTTTTTAAATTGATTCTTTGGGAATTTCACACCTTGTTCCCCAATCCCATGCACCTCTGTATCTGCCCTTCACCCTTGTAGTGTGCCACGCCCCCTGGGAAACTTAAATAATAAAAGTAAGATAAAAATAAAAAAACATAAAAATGAAATAAAAATAAAAAGAATATCAGTATCAATTAAAAACAAACAAGCAAGCAAATCAATAAAACAAGACAAAAACAAAAAGCAAAAAAAGACCACTTCACTTCTCTGTTTGCTGCCTCTCCATCGCCTCCTCATTTGTCTTAGTGGCATTGGAAACTGCTGTATATCATGCAATAGACCCATTTGTCCCAACAGCTTTACTTGCAAATGTTCATTGTGAAATATGTTGTTGGTCAGGTTCAAGGCCTCTGGCTTCTGGTACACCATGAATAGTGAGGACTCCTTATTGTCCCCATTTTATAGACAGAAGATATAAAGAATAGCAGCCTGAAATTTATGATTGATGTTACAGCTACCTAGCAGAAAAACTAAAGTTACTCACTTTTGGATTCTTGAAGTTCAGTTTTTCCTACCAACTCAACACCCTTTCCTGTGGATGTCCAAGGGAAATGATGAGCTACATAAATGTGTGAACTCATCCTGTATAAGGAAAAGACAATCAAAAGACTATGTTATTTTACAGTTCAGAAGTTATTTCTCTTGTCTTTGAATCGTTTTAGCAGTAGACGGACAAGGAGGTCAGCAAACCCCAGTTCTGTTTTGGTCCTGACCAATGACTGGTTGTATGACTTTCACAAGTCACTTAATGTCTCTGTCACTCTTTGCTAAATGAGCATGGAAGGCCCTGCTCCCCTGCCTGTCTCAGACAGTGGCTTCGTCAGGAAAGGTGAATGGAGCTGTCAGACAGAGTGGCCTGCTTGTGGCACTTTGCCAGATCACCGTCCATCCAGTCGTGCACAACATGAATAAGGCCAAAATGAGATGACGAATGATGTCTCGTTCTAACAAGAGGCATCAGAGAAATATTTGTCACCTTTCATCTTTTTGTGTTAATGAGGATGTGATCACCCAGAAGTAATATTTTCTTCCTTAAACTTTACATTTCTTGAATAAATTTGAGCAGACTATTTTCATAGTTCAATAAAACAAAGCAGTCAGTTGAGCAGACTTAATAGACTTATTTTCTGGAAGTCAGGGCTTACTACAGCCCTCTTGCTAACAAATAGTACTTCTTAGCTGTCTCAGAGGACTTGGGGAATTTCCTGATTCATGATAGTATACCTGATTCCCAATGAATTCGTATAAGTAGCAGGCTCTCCATAAACAACCAAAAAATTAATAGAGAAAATATGCTAAGTAATCAAATTTATGGTTTGCTCTGTCATAGTCTAACCATTAATTACTTATCCTGTTAATTAAAAGAGAAGTGACTTATTCAGAAATTATATCTTAATACTATAAATTTTTATTTGTTTTAAAATATTTAAAATATTTTGGAAAACTGTCCTTCTCTACCAAAGTACATAAAAATAAATTGACTTTTCACATAAGTATAGAGTGCTAATCACAGACATATACATATAATTTAATATGACTGTTTAAAAAAGAAGCAAGTATGTTTAGGTTTGAATCCTTATTATACTATTTAATTGGTGGTTGCTTCCCCCTTTTTGTTTAAGAAGTTATGACTTAGCTAAAGTAGAATTTATTATTTTATGTAGAGTGTGATAAATTTCTATGTTTAAATACAGTTGTTCAATTTCTTTTTTTTTCCTTTTTCCTTTACAATACCATTCAGTTCTACATATCAGCCACAGATTCCCTTGTTCTCCCCCCTCCTGCTCCCCTCCCCTTCCCCCCAGCCCACTCCCCATTCCCACCTCTTCCAGGGCAAAGCCTCCCCTGAGGACTGAGATCAACCTGGTAGACTCAGTCCAGGCAGGTCCAGTCCCCTCTTCCCAGGCTGAGCCAAGCGTCCCTGCATAAGCCCCAGGTTTCAAACAGCCAACTCATGCAATGAGCACAGGACCTGGTACCACTGCCTAGATGCCTCCCAAACAGATCAAGCCAATCAACTGTCTCACCTATTCAGAGGGCCTGATCCATTTGGGGGCCCCTCAGCCTTTGGTTCATAATTCATGTGTTTCCATTCGTTTGGTTATTTGTCCCTGTGCTTTATCCAACCTTGGTTTCAACAATTTTTGCTCATATAAACCCTCCTCTTTCTTGCTAATTAGACTCCCAGAGCTCCACCTGGGGCCTAGCCATGGATCTCTGCATCCAGATTCCTCAGTCCTTGGATGGCAGTTGTTCAATTTCTACTGCAATCCATCTAGCTCTTTATATATCCATTTTCCTATCTCAAACTTTTTACTACATAAACAAGAACTTAATGGGAGGAAGGGTCCAGTGCTAATTCTGGAGATTATGAGAGAATTCATTTGCAATAGTACTCAGTCATTCTCCAGGCACCCTTACCAGGTGCAGAGACATCATCTTCAAGGAGTTTGTATAGCAGGAAATATAGTCAGTTGCTGGTAGAAGTATGCATTTTGCCTATGAATTTATACATTGGAGAAGAAAAGAACACCTTACTTAATAACTGTGAAGCACATACTCCCTAAGTAGTTATTTATCAAATAGTAGGACTGTTCACATAAAGTATACTATTTACCTAAGAAGCAACAGGACAACTTGCTGGGTTTTGTTCCAAATGTATAATGTTCCAGCAGGTCTCCCTTTTCAACATTTGAATAATTTTTAAATAACAGAAAATTTACCCAGAGAATACTAGGCTCAAACTAACTCCAGACTATCCAGAGAATTGCCTAATCTACACTGTCTTTGCAATTGAATTCCTTGTTTCAAGCATCTCCAAACACCTTCGTTGAAGCCCATGACTCCACTCTCTTTTCTAAAATCAAATTCAGATTAGAAAGGCTACATTAGACTGTGAATTTCTGAGTGACTCTTGACTCTCGCCTTGCTGTATCTGGGGCACTCTTGATTTCCTTCAGCCCTGTGCAGCTCCTTCATAATGTGGCTAGTTTAGGCTGTTAGTTTCCTAGTTTATTATATAGAAACAGAAAAATGCTGCTTTAAAGCTCTTACAGTTACTCTGTGGGTGTTCCTGCCTAAAGCTTGTAGTCCCTGGAGTACAGAATAACTGAAGGTGCAGCTTAAGTAATGTTTAGACTGGCTTCTTGATTAATAAAGTTCATTTATCTATCTATCTATCTATCTATCTATCTATCTATCTATCTATCTATCTATCTATCTATCTATCTATCTATCTATCTATCCATTTATCCATCCATCCATCCATCCATCCATCCATCCATCCATCCATCCATCCATCCATCCATCCATCCATCCATCTATCTATCTCAGCCTACAAGTGAGCTCAGTGTCTACAGTGTAAGTGACTTCAACCCTAGGACATGTTTCACTTGGATTAGCAAACAGCAACTTAAACTCATATCTTGCCAGAAATATTTATGTCTGCAGAGTTAGACTTTACACCTACCTGCAGTTTTATAAATTCAGAAGTAATAAAATTCCCACCTGTTTCTAGACAAAGAAAACAAACTTCTTCCCTCAATGGGTCCAATGACATGGTTGATATAGAATTTTTATGTCTATTTTGCTGTTTTTAAGGCTAGCCACGCCCCTATGGTCTTATTAATGAGTAGCACATGTAAGATATTTGAATATTTATAGGTATGGTCCATTTGTATGAAAAATTACACAATTTTTTTCTAATGCCAAACCACTAAGCATGACTTTCAATTTTGTACCGCTCTTTATTCTTCTCTCTCTTTCTTGGAGGCTGTCTATTTCTCCTCCAACAAATATTTGGGGCCCTACTATGTGCCAACCACCATCCTATTCTATGGTCACTTTTATGGACAGAAACAAAAGTAATTCGTTTACTTGAGAATCTTGTCACCAAATAAAAGTACAGACATTAGTCATATAATTTCAAAACTAAACCTAAATTCTTTAATTTAATAAGTACAATGGGAAGTTTTTTTTCTTAATGCTGAAATTTATTGTCTTTCTTTTCTTTAACTTTTCATTTCTCAAAATGATTGTTCCATGTGTTTACTATTGAAGAATTTCTCCATAATGCTTCTTGTAGACACTGTCTTTAGGTCTTTAGGGAGGTTTTATTCCAAATACACAAAACCTCAGTATGCTTAGGGAAAGGCTCTACGAAAAGTAGAAATATGCAGGCAAATGGATGGATCTAGAAAAAATCATCCTGAGTGAGGTAACCCAGACTCAGAAAAACAAATATGGTATGTACTCACTCATAGGAGGATGCTAGATGTGGAACAAGGATGAATGGACTGCTACTCACATCACCAGTGAGACTACCTGGAAAACAGGACCCCAAGAAAGACACGGAGAAATGGTTGAGATCTACAGGAACAGCCTGGACATGAGTGGGAGCAATGAAGGGCGAGGGTCTAGGGAAAGAGAGCGGGAGATCCTAGCTGGATCAAGAAAAGAGAGGGAGAACAAGGAATAGGAGACCATGGTAAATGAAGACCACATGAGAAAAGGAAGAAACAAAGAGCTAAAGAGGCCCACAGAAATCCACAAAGATACCCCCACAAAAGACTGCTGGCAATGGTTGAGAGACAGTCGGGACTGACCTACTCTGGTGATGGGATGGCCAAACACCCTAATAGTTGGGCCAGAAACCCCATCCAAGGTCTGAGGAATCTGGATGCAGACATCCATGGCTAGGCCCCGGGTGGAGCGCTGGGAGTCTAATTAGGGAGAAAGAGAAGGGTTTATATGAGCGAGAATTGTTGGATAAAGTACAGGGACAAATAACCAAACGAATGGAAACACATGAACTATGAACCAAAGGCTGAGGGGCCCCCAAATGGATCAGGCCCTCTGAATAGGTGAGACAGTTGATTGGCTTGATCTGTTTGGGAGGCATCTAGGCAGTGGTACCAGGTCCTGGGCTCATTGCATGAGTTAGCTGTTTGAAACCTGGGACTTATGCAAGGACACTTTGCTCAATCTGGGAGGAGGGGACTGGACCTGCCTGGACTGAGTCTATCAGGTCACTCTCAGTCCTCAGGGGAGACCTTGATCTGGAGGAGGTGGGAATGGGGGGTGGGCTGGGGGGAAGGGGAGGAGGGGCAGGAAGGGAGAGAACAAGGGATTATGTAGAGCTGAATAGTATTGTAAAATAAAAAAAAATAAAGAAAAAAAAAGAAAAGTAGAAATAATACCTTGAATTGAGTCAATTCACTCTTCAAGGAAGGGCTCAGTACTAGGTAAGGGCCTTTGTCTTTTGAATTTGCTCAATAACTATGTAGACTAGAATGACAGGCAGAATATGAGCTCATCTTAAAGGATCTCAGGTACTCTAGGTGATGCACCCCAAGATTAGAACATCTGTGGCAACTACTTTTTGGTTCTTGTCTTACTTTTGTTGTGTTTACAAGAATGAAACACCCCCTGCTTTTTTAAATGTACATAGTACCATTCTGCATTTGGAAAGGCTGCTTTGAAAATGTGTCAATGCTGCAAGGCCTTGACTGTACCCTCTCTGAATATGACATTACGTCACTCCCAGTGCTGCACAGAACCACTGTGTTGTTTTCCAGCCACACTCTTTGACCTTCTTATTTCCCCTCTCCCACTTTTAGCAGTGAGGATGGCAGCCATTAGAATTATGTAAACTGTGCTTACTGGTGAGTTTAGTAACCAAGTACATCTGATTTACATAACACAGAACCAAATTTCAAAAGCTTTCATGATATTCAGAAATTGTCAGTCAAAAAATCTAATTGGTTGTTTTTGCTGCCTTCCAAAAAGCTAGCTGTGCCCATTAAACAGTCACAACCTAACACTATATTTTGGTGTTCATTCAAAAAGTCATCAAGTAATAGTTCATTCATAAATAGTATTTTAGCATACTTTCTAACTTAATTATGGTATTTCTTTTCCTTTCTTCTTTTTCTGCATTTGTTCCTTTAAAACTAGAAGGAATAATCTTCCAAAAGCAAGTAATTCTAATAAAATTAAATTTTAAAAATTGTCTCCTGTAGAACTTTAAAGCTTTATTTAGGTATAGCAGATATTTATTGGCCAAACTTTCTGTCCAATAAAATAATTTTTATCTTCAGCCAATTTATACTCCTGGACTGAAACAGAAATTTATTTTAGCACTTGAAATTGATATCAGGGAGGGAGATGTTGGTTCAGGGACCAATTAGGATAGCACTTACAGGAAACTTCCTACTGAAGCAAAGAGAAAATCTATCCCAGCAGATAAGATTACCACATATTGGACCCAAATTTACAATTTTGAATATCAGTTTCTGTAGTAGTCTGTTTTCTGGTAATGCAAAAATTTAACTAAGACTGAGAGGCTTTTAAACAAAAGTTTCTTTGGCTCATGATTCTAGAAGCTGGGAGGTCCAAGAGTGTGATGATGATATGCAGTAAGGGCCTTCATGCTATGTCATAATACTGTAGAAGTGTAATCATGCACTCATGAGACAGAGAAGAACAACTGGTCCTCATTATCAGCAACCCATACCTGAGATACTTAGCCCTCTCCTGCGATAATGGCATCAATCCAGTTATGGAGCACTCCCTAATTTCACCTCTTAAGGTCCACCTCTATTTCCTTGTGTTAAGAATTATATTTTAGTACAGATTTTAGAGAGGATTCAAAGTATGGCTGTCAGAAGAAAGAAAGAAATGAAGGAATCGAGAGAGAGGGAGGGAGGAATGGATTTTCCCTGCCTCTCTATCTCCTATCCTACTAACTGATCTTGGGAGTAGAAGTCAGAGATGTAGAAGAAAAAGACATTTTCTATAATGGGAAAATTAGTGGCCTCTGAAGTGTCCTTGTTTACAAAGATATTCTGAAAGAGGACCTTTGGGTACATAAAATACAGAACTTTGGAGGCCAGAAACCATAGTCTGTATGAATCACAATTTCTGGATTTCAACCTTTTCTGGTTATCTCTTCATAGTTACATTTTTAGCCCTCCTCTATCCCTTCCCTTTGGCCACTATAAAAGCTCATCATATATCAATAAAAGAAAAAAAAAGGGTATAAGAGTAATGTGCCCAAGAGACACAATATGACTCTGATGCCAATACATGCAATATTGTGTGGAGAGTCATGCTTTTTACTTCTTCTTTTGTTTTGATTTTGTTTGGTTTTGATTTTAAGACAGGGTCTCACTGTAGAGCCTAAGCTAGTCTGAAACTCATTTGTAGAGCAAGCTGGCCTCAAAGTTGAGATCATCCTGCTTTTGCCTCTTGAGTGTTGCTATTATAGGCAAGGGCTCCTGAGCATAAATAAGATCCCATTTCTCAGACAGAATGGAAATAGGTGGCTAAAAATCAACATTTGATTAGACTACTTTGTGGAGTCCATAGTGTAGCTGAGCTGAACATCCCCTGAATTTGGGGGTGATTCTTTGAGAACTGGAAGTACTTGATCTACACAGAAAGCCTGCTTCTGTTGTCTTGCACATTGCTTAGCCTGCTCTAGTGACAGCTCTCTTGCCAGATGACAACCTGGTGAAGTGCTTTTGACAAAGGGAATCTTACGAAGTTAATATGTACAGAAGTTGAACACCCGTGCCTTTCCATTATGTTCTTCCTCTCCCTCTTTTCTCCCCTTATTTCCTCCCCTCTCGACTAGACATGTGCATCCAAAAATACAGCTAATATCATCATGCTTATTATTCTTGATAATTTTCCTGTCAAATGATATCTCATTTTTTTAGTCCTAATAACGATGAAAATAAAATTGGAGATGAGATAAAAGTAGCTCATTTGAAAGTAAGAAACAATGCAAATATGCATGCAATTCATTTCATGTTTTTCATATCTGAAACAGAAATTGATTTTGTTTTTTGAAACAATACTGAATGGCAATGTTTGACATTTTCAAAAAATTAGTGATCATTTGTATTGGGGAATAGAAAGTTTTATGAAACATTGCTAATCATTCATTAATTTATCTATCCCATAATATGAGTGTGTGTGTGTGTGTGCTTGTGTTGAATGCTTGCAGTATGACATACAATAAGATATATACAGTCATACATTCATGATACCATATGGATGAAACTGAAAAAGATGGTCAAATGATTGGAAACTGTTTTTGATACATATTGATCACTTCTAATTATATTGTGAATAATAATATGCTTTGATTCATACTTAATCTTTCTTTTAAGAAAACATGGAATTGCTTCTTACAGACAAGAATGCAAGAGGAAAAAGAAACTGACTGAATTGTCTTTCTCGAAACAACAGGAACATTTAAATATGCATAAGGCAGAATTTCCTGCTTTGCCTTGTGTGGTTGTTTTACTAGTTACTTCAATCTACATGACTTCTTTTCTAATAGGAATCACTTATCTGGACCATTAAGTATGGTGGTTTCAGGTTCAAAGGCTCTTCTTTCAAGCTGACCCAATCAGTGGTAGAAATGGCCAAGAATTTAGACAAATGTAGTGTGAAGACCTCTGAGCCTCAGCTGAGAGCAGCTCATTAAACAGCATACACTAGACAAACCAAACTCCTAAACTGTTATACACCCAGAGTCTAGAGAGAGAAAGAATGGTCATTGCTCTTGTTGGCTGTAAAAATAATTTCCTTGAATATAAATCTAAACTACTATGAGTTATGAATCATATTTATTCAATGACGTTTGTTATTTGTAATGTGACCATAGGGTATGAAACATTAATAAAGAAAAGCAGTTTTAAATAAATAATTTGGTAAAAAAAAAATAACCACTTTCAGAAGGCAGCCAAATGGAAGCTAACACAACTTTCACAACTAAATTCTGAAAACATTCCTCGTTTGAGAGCATCAACTGCCATTCACCTCCTTTTAATAAATTGATGATCAGTTACCTAAGAACTCTCTCTCTCTCTTCATTTTAAGTTACTTTAAAATGGCAAGTGGTCTAGAATTGATGCTTCTAAAATAGTAATAGTCTCATTTTGTCACATTGCCTGTCACCTCTCAGTTTCGCTACCCCAAATCCTTACTTTGTCACTACAGCCTTAAATCCCTGCTGTCCCCATTAAAGTGTCTACTTGTCTCCTAAAACTCATTTATATGGTTTGTTTTTTATGTCTTCTTTGGCAACTTAATTTATATGTCTGTCATTTTTCAAACAGAGTAGTACTCTTCTCTTTTCTAAATTTTCTGTTTTGTAAAACCTCAGCCTTTGGATTTGCTCTCCTACTGATGTAAACCATTCATCTCATTCCTCTCTTACACACACACAATATTCAGTAAACTTCTTCAAATTTTCTTCTCATCGCTCTGAAAATGTGGTCTGTTTCCTTGACATATTAGGTCCCACAATCCACAATTGTAGTGACTTGAGTTTCCATAATACCTTCTTTGACTAACCAAAATGTTCTATCTAGAAAGCAGCACACCCTTAAGGATGGTTTGTTTTGGTGACTAGTAGCATAGGAGAGAGCAATATCAAAAACTCTCCTAAGTTTCTACTTTATGTTATGTTTAAAAAATATTTCACAGTCCTTTCTTTAATAACCAAGAAATCTTATTTTCAAAACCATATGTGATCTCTGTATCTCTTAACCATTTCTTGTTTTTACTCTCACACATCTATCTACTCATAGTTCTCAATATCAAGAATAGATCCAAATGCCTACTTAGGTATGAATTCAAATCTCCCAAGATTATAATATCAAGGAAATTAGTAGTAAGTGAGGATTTAGACATGTCTCCAGAAATTTCTAAGGTGGTAGTATACGTACAAAACTATACATACATGAGTATATACTTAGTTCTATCAGTGTAATGAGATTATCTTTTCAAAGCTTTGCTGAAAGACTATCAATATTGGTGTGTATTTTAAGATGTCATTCTCTTGGTTAAATCTAATTGTAGCTATTTAATATTTACAGATCTCTGTTCAAAGCAATTGTGTTTGTACACAAAATTGATTAGAAGGAAAAGAGAATAAAACAGTTATATCTGGACACTGAATGAATGTTTGGAGTCTGGCAAATTTTTTAATGAACTCATCATTAGTAGCTTACATTTTATATTTCCTACTGTGCTGTGGGATGTTCTGTATAGCAAATGTGTTGCTCTGATTGGTCAATAAATAAAATACTGATTGGCCAGTGGCTAGGCAGGAAGTATAGGCGGGACTAACAGAGAGGAGAAAAGAAAGAACAGGAAGGCAGAAGGAATCACTGCCAGCCGCTGCCAGGACAATCAGCATGTGAAGATGCCGGTAAGCCACGAGCCATGTGGCAAGGTATAGATTTATGGAAATGGATTAATTTAAGATGTAAAAACAGTTAGCAGGAAGCCTGCCACGGCCATACAGTTTGTAAGCAATATAAATCTGTGTTTACTTGGTTGGGTCTGATCAGCTGTGGGACTAGCAAGTGACAAAGATTTGTCCTGACTGTGGGCAAGGCAGGAAAACTCTAGCTACACTACTGCTTGTAACAAATAGCATTTGCCTTAACATTTTATTACATATCTCAGGACATGGGTTTTCTCTTCAGTCATTTGTAATCATTCGTATTTTTAGTCATTCACTCATTTATGCATTTATCTTGAGACAGCTTTATTACAGTCCAAATTTTTTCTAATCCTAAATTGGAAGTACAAAATTGTCTCATGTGATCACCATGGAGGTAGACACTGTTTTTACCATGTTTACACAAACTGCCTCTCCTCGTGCCCCCCCCATAGAAGTTTTTTTTTACTCTGATGTTCTATAGTATTCTATTACTAATTTTATCATTAAAAGTATTGAGATATGAAATATATAATTGTGCTTATGCAATTCACTTGCATGTCAGTGGCCAAGTTTTGAAGTATAAGAACTTTCTTTTTCTAACCAGATTACATGTTTAAGACCACAGTCTATTTGATTTACTTTGTATATATCACAATCTCTTATAAAATGTATTTGTTAGCTAGTAATTGTTTAGAATAAGGCAAATTACTGAAACTAATATGTCTATAATATAATAGCTATTTTCTGCTTCATCTTCCCACTATTTTCTTATATACAACTATCTCTCAGACATTTTATTGCTAGTTTATATACAATTAGATGTAAAGAAAGCTGACTCATCTGGTGTTAGAATGTGAGAAATTCCCAGAAGTGATTTTTAGAGCATTTGCTTATTGTTATAAAGAGATATTCATTGACATATCCAAGATTTTAATATACACACATTCATTCATTCATTCATTCATTCATTCATTCATTCACTCACCCACAAATACACACACAGTAATTTGTAACCAAGGAATGATGTAGACTGACTTGCTTCAAGTTCTGCAATAACACTAAAATATGTTTCATGAAAATAGAGCTTTAACGTTTGATTATTTGACTTAATGGGGAAAAAAAAACTATCAAGTTTGGGGATACTACTGAGGATATGCCTGGAGCCTAAATCAAAGAGACAGTTTGAGAGATCACAGTGACCTTAACACATGCCTTACAGGCAGGCAACTCTCTAGAGCACTTTCAATTTCATGAAAGATGCTGTGTTCCAAAGCACAATGGAATCTGGGAACTTGCTGTGGACATTGAGGATTATGTTCCTACAGAAAAGATGTCATGGTATTTTTGTAGGACTGGGTGCAATGTCAATCTCCTGGGTTATCACTCTTTAAAAAAACCAAACCAAACAAAAACTTCATATTAGCTTTTGGATACACTGGTCATAATAAGCATTCTCCAAAAGCTTTACACTTTTTAGAATTTACTTGTAATATCCAAGTATATTAAAGCAACAGCATCAATAATAAGATTTTGTAGCAAAGAATCTTTGATCATTCATCAATTGTAGACTGCCTCCTTTAGTATTCTCTGTATATTATTGCGCATGAAGCTATGCTGTGTATTTTTCACTATTTTAGTAGTAAGCATAACTACATAAGTAATGACTGTGTTCTGGTTGTTGATGTGTGTGTGTATGTGCATGTATGTGTGTTGTTTATGTCAGCTGTACACAAATAAGAGTTCATCTGGATGGAGGAAACCTCAATTGAGAAAATTCCTCCATCAACTTACCTCTCAGAATGTATGTCAGTCGTTTTCTTGATTAATTATTGATGTGGGAGGCCCCATTCCACTGTGTGTGGTGCCATCGCTGGACAGGTGGTCCTGTGTTGTGTAAGAAAGCAGGCATTTCAAGCTATGAGGAGAAGCCTGCAGGAAGCTTTTTTCCATCACCTCTGTGTCAGTTGCTGCCTCTGGGGTTCTGCTTTGAGCTCATACATAGGCTTTCCATAGTTATGGACTGTAACCTGTAAGCCAAGTAAAGCTTTTCCTTCAAATTGCTTTTGGTCATGGTGTTTTATGGAAGCAGTAGAAAGCAAACGGAAACAAAGGACAAAGGGGAAGGGTAAACTATTACACATGAAATATACTTTGTAGCATGTGTGAGTCCAGTTATAAATTGACCTTGGTTTGCTTTCAGTTTAATTTTGTGTTTTGTTTTTCATAGAAAGAGTTCTTAGTGAAAGAGGGATCATTTAAATATTGGCCTGGGGATCTAATCTTGGAGCCCCTTAGACATACAGGCCAGCATTCCCAAATGGCAACGCTTAATGAAAAGTTGACTACTAATTCATACAGAAAATAGTTTATTTTTAAAAGTAATATTTTGAATAAATACTGATTTATTTCTATTTTTGAAATAGTCTCGTGTAGCTCAGGCTAGCCTTAAACTCACTATGTAGCCAGGGATGACCACATATTTCTTATCCTTCTCTATACATTTCCAGGTACTAATTAAATTCTAATTCCTGCATTCAGAATTAAAATTCATAATATTATAAAAAGTGAAAACTTCTGATGATTCAGATCTTTATAAAACAAGTTAGAGTTGTATCCTGTTTTAGATAATTTTTTATTTGTTATAAGACACTATGACCAAGGCAACTTAAAAAAGAAAGGGTTTGTTAGGGTCTTACAGTTTCAGAGGGTTAAAGTCCATGACCATCTTGGTAGCAGGCAGGTGTGCATGGTACTGAAGCAGTAACTCAAGAGTTCCCATGATCCCTAAGTACAAAGCAGAGAGCAAACTGGGAATGGCCTGGGCTTTTTGAACTTCCTCCGACAATGACACCTCCCAACCCTTCCCAAAGAGTTTCACCAATTAAGCGTATTCAAACAATCATGAGCCTCTAGGGCTGTTTGCATTTAAACCAGTACAACATAGATCTGTCCAGTCCAGTTCTCCTTGTATTATATTATTCAGTCATCCCTTGCCATTGTGTTTAGGAATTTCTGTAGTGACTAAAGTTGTCCTTGAGTGCACAGTCAAGAGAAAAAAGACAGGGGCAGGGAGTCACTGATGTTATTTCTTGCTAAAGATATATTTGAAAAGAGCTTCTGAGTATTTTTATCTTATTAATCCATTTGTACATTTTTTTTTCAAGTAGAATATTTTTCAAAGAGGGAAAGCCCTACAAGAGAGTAATATCAAGTGAAAAATATAGCTATCCTTCTAGGATGATAAAGGTTAATGTGGCCTTAACAGTACAGTCAAGGAGTGAAAACCTACTGCTTTCACACTTGCATAGAAAAAAAGTAGAGCCCTAGAAATCAGCATGATCTTGAATAGTCAAGGCTGAGTTGCTAAACAATGACAGGGCTAATGAAATAGTCTTGGTGTTATTTTCAATTTCAGTTACAGAAAGTTATAGCTCATTCAAGACCTAATATCCATAATGTAGTCTGACAGCAGCAACATCACTGTACTGGTAAAAGATTTAAATGGAAAGCACTGATAAATGCCTTCCTTGGATAGAAAGTGGCACAGGGTTGTATTTGCTTGTCCAAAGGGTGTCATAGGAAACAAAAGACTAAAGCCACCTATTAGACTCCTAGGCCTTTGTTATCATGCATCCAAAATATTGATTGTTTGCACAGTGGTATCTACTTTGGTCACCAACAGAGTCTCTCATCTTCAAAATAGAATAAATAACATGAGTGACCTAAGAGGCAGTACAGGAGGTTATTTGAACTGAAGATACAGTAATAAGAAAGAAGGCAAAAATGTGGGTCACTGTGAACATGAAAATACCATTAGTACTGGTCTTATGTTCAAAGGAGAAAACTGCAAAGAGCTTGACGAAAGCAGTAGGACTTCCTAGGTACTCTAGAATCTTAGCAATCTTTCTATCATAAAGTAAGAAAACAGGAAATGTATGTATAGGGAAGAACAAATTCATTCTAAAGAGGTCACTTCATGCAAAAGGAACCCTTGAAATAGGGCCAAATAAAATAACAGGAGTTGGGGGCTTCAACTGATAGATATCAAGAACCTAAACTCAGGATTTTTATGCATTGAAATCTTGAAAGCTAGAACCATTGAGCCCACTCCCATCCTAAGGTTGATTCTGGCCACTCTGAAAGATAGATCTTATATCCAACAGGTTATGCGTTGGGACAAAGAACAATAGAAATGCAAAATAGTCTACATTTCTTTGTTTAGAAGTCTGTGCAGTTATACTGTAATTAATGGTGATATTAATAAAGAACTGTGAAGAAGAAGCTTTATTTACATACACATCCAAGCTGTGGAATATGTTAAGGTCCTGACAACAGAATAAACAATTAAAAACATAAGAGAAATGTGTTATATTCCCACTGCTGTGATAAATATATCTGAGATCAACTTTGTAAAAAGAAAGATTATTTTGGCCAATGGTTTCAAAAGTTTAAATTCATAGTCAATCTGAACCTTAAGTGAGGCTAAACAAGTTTCACAAAGCTGCTTAAACTCATTGTTGCCATGTATCATGCAAGAATAATAGGAAGGGGCTATGGCCGAGGTATACTCTTCAGAGATACACTACCAGCATCCCACTTCTGCCAACTAAGATTCTTTTTTCACAGCTCCACCACTTTCTAAACAGTCTGTTGAAATCCATCAGTGGACTAGGTCAGAGCTATCCTGACATGGTTGTTCTCTGGAAGTGCTTTCACTGACATATCCAGAGGTATGCTTTACTAATCTGAGTATCTCTCATCTACTCAAGTTGACAGTCAAGATTAACCAGTACAGGAAGTGGTGTTTATAAAGTCTGATCTGACATATTTATATCATTGTTGCTTCAGCCCAGTGAGTATCTTCATTGCTGCTTTGTAGAGGAAAGTCAAGTCTCCAAAGGCTAGGGGGCTTACCAGCTGGTTCTGTCTCCTGCTTGCATACCTGTAAGCCTTTACTTGACTAGATGATATTCATTGACCAGTTTTTCATCTCTGGAAGTCTAGTAAAGCATATGCTTCCTCACATAGTCCCTAGGAACAGGCCTGCTTAAAATTTTGAAATCCTTAATGAAGCTCCTTTTCCAGGCTAGAAAGTGCCCCAAAGGTTGGGTGTGATCTGCTCCTTTGCAGGTCCTGTGTTTGATTCCTAGCACCACATTGGGTGTCTCCCAACCACCTGTAACTATAATTCAAGGGGATCCGATGCTCTCTTCTGGCCTGTGCAGATCCACCTCCACACATAGATAAAAATATTTCTAGAAAGAAGCCCCTTCTTCCCTCAGCAAATGCTAAGCAAAAACAGGATAATTCAATATTTGTACATTAACTTGTGTGGTATTTTCACAGCTGCCTTTTATCGCAAATAAATTATTTGCATCTTGGATTGCAAATACAAATATAAATATTAATTCATTCCATAGACTATAAAATGATTAGCATAAATACATACATATACTTTGCTATGGTTATCAGTATTCTTTTAAAGAGAAATGAGTATCATTTTTGTCTTCTCATGTGTTCCAACCCCACACCAACAAGCATGTATACCAGTAATCAGTCATCACAGCCTTCTGTAACACGTTAGACTACTATAAGCCAGAACATTTGTCCTTGTACTTCCTCTGAGTTTCAAGTCATCATTTAGAGAGCTGTATTTTGATCCTGTAGCCCTTGCTCTTCTGAGTAAAGTGGGAAAAAACTGCTTTAGGGAGAGGTCTGAACACAAGAGTGATGTAGGAGTAGATCATTGTGTGTTGCCTCAGAAAGACGATCCATTAAGAATTTCAGATGACTCCAAGCAAGGCTTTGTGTATAACTACATTTAACCTGATCAAAGCTTTGGCATTTTGGATTGGGGCGACAACACTGTTGTATTCTCCTAAGATATATGCTGTATTTTTCCTTATAGTACTTAAATGTTTGCTATGTTGTGGACCTCCATTGAGTGTCTGCTAGGTGATGGAATAAATGAATGTTGTTCTTAAGTGTTACACAGTTTGCAGTGGCCAATGACAAGCAGAGAGCTAAGAATCAAGGACTACAAAGGAAACCTTCCCTTCCTATGCCTCCACTCCTACAGAATTGCTGCTGAGTAGAGAAGGTGAGGGACCTTAAGGGAGCTATATGTTTGTTACATAGATGTATTAGTTTCTTTTCAAATAGTTTAAACAGCCATGGCCTCTGGCTTAATAGAATATCAAGGTCACAGTACCTAATGTCAATGGTGTTTGAAATTTTAGGTCGTCAGATGATCATTAAATGTTAGTTTCTGCAAATTCATAGAATCCTTACAGGTTCCTCTTGTTAAAAAAGAACCTGTATGTTTATCAACCAATGCTTTGCAAAGTTGAAGGACACTACAAGGAAAAGATATTCAGTTTCAACTTTCTGCACCTTTCATTTTGAGAAATCATCTGCATCAACTAGTTCTGGCATATTATGACAATATTTAATTCTCAATTTTATTCAAGTTATGTGAAAAAAACACTCCCCAAGGTTTCCACAACAGTATTTTGTTGTCAGTACTTGTTTTAAAATAATTTATATTCAACCTCTATATTAATTTGCACACCTCTTTTTAGCAATTTCTCACTTCCCTGATATTCCTCTTTTTCATACATGGCATGAAATAGTGGAGGTCAGAAGTCCAGATCAAGTGCATAGCTTGTGCATTATGTTTCCTTTGGTTTGCTAAAAAGTCACTGAACTCTCATGAAAAAAATAACATTTCTTCTTGACCTGACACTATGTTAAGACTTCACAAACAAAGAAAAATTCTAAAAATTGAAATAATTTTATCAGGTGGAAGAAGACAACCAGTTCCACAGAGTTCCTCTGACCTACACACACATGATTTGGCATATATGTGTCCATACATATCATAGAAAATAATAAAGAATAATAATTGGACAGATATCATTAGCTGACTTTGTTTAGTTTGTTTCCAATCTTTTTTCCTTAAAAAAGCTAAGATATGAAAATTAATGTCATATGTTCATTAGGAGCCCACCTTCTGAGGATGTTAAACAGAGTAGTGTTCTTCCTCCTAGAAATGTATAGTGATTTAAATTGGAACCTTGGGTGCTGTGAATGAAAAGGGTCATAAATGATTAAGTCTAAAAAGAAGTCAGTACTTATCATGAACTTGTGCTTGGAATGATATATAACTAAACTGATAGGGACTAATATGTAATTATTGGTTTTTACAGTGTATCTATAGTGATTATATTTTATTTCTTTCCTTTTTTTTCTTTAGAAAATGCAATGTAATTACTAACTGCAGATATAGGCTCAATGACCTGAGGCATGAAAATAAATTACCATTGTATTGAGAATTTATCAACTAATATGTATTAAGAATAATTATAGAAGTATTAATTCTTAAAATATTACTTTTAAGGGAAATGGAATGAATAGATGTGAAATTTATGTCATGTGAGAGGTTATCGGTGAAAAACAATACCAGAGTTTGATAGTTAGCTTCTGTTTATAAGTCAGTTGTTTTTGTTTTTTTTTTTTTTTTTTTTTTTTTTTTTTTTGGTTTTTTCGAGACAGGGTTTCTCTGTGTAGCTTTGCGCCTTTCCTGGAGCTCACTTGGTAGCCCAGGCTGGCCTCGAACTCACAGAGATCCGCCTGCCTCTGCCTCCCGAGTGCTGGGATTAAAGGCGTGCGCCACCACGCCCGGCTTATAAGTCAGTTTTATATGATATATAGGCATCATATCATTTGAATTGTAAAGTTAAATTTTTAAGTGATAAGAACTTTGTTTTTAAAACATATATCTGCAAAATATATTTTTAAATTGTTTGAAAAGGGTTTTTAAAAAGATTTATAATTCAGGATTATTTTTCAACCCTTGATCTACTTTTTGAGGAATATTTTGAAATGATTAAGAAAAACTTGCATTACTACCAATAGTATTATTTGCAAGAAGTAGCTATATTAAGGTCTCCTCAAAAATATATTGGTTAATTTAGGGGCAAAACTTCATGTAGATGATATGTTTTTGTTTTTGTTTTTTATGTGGAAGTGAAACCTGCAAGAAAGAAGTCATTATCACCTATGCCTGTGTGGCATCTCAGTGCAATTAATAGAACATCTTCCTTACTTCTCTAGAAGCTCTTTAGATAAAACCTTTGAAGTTTCTAGCTCTTTCCTGTGGTTTTCTACCACACTAAGTCTGATACTTGAGTTATCCTACTTCTAAATTCACAGATGCATG
This sequence comes from Peromyscus maniculatus bairdii, assembly GCF_049852395.1. NCBI lineage: Eukaryota > Metazoa > Chordata > Mammalia > Rodentia > Cricetidae > Peromyscus > Peromyscus maniculatus. Next base: position 82,877,692 of record NC_134856.1, on the reverse strand, counting down.
TTGTACACTGCCCCTTTCCATTTCTGGCACCTTAAAAGCAACTATATCACTCGTTTTTATTTTCTGTGACATCTCCTCAAGTCATTTCTACATGTCCCTTGGGTCTGCCTACTTGATTCACTTCTCTTACTCCCCATCATTAACACTCTATATTAACCACTTTCAGGTTCTTACCTGTCTTGTGTTCTGGAATGTCAAAGTGAGAAACAGTCTCAGATGATTTCATTTAAAGCAAAAAAAAAAAAAAAAAAAAAAGCAAAAGACATTTTTTGGCATTTGAGCATGTATAGCCCAGTACTACCTTGGAAAACCACCCTACTGTTTAACGGGTTAATTGGAGATAACTAAAGTTCATTTAAAGGAAATCTACTTGGTATGTTTTTATAGGTACTCAGGAGGTCAGTAATTCCATGGAAGACATCATCTTTGGCCGCCACAGTAACTCATTTCAGTTATCTAGTATTTTCCTCTATGAAATATTGTGGGAACAATGTAATCTCCACTCTCCTTTTATTTAACCTCATGAATCTCTCTGCAGGGATAGCATTGGCTTTAGAAAAGTCATTGCACTTTATGAGCATGTGTTTTTAACCATGAAAAAATGTGTTATAGTAAAAAATGTATAAAATATTGGATTGTCTTTGTCATCTTATAAATATATCAATTTCAGTTTAATGTCTTCACCATTTAAAAAGTTTTAATTTTCTGTTAAGGTCTTTGATCCATTTGGAGTTTAGTTTTGTGCAGGGTCATAAATATGGATCTATTTACATTCTTCTACATGCATATGTGTAAAGCAGTATTCTAGAATGTTTTTCTAAGATTGATAAAGAACTGAAGGCATCCTGGATCTTTTCTTTTTCCTCTGTTTAAAAAGCCAACATTCCTCTGCTTCATAGGTGATCTGCATTTGAGGTGTAGTGAAATCTTTGCTGTTCATCAGATTTAGAGGTTTAGTTCCTTACAAACAGGATTAGGGGAGAACACATAAAAACTAATATTGAAAATTTGAAACAGTAGCAAAGAGTGAATTTTATTTTTTCTTCATTGTTGTTGGTTTATTAAAAGATTCCCCCAATGTAATTATTGTGAATGCCTTGCTTTGTGGTCAAGGAACGTCGGAGGAAGGTGCGGAAGAAGTTAGAGTCTAATGTCCCTGGTTCAGAATATTATGCAGACTGTAATGCTGTTTTGTAAGAAAGGTTTTATGATTTTAAAAATAAATTTAGTGAATCTAAAAATATTAATTTTCTAAAATAATGTTCTTACTTGCATTAGAAAATAGGACTGCTGCTGGGGATGGTAGCAGAGGCTGTAAGCCCTGCACTTGGGAGCAGAAGTAAGCAGGCTTGTGAGTTCAAGGCCAGCCTAGTCTATAGTGAATTTCAGGCCAACCAGGGATACACAGTGAGTCAGTCTTCTGTCTTTCTGTCTTTATCTCTCTCCTTCAATCCCTTCATCTCTCCCTGTTCCCTTCTCTTCCTCCTGTTTCTATCACTTTCTGTCTCTTTCTCCTCTCCTCCCTTGCCCCAACTGTCTCTGTCTCTTTGTGTGCATGTGTGTGTGTGTATACACATACATATATATACATAGAAAGATGGATAGATACAAATATAGATATAGATGTTTGGATTCATTCATAAAGTAAGTAACGATTTTATGAATATTCTTTAGCACACATTTTTTGAAACCTGTGCAGGCTCTGAGAGTGAAAACATGGCTTCTTTGAAAGGGACCTTTGTCTAGGTCATATGCATGAAGCTTTGTTACTTAGAGCTTCCTAAGAAGTGTTTCAGTAGCAAATAAAATTTTGCCGAATAAATGGGCATTCTCCTACTGTAGGACAGTGAAGGAATAAGTTGGGCATATTCTGAGACAAATGGTGAATGATATGTCTGGGACAGAGAATTTGAGAATGATAGAGTGATAATAGTGACATTATATAGAATTAGACACCAGCTTGCTCCTAGAAAGTCATGATCATTCTCAAGAGTTTGAAGATTATCTGAAGGAGCTTTAAAAGATTTTAGGGAGAAACAGAAGCATATTTATATTCTTGAAATATGCTCTAGAAGCCAAGTGGAAAATGAATTAGTGTGGACAAGACAGGCTTGAAGTGGGGAAGAATACTAAGCAACAGGCTATGGTTCCTCAGGCCTTTTGCCATTGACTTTGAAGTACAGAATAATTCATCCTTGCATATTTATTTAGTTCCTGTTCAGGGTGTGTCTTGATAAATGAAGCTGAGAATTCAAATAACTGTTAGACCTGATTCCTGCCCTCAAGACATTTAAAGTATATTTTGGAAGAAAAACAAAGACACAATTCATAGTATATAGTGATTTAATAGCTTCCAGTATATTTGTGTGTGCAATACCTCTTTTGAGCCTTAAAATCCTGGTCTCTGAGAAAGTAACTGACATTTTATAAATGAAAGCTTGTGGCACAATTCATAAATATAATTCAAAACACTCTTCATGGACTCCAGAATAGGATCTTTCCACTCCACTGTACTGTTCTACTTGTTAAAAACAAGATCATTTGGTGATATTTATGCTAAAAATATGTGACATTGTATAAAACATGACTACTCAGACACTTTGAAAGGTAAGAATTATGTGGTAAATTTGGAGAACTGATCAGTCTGTCTTGAATGATAATTTCTTAATGGGGTAGGATGCCAGTTCAAGGGTACTTCTATAAAGGAAGAAATGTATGCAGGCAGGCAAGAGGATGTAAGACTTGGTATATTGTGATTCTTGTAGGAGAGTTTAGGAAAGATTTAGACTCATCAGTGGACTCTAATAGTAAAGATCTTAGTGTCAATGTTTAAAGTGTATGGAATTTTCTGAATAGAGTGGTGGCCATAAGATGCAAGAAATACAATTAGAAAAAAAGAACACCGGAGTAGCACTTGGATTGAGTGGGCAGGGTAAGATAGATAGATGTAAGGCCAGGTAGAAAAATGTTCTGATAGATGTGCTGTTCCTCCGGTGGGCCAAGTCACTGCTTTTGTTCAGTTTCTTCCTCACATCCTTCATGTGCCTAGAGTTCTCACTCTTATCTCACACACCTGTGTTGTCCATGTCATCTTTTTGTGCATTTGGTTAATGAAATAGTTTGTTGTTCTTTAATCACCATGATTCTGATGGCTTGAAAATCTGGAAGCCTTTGAAATGTGAGACTTATAGACAGACATGTTTACAATGCCAAGCATGATGCTTCATGACTAAGGTTTCAAAGCTAGAGGAAGGGTCTGGAGGATTGCAAGTTAGAGGCCAGTCTGGGCTACATAATGAGATCCAGCTTTACAGAAGCAAAGCAAACAAACAGGACAAAACATATCACTGCTTTTCAGATGCTAGAGACTCTGCTTTTGAATATACAATTGTTGCTCTTATTTCACTTCCGTTTATATTTTGGTTAGGCCTACCCTTAACTAGAATATTCTTAGCATGTCTGTCTCCTTATTTCATTGGCATTTAGAATATCTGCATTTTTAATGTTTCTTTTCTTCCTATATGAATTAGTTGGACATTCCCATATACATATGTAACATCAGATTCCTGTACAATTTAGCATGCCCTACAAAGTTGCATGCTGTTTATTCCATTTCAAAATTCCTATCACAAGTGTTATTCTTAGTCTAGGATTTGAACTAACTTTTCTAATGCCACATCAAACATTAACCTAGGCAGTCTCCAGATATATTATTTAATTTATTGTAATCTCAAAGCATATTTTGCTTCAACACCTATGCCTAAGTTATAAATAAAAATTTTGAGTGATAAATTTTTTATTTCTCAAAAATTGTGAAACTATTATGTAAAATAATTGGACTTAGAAGATCATGTTCTTCAAATATGTCCATAGCATTACCATGTAGCAGTGGCCTCACTTAGTCTGCAGACTGATGTAAAGCAACTTAGCGGATCTCTGTGGTTAATGCTTTGTTACGTGTTCAGAGTCACTGTCTCAGCTTGTAGTGTGTGGCTCATGTGGACATTATGTAGTGAAAATGCTACATTTGGTAATGTTGGAGTGGAATTTCACAGCAATTGCTTCTGAAAGATATTTGCAGCAGTGCATTTACAAATCAGTATCTAACTTAATAGTAAGCAAGGTGGGAAAAGAAGCAGACTTATGAGAAAATAGAAAATAATGTTCCTTATGTTCATAATGATTGCTATGGTTGGACAGTTAGAGAAAATGAATACACAAAGTAGAGTTTGATGGAGTAGCAGATTTAGCCACAGAATATAATGCCATATGGGATGTCATCTTTAAACAAAATGCAGTGCTTTTATAGATGGACAGTATGTAGCTTCAAGTACAGCTCTTTGCTGTATTCAGACTACTGTGTTAGCAGAGAAGGCAGAACAGTAAACTAAGGAAAATAATTGTAGAAACTAACTTAAACACATTTATTTACTTTTTTAAAAAGTACCCCAAGTGAAGCTCTGACTGGAGGTTGGAAGTTGAAAGCATACTAATTTCTATGTTACAGGCAAGACAACTTAATAGAATTTTAATATGACTAAATTCAGCCATTTAGTGTAACTGTCTACCTCCTTATAATGCTATAGCCAAAGGTAATCTGCTTGTTATGCACTTTCCTTTATGATCCCAGCAAGTCACACATTCTGGAAGTAAGTAAATGTTGTATTTACCATAATCCATGAAAGGAAAAAGCCTGAGCTAAAAATACATAACTGAACAAATGTGAAACACTGCTGCTCAAGTTTTGTAATTGCTCCATAAATGAGACTCAGGCATCTGTGTGGCAGAGATACTTTTGTGTATCATTGAAAGAGCTGGCTGAGCTTCAGATGGGTTTGCAAGGGCATAGAGATTCATGAGCGTCTGTGAAATATGTTTTGTGCTGACCAAGCAAATAATAGCAGGTTGTATGTAGGACTCTTGCCACAGTTGCCTGGTGAGTGATTACATTTAATATAAGAATCAGGTAAAATTGTCTGCATAGAGCCAATTGGTAGAGTGGAGATATTAAAGGATAGAGTTGCTCTGGGAAATCTATATTCGCAAACCAGCTACAGAGGAGGATGGGAATGCAGAAAGCAGGAAGTAGAGGGCGAAAGTGAACTGTGACTGCAGAGAGAACATCATGTAAACAGTGAACTCTGTTCACCCTGAATGTGGAACAGCCAAAGGAAACCAAACAGGGCATAGGAAATCTAGCTGGGCCTCCACAGTAGATGAGAAACTATTTATTTTTCAAATTTCTGTAATATCATGATAAACATATTTAAGCTTTATGTAGTATAATAGATGCAGGGATCATGTTAAACTATACGGATTCTATTTTTTTTAATGTATCTATATTGTATTCTGCTTGTTTGCTTTGTATGAGAAACAGTATTATTTATATATATTTTTCAAAAATTATTTTCCAGACGTTTCCTTACTTAAAATCAGCAAACAATCAGCCCCTACTCTTCCCAGTGCTGTTAAACATGTAGTGTTTTGTTGTTGTTGTTGTTGTTGTTGTTGTTTTTGTTTAATCCTCACAGTAGCACAGAGAAGCCCCATGTGCTCATCCCGTGGCTGAGTTATCTGGGACTCTGAGTAATTTGCCCAGACTTATAGAGCCAAGAGTACTGCATAGCTTTGATTCAGACTTGAGTCTGGCTAGTATCATAACCCCTCCAATTCATTAAACTTTCTCAACATATCTTATAGTATTTTACAGGGACTCATCAAAATTAAATAATTATTTTAAATAATTGTACATTACTAGGAACATTCTGTACATAAAACCATGAAGTCCCCCCAAAAGAAAAATCTCAAAGTCTAATGAAGATTTTTACCAAATATTTTTATTTTTTTAATTTAAAATTTTATTTCATTATTTTTGTTGTTCTTGATTTTTAATATTAATTTCTTTCTTGATAAATTCAAGCATGTATAAAATAAAACACAATTCTATCCAATCCCCATTTCTCTCATCCAGCTCTCCCCAAACTCCCCTCAGCACGACCCCTCCCTATTTCACTTCGTTTTTAAACCATCTGCTTAAATAACGTTGGTCCTGTAGTGTTGCCTATCTGTTCCAGGTGTGGGACCATCCACTGGAGCATGGGAAATCTACCAGGGGCCACACATTCAAAAAACAAAGAATGATCCTCCTTCCCCAGCAGCTAGCAACTGTCAGCAGCTCCTCAGCAAGGGATGGGGCCTAGGAGGATGTCCCATCTACGCCAGAATGTTAGCTGCATGGGTCTCACACGGGTGACAACAGTTGATGTGAGTTCATGAGTTCACTAGCCACATCCAATTCAGAAGTCTATACTTCACAACATTCTTTCCCATCACCAAGTTCTTACCTTCTTCCCATCTCCTTCTCCACAATGCTCCTTGAGCCTTGGGACATGGTGTATGTATATTTAAGGAAGAGAGGAGAACCAGAGTCTGTCTGTCCTTCTCACCACTTTGACTAGATATGCATCACAGCATTGATGCAACTCACTACACAAAGAAACATCTCTGACCAAAGTTGAGGGCAACTCAGGTCTATGGGTATAAACATAAATATTTAGAAGGCAATTTGACAATATAACCTTTAGCAAAATAACAACAGCAGGTTCTACCCTAGGGTCTGTCACCTCCTCAGTCACAGTCACTGGGCCTTTGACCCAGCCATGAAAGTTCCTTGTATGGATCCAACTTCAAATTCAATCAGAATGCACTTAGCTATCAATAACAGTAATACCACTAATCACATCAGTGGATACATCTTGCCTAGTAGGTCAGTATTGTAGCTTGTAGAGTCGCGTCCTGCACTAGGTCAGACCACCTTTGCTCCCAGCAGCCTACATGCTACCATCTGGCGCTATCAAAGCTAAACAGTGGAAAGAAAGTTTCCTAGTTTGTTTATGGTTGATTTTTCTGTGTCCTGTAGGCACTATAACATAACAGCAGTAGGTCTCTTGTTCTTCTTCCTGATTTTTTTTTTTTTTTTTTTTTGGTGGTGTGTGTTTGTTTTGTTTTAGAGAAGGTCTCATGTGGACCAGACTGGCCTTGGATTCACTCTGTTACCAAATGGCTGACCTTGAATTCCTGGTCCTCTTGACTCCCACTTTTGATAGGCTAGGACTACAGGCATGTACTACCACAGCTGGCTCTAGGGCTGTTTTTAAAAACATACCTTTAAAAGATAGAGTGCAAAAAATAATAAGCAGACCTGTGTTCCATATTTGAACATTCAAACTTGCCTAATAAAAGAGAAGGAAAGACTTTTGTATAATCTCAATTTAGAAACTTCATTTTTTTCCCCTTTCCCTTATCCTTGTGTGATATGTGTATCTTCAGGTTCATCTTTAACTGGCTGAATTCAATTCCACAAAAAGTGAATTGGAGAAGAATTCCATTGGATCACTTGACCGTAGTTTATGGTTCCCTGATAAGCAAATGGTCTCATTGTCTATCTGTGGATTATTTTCTTTCTTTACTTTCTCTACTTTACTTTTCTCTCTTTCCTTTCTTAAAGAATGGACTCTTTCTTATAGTCTAAGAATTTTCAGGATTCTTTTCCTCGAAGACCAAAAGCCTCTTGACTTTCTATGTCATTGGATATCTCATCCTTCATTTACAATTCATAGCCACATCCCTAAGTGTGTTCATCTATAAAGTATTATCTTTTCTGATACTCCTAGGTAAAAAAATAAAGCAGTTCATCAGCCATCCATATTCAGAAGAGGATAGTGCCGATTTGGTAAATATAGCTATACAAAATGATAGTGAGGTTATATGGTATGTTAATAACAGTTGTTAGGAACCATTAGATTAGATTAGTACTTGAACTTACAAAGATTACTATATCCTGTTCATCTATCAGATATCTTTCTGATACTCCCACCCTCATGTGCTACATGGGGCTGGGGATGGGATGGGGTAGAGAGATAGCTCAACAGTAAAAGAACTAGCTGCTCTTCCAAAGGACATAGCTTTGAGTCTCTGCACTCACATAATGGTCCAAACCATTTGTAACTAGTTCCAAGGGATCCAGTGCCATTTTCTGCCCTCTGTGGGTACTGAATGCATGTGGTATATAGACACATGCAGGTAAAACCCCTGTTATACACATAAAAATAAAAATAAATATTTTCAAAGATGCATGGGCTAATAATGACCATAGGAGTGAGAAGGAGGAGGTAATTCAAGGAAATTATTACTTTGGATTTCTTTTTCTATTATTATTCTCTCAGACAATACATCCAGACCACACTTTACCCTCCCTCTACTCCTCCCAGACCCCCATCTCGTTCCCAGATCCAGTCCTCCTCCATTTCCCTTCAAAAAAGAGCAAGCATCCCAGGGATAGCAACTGAACTTGACATAACAGTTTACAATAAGAATAGGCACAAACCCTCATGTCAAGACTGAATGAAGCAACCTAGTAAGAGGAAGGAGGTCCCAAGAGCCGGCAATAGAGTCAGAGACACCCCCCACTCCCATATTAGGAGTCCAACAAAAACCCCAATCTGAAAAACTACAACATATATGTAAAAGACCTAACACAGACCCATGCATGCTCCATGATGTCATTTCAGCCTCTGTGAGCCCCTATGAGTCCTGCTTAGTTGATTCTGTGGGCTGTGTTTTCCTGGTGTCCTTGACCCCTCTGGCTCCTACAAACCTTCCTCCCCCTCTTCTTTGGGGTTCTCAGAGCTTCACCTGATTTTCGGCTATGGGTTACATCATTCATGCATCTGCTCCCATCAGTTGCTGGATGAAGCCTCTCTGATAAGGATTGAGCTAGGCACAGATATATGAGTGTAGCAAAATATCATTAGGAATCATTTCATTGACATATTTTTCTTGTCAGTCATGTTTGATTTTATCCTAGGTCTCTGGACTGTTCATCCTCTGGTTCCTGCCCATCCAGACAGTGTCAGCCATGGGCTCCCTCTTATGGCATGGGTCTCAAGTTATACCAGTCATTGGTTTACTTGGGATTCCTAATGTTTGCTTTCATGAAAGATACTTGGGGTCAGGTGACTGCTCTGGCTGGCTGGCCTTGAACTCATTGTGAAACATTATCAACAGTATTGGTGCCAACAAAACTCAATGACTGGACAGACTACAGTGATGGTATTGCAGTTTCTAGATGTTTAAAAAAAAAACAACTCTGATTAAAAATTTTTTTTTATTCAAAGGTAGAAGTAATTAACAACCAATTCTGTTTCTCTTCTTTTTTGGTTCTTTTAATGTAATGATCCCCCAAGAGTTTCTGTAGTCATTAAAAACTAAAATGCTTGTGCAAAGTTTGTCCTCATAAGCCCTTTTGAGTGTGACTTCTATGAATATCAACCAGGATGTCTTTGTTAAGTGGGCCAAGCCTGTTAAAATGATTGGGTTCAATGTTTCATAAGCACAAGGAAATATATGCGAAACAAATGGATTTCTCTTGTCTTGAATGTGGAATGGAAGTTGCAGAAGCATACATAATAACTGTTTGCCTTTTATTAGAAGGAAAATTTTCTGATTATTATCTCTATCTCATAGAGTGGAGATTTTGTAGTACTGTGTCACTTGAATATCCCTTTCTGTGAGTACCTGTCTATAAGCCTGTACAAATGCCAAGCAGATCTGTGTTAGGGCTCATGCACAGAGCCTTACTGCTTTCCTTCCATACTGCCTTCTCTGTCTTGGAGGGAGTCACATATCAGAGTGAGGATCAGCCTGAAGGTGTCAGGGAGGTCATAGACCTATGTGAAGGTAAAAGAGATTTTACATTAAAGGAACACTACAGTTTAGCACCAGCAGAGCTACCAAAAACCTGTGCTGGCTTATTTGTGAATGTTCAGCAGCAAGACCTGTCACCGGTATAATGAGGATTGGTTTCACCGGGAATGGAATCGACATGCTTCCTAACTGCATGTACTGTGTTCTTACAGTAAAATTGATAAAATAAATAGTACTCCAGCTACACTCAAATTGAGATTATTAGTAATAGGACCTTTGTGCTGTGTTGCATTGTTCATCATTCATATTTTACCAGAAATAGTCTTTGACTTCATTTGCCCAGTACAGAGCACAAGAAGCTACTTTTGCTGACAGGTCTAAAAATATTAGACCAAGTATAAATATTAGAAGTGCCTTTTGTCCAATGTGCTGCTTTCTCCTATTTTTAACCAATAGAAATGTGGGGTTGTAAATAATTGAAGTTGAGACCTATCCCGCATTAGAGCCATAGATGAATTTTAATAAAAGTCAAGGGCAGTATAATACTATGCTGGATGTTTGCAAAGCAATCCACCTCTTCTATCTTGGAGTAACATTCTGTCCTTCCTCATTCTTGAGAAACTTTGTTTTGTTAAAATGACCACCTTTATTTAAATTAAGAACATATTTGGAGTAGTTTTAATAACATGGTTTCATTCATAAGTACCTCTTTAATTTATTTTACCATAATTCTTCTCTACCAGAAATTTCAATGTTTTTGGGTTAAAGAAAAAGAGCAATATCTACTTTGACCCAACCAACCTAGTTCTTCTTAATATAGATTATTGTCATAAAAGCAAACAAAGAAAACTCCAAACAAGCATAGTAGTCTGCCAGTAAGGGCCATTAGTGAACTAAAAATTGTCTCAGTAAACCCCATTATATGATTTCACAGGCAAAGTGCATCCTAGCTAGAACCTTTATAGAGCAGTAACCTTCTAATTTACGACAAGTTCCTGCATCCACACCTAAATTATGCCGATATATGTGTTACATGGATTAGCTGATAAGATTTTTATTTTCCTACACAGCTAAATCCACAATTCTTCACGTTTTATTTCACCTGGGTAGAATATCTTGAAGTCCAAATCCATTCTATAAATCCCATGTCAATAAATTAAGAGCACCACCAGGCGGCGGTGGCACACACCTTTAATCCAGCATTTGGGAGGCAGAGCCAGTCAGATCTCTGTGTGTTCAAGGCCAGCCTGGTCTAAAATACATACATACATACATACATACATACATACATACATACATACATACATAAATGAGAGCACCATGGCCAAAGCAAGGGCCATAAGGAATCCTGAGGCTTCACACTTTTGAACACAGCCTTAGTACAATCTGTTTCTAGTCCTTCTGATTTTGCTTATGTTCTGCTCTCATCTACTTTCTTTGACTCCTCCTTATGCTGAACTCTGTGTTAAGGTGAACCATTGCCAAGCTACTCTTGGAGTTTGCCATTCTTTGGGTCAGGAATTAAATTTCTGTGTGGAGGTCTCAAAAACAAGTTGATTTCAGTGTGTGGGTATAAAGTTATGGGCACATAATTAGGAAGCCAGCTCATCATCTTTTATTCCTCCCCAATACTATTTGTTATTGGGTGCACACTCATTTAGCTGTATGCTCATCAGCTGATCTCTGAAAGTCTTAATGACTTTGTACTCTTAAATCTATTCCTAATACTGTGAATACAAAAGCTTACACAGTTAAATTTCCCTCAGAGGTATAGGGTTTCTGATATTTATACCATATGACCTTGTGGAGGGAGTTGAGGTCATTTTTGTCACAATTTGGGTTGTTTTTAATATTTCTGTGCTTGATAAGTGTTCAGGACTCAACCGTAATAATGTTTCCATGTCACTTTTGTTTGCAGTAATATAAGCCAGACATCCTTCAAAGTAGTTTGTTCTCAATCATTCCTATGAGGAAAAAGAAGTTTTGATTTTCAATACCTGAAGATGGAAGAATAGGTATCATACCTGTTGCCTTGGCATAGTTACTAACTTTGTGATGCACATGCCTTATAAGGTTATTCTTATTAAACACAAACCTAGCATCCCATATCCTAGAGGAATATTTACTATGTGTTCCATGTTTTGTAGAAAAGCTTCTTTCATGGCAGCATTTGAGTGACCCTGTTGGTAGGGAAATATCCTTTCAATTTGGTGAATTGATTACCTTCCTTAAATTGCTTATTTAAAAAAGAGCATACAAACCTAAAATCTAACAGATACCTGGAAGGGGAAGGTGTTGCTTTTCCATCCGTGGCCAGCACCGACCTCTTGCTTTCAAGTCAGCAGACATTGAGCTTCTGCATAGCCAAAGTCCCCACAATAAACACAGTAAGAAAGCAGATCTCAGAGACAGAGCTTTATATTTTCAGCCTTCACTTTTGAACTTGTTTTTGAAACAAGTGTCACACTCAACATATAATATCCTATTACTTCCCGCATGTATAACTCCTTTCACTTCAAGAAGGCTGTTTAGCAAATACTGTCAATTCAGGAAAATTATGATTGCAATTTCAGTTGCCCCAGTTTACAGCTGTTATTTTAACACAGAAGAACTATTTTAATATTGTGTTATTATTAAAAATAGAAGTAATTATTTCAATAATTTAAAGATACCACAAATAATAATTGCAGGTAACTTTTCAGTTTCAATATTATTTGAATTCCTGGGTATTTTACAGTGTATTGTCATGAAAAGTCAATGGAAGAAACACACAATATTTATAAACAAATTTTCTGGAAAGATAAAGTGGAGTAATTATAATTGTGAGAAAGGCATGCTGTTGTAGTCTTTTTTCATTCATCAATTACAGATGCTTCCTTATCCAGTGTTTAGTAGCATAGTAGTAGACTTTAATTTACAGATGAAAGTTCTAATTCTAACTCCATTATTGAAGTTGTTAAATTTAAGTTTCACAACTTTTCCTGAGTATTCCCTACATTCAGGTTACCAATTGAACCTGTACAGCTAGTATGTATGGCTAGTATCCTGAGTTTTGTGTGTGCTTTTTCAATTATTTTTCCTTCTGTGTCTTTTCATGAGTAGGACATCAGGAAAATCATCAAGGAAGTAGGTAGGGGAAACATGGTACAGGCTTTTATCGTTGTTGTTGTTGACAGTATTTGGCATGGTTTGTGTGTAACTTTGCTTTGAGGAGAGGCTGTCTCTTGTGGGTGACTGAGTTGGTTTAATTTGGAGCTCCGAAATCTATGAGTTTATGAGTCCAGTTTAGATGCACTGGTATTATCTACACAGTGGCCTGTAAGCCTCAGTTATTGTTCCGCATAGTCAGCCTGGCTACAAGATGTTCAAAAGATCAGTATGGCTTATATAAAAGAAATTGAGAAAGCTTCTTTTTAAAAAATTAGATTTATTTTATTTATGTGAATGAGTGTTTCCACTTGCAAATATGTCTGTGTATTACATGCATCCTTGGTACCCACAGAAGTCAGAAGACAGTATAGAATCCCTTGGAACTGGAGTTATTGATGGTTGTGAGCCACCATATGGGTACTAGGAACTGAACATGGGTCTTTTGTAGAAGTAGCAGATGCTTTTAACCTCTGAACCAGCTCTCCAGCTCCCTAAGGCAGTTTCTTGTAGACCAAACCTTTAAAAATATCCCTGAGTTTTCAAATCTCATGGTGAAATGAGCCAAACTGAAAAGAATAGAGCTAAGTGTGACTAGGAAAAGTAACTAGAGGCTCCAGGTGAAGTCATTCATCCTTTTCCTAGTTACTGCTGAATGTCACTCTGCTCATGCATCCTCTGAATGGGAAGCAGCACTATGCAAACAAGAGACATTGGAGTTACTAAAGAACATTTTAAAGAGAAGAAATCCTGTGTGAGGAGCACTATGCAAACAAGAGACATTGGAGTTACCAAAGAACATTTTAAAGAGAAGAAATCCTGTGTGAGGAGCAAGTTCAAAAGAACTTGCATTTTTTTCATAAATGGTGCTGAAAGTTCCCATCCTAGCCCTCTTATACCCTAGACTCTAGGCTTGATTCCTATTAGCTTTCTTCCCGAAGAGTGTTGTTGAGTAAAAGGACCCCAGCATGACAGTGAGTCAGGGAGGTGGTTTACACAACCTGCTGTTCCTGCAGGAGAACTGTAGGCTTGCCCCAGAAAATCTTACTCATACACTAATTTCAAAATAAACCAAACTTTGAATGGAAAAGAAAGAACATCTTCTTTAGAATATTGGATGTTAGATTGTATAAGCTACTAAACAATGAGACATTTGTAGAGAGTGACAGTGTCTTGTCATTGTGATCTAACCCAGTGACTGGCATACAGTATGTTCGTAGTAAACACTTGTTACATAAGTAGGGGGAAATTTGCCTTTCCATATTAATAATTTACTGGAGCAGTTTTAACTTCCATCTTGAGAATTCATCTTCAGAATGCATCAAATTCCTAAAGATCCACAATTGTCATTTTTGACTCTCTAAAATTTCAGTGGCACATCTTCAGCTTTAGAATAGTCAAAGATAATTCTGGATATTTGCGATCCAGTTGTTTATCTCTCTAGTAACCTAAAACAGAGAGGAATAGCTGGGTTAAATCAGTTCAGGTACCATGAGTTATGGTAGTGATTTCTTTAAAGCTCTTCCTGTGTCATGGCCAGAATTAGTGGAGGTCTCAGCTCCTAAAATAAGAACTTCCTCCCTAACCATGTATTTGAAAAATTATGCCACCATTGGTAGAAAAAGGCATTTCTGCATTTCTGGATGCCAGCTGAAGCATCCCTAAAAGCCAAGACTAATGTCTAATTTACCAACCATAGAAATGTAAGCTATTTCTAGAGTGATCTCTCCCCTCTTTTAAATATAGATATATATTTAATTTTTAATACTTTCCAGGTTTTTGACAGGTTCCACATATGCTAATAGAAAATAGGCTTATTATTTGAAGCACAGAGCTGCTTGTCACTGAAGCTTCATTAACACTGTTATCGCTGCCTGACATTTATCTTATAATTTTCTGGAGCTGACTGTTGTGTCTCCATGGAAACCTAAATTGCAATTGAAACAAGTATGATAATAAAGGCATCCACCAAGATTGACAGCAAGCAAAGCCTAGTTGCATTTGTTTATAGTTCCTTCAGTAGCGACAGCTAGAGACAGAGAATGTGCACTTTGGGTACTTGGAATTAACTCTCTCCTGTCACAATAGTACCTGACTCAGTCTATATGGCAAGTTTATTATAACATCTTCAGCTATGATGTTAGTAATAATGATACTGATTTTTGCTGGAATCATCTCAAGTTATTATGAATATTGAATATAAAATTAACCATGATCTTATTTCAATCCAAAAGAAAAATTCATATCATTTTGCCACTATTCAGTGTTGATCAGTCATGAACTGCCAGCTTATGATGATGTATGAATAATTTCTTTTAGGGTGGAGGTAACAACTATAGTTATACTAATTTTTTTCTTAATGTTGAGGAACCTGAACTCTCTCAAGTTCATAACTTAATATTGATTTGGTTGCTGCCTCAAAACAGAGTCATGGAAGTAGAGTAGGTCCAGAGTGAATTGATTTAAAATTAATTTCATTCTGAAAGACTCCATCCATCTGGCTGTGTTTAGGAAAGGCACTTAGACAGATAAATAAATACATGATTATCTGTATTCATTGTGCCAGATGTAGTATCAAAAAATGAAGAAATGTCTCAAAAATTATCTAGGGGGAATTTTCATATAATGATATTTAGCCTCTTAGTATAAGAGACATTTTGATTTAGCACATAGCCTTATTTTAATTCTATTTGTTTAGGGGGTTAGATCTGATGTTGTATATTTATTAAGAATAAGTAATTTAAATGCCAAAGCCTAATTCTGATTTAAGATATTAAATCATTTTTCTACTGGCGATTTATGATATTAAAAGTAATTCTTTGCTGGATGGTAGTGACACATGCCCTTAATCCCAATACTCAGGAGACAGAGACAGGTGGATCTCTGTGAGTTTGAGGCCAGCCTGATCTACAGAGTGAGTTCCAGGACAGCCAAGGCAGCACAAAGAAACCATGTCTCAGAAAAACAATAAAACAAAACAAAAAGATAATTTCTTATTGGAAAGAAGAGGTACAAATTTGCAAATCAGTATGTTCTTTTTGGTGTTCATTTCATTTTCATCTTATAGTTCAATTTAGGGATTTAATAACCAGCCAAATAAGTTGTCATTTAGATTTTCCCTTTTTATAGCATGAAAATCTACAAAATCAGTATTTAAAAGAAATAAAAAAAAACTTATGTATTGCTAGCTGCCTTCTTTCAGCTGCAATTGCATTTTATTTATATTCTTTGATTACACATCATTTTTTTTTTTATTTTCCGAGACAGGGTTTCTTTGTGTAGCTTTGCACCTTTCCTGGAACTCACTTGGTAGCCCAGGCTGGCCTCGAACTCACAGAGATCCACCTGGCTCTGCCTCCCGAGTGCTGGGATTAAAGGCGTGCGCCACCACCGCCCGGCTTGATTACACATCATTTATGGTCATAAATGACCAAGAAGAGTAGGCCAAGAGCAGGCCGATGAGAGACCAACTCGAGCTTGAATTTCACCATGATACATGATGAAATGAATAATGAATGGATGGGTAATCACTATTTAACAGAAAGGTAGGTAGAGTCTGAATGCCAGGTTATACCAAAGGTCAGCAAACTCTTAGCCCTATAGTCCAGAGTGGGAAAGACCACTGAATAATTTGTCAGTGATTCAAACACAAGATGATAGCCAGGATTAGGACATGGACTTTACAGGACAGGGAAACTCAGCAGGCATTGAGAGAAAATTGGATATGATACAAGAGTTCATTTGAACTAGGCTCTTAAGATTTCACTAAGCAGTACTAGATGGGATAGCATGTTTTTATGATGATACAATCATATGAGATTTAATGTTTATAAGCTTTCAATCTTCTTGCCTGTTGGGTCTCTTCATTCATAGAAATATGTATTGAAAAGAGGCAGGGACAGCATTAGAATTCTAGATGAAGCCTTCCCTGACTACCTTGTTTATTTGCAAAACTGTACTCAAAGCTCTACCTCCCTGACTTACTTTCCCCACTGAAATGATATTTCTAATATATTTAACTTATTTTGTCACCCACTAGAATATAACCTCTATAAGAGTATTTTATTTCAGTTTTTCTAATAGATTTGCCCTCCGTGCTTTGAACAATGTCCTAATTGTGAGAGTCACTCCATAAATAATTATTGATTTTATAATTGAAAAGACATTCCTGTCATCCAGAATTTCACACTGTACTCATGTAGGGGTTTAATTAATTGTTTCTGTAGGTTTAGTGGTCAGAGAAGAGAAGAAGTCAGAGCAAGAGCAAGTACTCAGTCTGTATTATATACCTGTTGAATATAAAACACTGTTTTCTCAGGATTATTGTATGTGCCAGGGGAATTTAAGCCATAAAAATAATAGAGACGTTGAGCGTAAAACTTCATTGGAGGTGCTAGGGACAAGGCTTAATGAGTAAGAGAATTGCTATACATTCATGACCTGAATTTGGATCTCAAGTGCTCACATAAAAATCTGGGTGTGGCTATGACCATCTATAGCCTTAATCTTGTGACAGATAGAGACACAGGAACCACTGGGTCTTGCCGATTAACAGCCTAGCTCTAAGTTAGTCAAAGACCCTGTTTCAAGGGAATAAGGAAGAGAGCAATAGAACAGGACAAACCTCCAACTTACATCTTCTGGCCTCTGCATGCACGTAGATCCATGCACCCTTCCACTCACCCACCCTCAAACATGTGAATATACCTCATCCCACCCCACTCCACACACCTTTACCTTATAGGAGGCAAAACACACAGGAAAAGGTTATTTTTAGATGTACACAATTTAAGGTAGTACTAGAATGTTTGTTCAGATTGAAGTTGGATGGTCTTGATCAGGCTATTTTCATAATGACATGATAAAAGAAATATTTGCAAATATAGACTCTCTATGCTGGACTTGACCGAGTGTAACAGTAATAGGAGAGAAGGGAAAGATTTTGTATCATAAGACCCCACGGATACACAACATAGGCATGGGTTGAAAGACTGGCCTATAACCCTTTCCAAAGCCAGTAGCACACTTGACCACCATCCCAGCCAGAGATCTCTGCCAGGCTTCTTTCCTAGTGGCCCACAAATGTTGGGTCTCACATGCATGCTTAGGAGGAAGTGCTTCTGGGGCTGCTTTTTCTGTCAAAGTTGCATTTACCTCTACATTCACCCTTCTTTGTCCCCACCCCATTCTTTTCAGTCACATGGTCAATTAAGTGAAATAACAAGAGTTTACCATCTTTTGGCTTTCATTTGTTTAAACTTTACCTAAATGTTGATGTTGACTATATTAGTCATTTGTTACTGCCTTACTAAAGGACCATTCCATGTATCTTGTGCCATTAAAGATTGTGTCATTTATATCTTGATTCTTATATGTGTCATTGCTCATTAATAGCATAAATTATATATTTTTCAATTCCTCCTTCATACTTAGCATATGTCTGCCATAAAGCAAGCCCTCAATAATTTTAAGAGTGGGAAGCAGCTAAGGAATTGGTTCAGTTGGTAAAGTGTTTGCCAAGCAAATAATGAGGACGTTACTTTGGATCCCTAGTACACGAACACACACACACACACACATACACACACACACACATAAAACCAAAACCCACAGGTGACAAGAGCATATATTTGCAATACTGGCACCAGGGAGGAAGAAACAGGCATATCCCTGGAGTCTAGCTGAACCAATGAGCTCCAGATTCAGTGAGAAACTGTCAGAAAATAAAGTGGGAAGGAAGTTGAATTAGGTAACATTGCTTGTTGGGAAGTTTGGTGACTTGAATTTGATTCCCTAGGCCCTACATGGTAGGAAAAGAAAATGAACTCTTTCATCTTCTGACCCAACTTCCCCACTCATATTGTGACACACCTGTACCTACACAAATATACATCTACCTTACACACACTATAAATAAATAAATATAATTTTTTAAATGGTAAAGTAAGGTAGAGAGTGAGAAAGATATTAAACATAGACCTCTGCCCTCCAAACGTATCATGCATGTGCACCCATGTGCACACAAGTAGACACACCCACACAAATATATAAGTATACACACACATACACATATATACACACAAATTATAAAAATGAAAATAAAAAGAATGGGAAGAAATTACAAGG
The DNA here is from genome assembly GCF_049852395.1 of Peromyscus maniculatus bairdii. Classification (NCBI taxonomy): domain Eukaryota; kingdom Metazoa; phylum Chordata; class Mammalia; order Rodentia; family Cricetidae; genus Peromyscus; species Peromyscus maniculatus. Next base: position 82,858,714 of record NC_134856.1, on the reverse strand, counting down.
ACTTTATGTGGTGATAACTTCTAGGGTGTTTGAATTCTCTACAAAGAATCCTTTATTTTTGAGTTTTCGTGACAGGGTTTCTCTGTAGCTTTGGAGCCTGTTCTGGAACTCACTCTGTAGACCAGGCTGGCCTCGAACTCACAGAGATCCACCTGCCTCTGCCTCCTGAGTGCTGAGATTAAAGGCATGCACCACCACCTCTAGGCTCTCCACAAAGAATTCTTATGATTTAGACAGACAGCATGTGTGCAGTGAGTGGAGGTTGATGTGAGTCTTCCTTGGTTGTTGTCACATACATGAATAAATCCAGACACTGTTTTTACTAGTGGCTAAAGCAGAATTTGTTTTCCCTGAGAGTTACACCTGCAAAAACCTAGTCTACAGGAAACCAGACATTGTGTTGTTAATTCTGAAATTCGCCAGAAAAACCAGTTCTACTATTTGCCAAATTAAAGCAAGATTTTATTAAAATGGTAAATACTGACCAAGATGGAATTTGGTCAGGACCATCACCTGGAAACTTTCCAGGTGAGTGGCCCCTAGGCATTTGTTGTGGGGCTTATAAAGACAAAACCCATGGGTCACTGTACTTTCCCATAAGGCTTTTGTTATTTTCCATGAACTACAACACTCAGGTACCTTTGGGTAGGTGAGGCACTTGGCATTTACAGATTAACTTAGGGTCTAACAGTGTCTATATTATTTGCCCCTCTTTTGTGCACATTTTATTTTTGTTACTTGATACTAGATTATAAATAGGTGGGGCAGGGGATTAAAAAAAATCAGTGTTCATTTTGGGAAGTGTGAGCCCATGTTGATTTCCTGCAATATTTGTCTTCATTTAGTAATAGTCTAAATTTCAGTTCATTGATAGCTAAACTAATCTCCTCTCAGTCATCCTAAAGAGCCTACAGCAGGCAGTCATAGTCAGCAGCCATGTATGCCAAGTAAAGCAGACTGGGAAGACACTCTCAATTGGTAGCCAGAGGAATTGGGAGCAGTGGTAGTAACCTTGGCCATCCAGGAGAGGGTGTGTCAGCTTGAGTCTGTGCACTTTGAAAATCTTGTTTGGGATGATTGTTTCCCTGTAGCCACTTATAAACATTCATCGGAAACACCCATCCTCTAGTGAAAATGCCTTCTGCCCAAGCCCTGAAGTCCACTAAACCATTTCTGACAAATCTCAGCAGGAAATGAGTTTTTCGGTGAGGGCGGTCTATAGCCAGTTCTTTGTCACTTTCCCAGCAAGGGTTAGTGTGTGTTCAGCCATCATGTTCTCTCCTGCATGCCTCCAAATTTACTTCTTGGTGGGGTTTTCCAGCTTTCTGCTTTTTACTAGCAGTCAAATTGAGATAAGGTAATCAAGTTTCCTTTTCACTTGGTGAGTCCAAATGCTGTTGTTCTGTGACCTTTTCTAAAGAGGAACAGTTCCCCATGAGTAATAGTTACTTTTTACCCTAATAAAAGATGTACAGCTTTCAGATTTCTGACCAAATATAATCCAGTATTAACTCTAGTAATTCAGTAAAACATATCACAAATGTGTTGTTTCCAAGTTGGCCTGTGAAGGAAAATGATATCCTATACACTCTCATGACATTTCTTTCCCCCTCATTTTTTTGTCAAAGCTTATAGACAAGCTGTATTGTGTGTGTGTGTGTGTGTGTGTGTGTGTGTGTGTGTGTGTGTGTGTGTGCATAGAGTAACCTTGAATGTTTTCTTCACAGTAACACAAGCTAATTTACTTAAAAGTTGAGCATTGGAAAAAGGTTTTACCTCTTTCAGATATTTTTGGGATTATTTACTCCAATTAATCTTCAATGAAGTTTTTTTGGGCCATTCCACCCCAAAGAACTAGGGCCTTATTTTATAATTGGCATGGCTGTAATTCAAAAGGTTTTGCTACACATGGTAAGTGATAACAGTATCTTCCAAGTAAATACAGGAGCATCATTATTGCTATACCTTATTGATGGTACAATTGCTGTCAAGAAAGTTTTTAGTTTGCTAAAAGTATTCAGCTCCTCACAACCTCAGTACAGTTAGGACACAGCTGGGTGCCTAACAGTATCTAACTGCACCTTGTTGAAAAGCAGCCAAAAAAGATGCCAAGAGGTTTCTGTCATGTCAGACATTTAAAGAAACATTTTAAAAGGAGTTGCAGTTCCCAGAGCTTGAAGTTGAAATTCTCATTCTTTTTAAAACTGAAAAACTGTAATAAGGTAGTAGTGACAGTTGAACTTCAGAAAGTTGTACAAGTTGTGGCTATCCATACAGGCAACCATACAGTGCTTCTGCCTGTCCCTTGGTTGCCAAGCTGCCAATCTAGGGAGAAGATAAGGCTCTTATGAAATGACCAATACCAAGATGGAGTGTGCAGAAGAATGTTAGCTTATCCTGTGGCCTGCCAGAAGCGTCAGACCCAATGCCAGTCCTCTCTGCCTTTTTGCCTTATTTAGCTCTGTCTTGGATAGTTTTCTGTGACAGCCAAAGAGGTGTGTGTGTGTGTGTGTGTGTGTGTGTGTGTGTGTGTGTGTGTGTGTGTGTGTGTCTGCGTGCTATCACTTAAGTACAAGTGATATTAAAAAGGATTCTTAAACCTATTGAAAGAGTGGTTTTGTCAGCTGGCTGGAATCATGGGATTGCAGCTCACTTTGTTATGAAGAAGACTGGCACATATTGAGAGGGATGGCTCTTTGGAAGCACCCTTGGCAGTGGGCCACTCTCAGTTAGTTCCATCTGAGCCTGTGTTGTTTCCCACAGTGTACATGACACCTTGTCAACTCTCTGACCTGTGTGCAGTTGTCTATGATTTGGGGGAGTAAATTAGACATAGGAGGGGCATCATACTGAAGTTTCAGGCCACTGCCCCTATTATCTAAATTATCTTTCCTGTAGTCATTCTCTGCATCCAAACCATAACCAAACATACACTGAAGGTAGCATATTTTTTTTAAACATTAATACAAGTATTTATAAGAACTTAGTATTTCTTATAGCCTTTTTGTAGAAATTATAGCCAAATAGAAGAAGCTATTTATTCTCTTTGGTGTGTGGGGGGGAGTAAGTGAGGAGGGCACACAGTTAATTTGATGCTGAGCCAAGACTAGCCCCATTAGCCCATTATCTGCTTGTAGTTATGCAACTTGGCATTAATAGGATTTTCAAAACAGCTCCCTCAGAATAATATATTTAGGTGAATCTCAACTATAATCGGTGTTTTTAAAGGAGGAAAGGGAGTATATTTGTTTCTAGAGCTATTTAAATAAAATTAACAAAAATTCATTTATATAATTACATTAGCCACAGTTCAATACTCAGTAGCCAGATGTAACTAGTGCCTAGTATACTCAAGTATACACATAGGGATAATTTCCATCAGCATAGACTTGATAGAACTGATGTAGATCATTCCAAGAAATAAAAACAGGTAAAGAGCAAACAAACAAAAAAAATTAATAATATGAGTATTTATAAACACCAGTAAGATCAGCTATCTTTAGTCAAAAGTATTCAGAAATAGTATCTTTTTTGCATAGTATTTTTGGTTTAGTACATTAATATGAGTATTTATTGGCTTATTACAGCCATTTTGTAAATTTGTTGCTCATTTTATATAGGTAAAGTAAGTTAAACATAGAAAACTATCCAAGAAAATACAAAATCAGAAATCTGTTTCTCCTGTTTCTAGTCTTGAAAGTTTTCACTCTTATAAAACCCTTTCCTGAAGTTAATCATAATAATAATGCATTAAACCACTTATTTTTAATGATATTCTACTTTCTCAGAGGAACTACAGATGGTTTTGCATATTCTCTGTTGATCTGATTTCTTTTTACTAGAAAATAGAGTAGGTAAGTAGGTCAGTGCAGTGCTAAAAGCAAAATGTAAGCACTCTCACCACCCTCCAAATATCATTAGGAGTTCATCTTGGCTCTAAGACTCATATCAACAATGTCCCCTGGCTCCCTGCTCTCTGACTTATGGTCCCATTCCATTTGGCACCCATCCTAGAGGAGTCTTAGAGTAGGTTCTCTGCCAAGGGCAAACGCAGAACTGATATTCAGGATCTTGTTAAAGTTTTTAGGCAAGGTGACTACAGATGTATGTGTCCAAGATCTGCAAATGGTCACAGAGTCCATGTGAAACACTATTTCAGCATTTCTTCAAAGAAGTCTAGTTCATGGAACAAGAAGGGAAGACAATTAGCTTTTAAGTCTTACTGTGTCCATATTTTACAATCATGATTCCTTACAGGTGTTACATTGGAAAAGGCACATTACCCCCATGGCTCTCATTTGCTTCATCTCTAAAATGAAGATGATTCCAATAGAAGCTATTGTGATATTGTGTGTCAATAGTTGGCAAAGGTTTCTGGCAGAGGCTAGGCCCTCTGTAAATATTATCTGGAGTTGAATCTAAATTTAATTCCTTTTTTTTTTTTGACAAAGATCTTAATAGTGGGTTTTGCTGAGTTGGGGTATATGTATCTATAATTCTCTATTTATAATTGGCTATTTATGACCTCTCTCAGGGAATCCCCAAAAGCTTAGCTTAAAACATAATTAACATGTAATCTTTGGCTTACTCAGAAGTATATATACCTACAGCCCATGAGAACAGAAGTCACCAGATTCCCAGAGAAATGAGCTTTAGCCAAGATAAAAGATTCAGCTTCCAAAGGAAAACTTTAGGTGTATTAAAACAAAATTAACAAAATTGTTAGATACATCAAGATGCAGTAACAATAGGAAAGTCACTCTGATAAGAACATCTATCCCAAATAAAAAGTTTTGTTTGGAATTTTTTGGTGGCGGTTTTAATTTATACTAGATATGAGTGAATTTCCTTACAGACAGAATTATTGTATATTTCAAAGTGGATACAAACAGTCATTTGCAAAATGGTAGACAAGAAAGGATGTAAATAAGGATGGGTGACAGCTATTCATCAAAGTGACTCTGTGGGACTAGAGATGAAGGGATCTGGACAGACAGAGATCTTATGTGATGACTGAGAAGATATGGGACTCAAAGCACCGTCAAAGGCTCATAATCTGTGTGCCTTGCAGCATGTTTCCACAGATAGAACCATGTGTGTAAATCTTTTCCAGCCCTTGTTTGTTTATTTGGGAGTCTGCTTCTAGAGTTCCAGTAGGAATTGTTCTGGAATTTGTCTTCCCCTTGATTTGTTATGATCTCTCTGCATGCCACTCAAACCAGACTGTACAAAATGTTTGGCCATGGGGTGGATTAAAAATGCTTTGCACTTTGGGGCCCAGAGGACATAGATTTGGATTCTCACTATAGTTTATAATTAATCTTAGGTAATCTTAGGAACAGAACTTATTTCTCACATGTTGGCATTTGAAAAATACTAGTTTCTCATAGGTTGTCTTGAGGGTTAAAAATGTAAAGCACTGCCAGATATAGTGGTCCACCCATGTAATCCTAGCTCTTACTAGGCAGAGGCAAGTTATTGGTGAAATTATTAAGGCCACTCCACAGACTCACTGCAGAACTGAGACCGGATTAGCTCTTTTTTAGGAATGGAACCCTGTAGGTTTTTCCTGGTAAAGGAGCTCTGTAGGTGGTACCCTGCAGCTTCAAGTGCCCGCCAGCCGCCAGCCAGGGAGGAAGCTGAGGGTGGGAGCCACCCAGGCCTTTGGAATTTGCTGCACGTGAGCACCAGATATTGGTGAAATTATTCAGGCCACTCCACGTAGTTAAAAGGGAGGTTTATTTTGTGGGGTAACTTACAAGTGAAGGGATAGTTTACAGAGTCTGGGAAAGGTGTAGCGCAGTCCAGCGGTGTTCTCTAGAGAACTCTGCTCAGTCTTCCTCCAGCGTCCAGGGTCCAGGAACTAAGAGAGCAGGCTCATCTGGATCTCTGGTATTCAGGTCCTCTCTTGGCCCCGCCTTGTAGGCGTGACAGTTACCGAATCCTCAATGGGGGTTGGAACTTCCAGATCAAGGCTGGAATGGCTACCCACTACAGCAAGTATATCTCTGTGGGTTCAAGGCCAGGCTGTTCTGTATAGCCAGTTCAGACTAGCCAGGCAGGTCTACATAGTAAGACTCTGTCTGAAAAACAAACAACTCCAAAACCAATAAACAAAAAATGTAAAGTACACAGCATAGTACTGGTATATGTAAAATACTATTACTCCTAGGGATATGAGTCATGTTTAGGTTTAATTGAAAAATAGATTTATGATGGTCACTCTTTTCAGTTATGAAAAGGAATAGCAGACATTTATAGAACGCTTATTTCTGGGTCATAGGACTCTATGGAGCAGAATCTCTTGTTGCCATTTTATAGATGAAGAATCAAACTCAAAGTAGCACAGTAAAAAAGTGATGTCAGGATAAAGAGGCCACACACTTCACCGCTACTCTGCATGCCCTTTGAATGATAAGAGGTCTTCAGGTGTCTAGGAGGAAGAGCTGACTGGGAGAGATTCTAAATAAGCACTTTCTACTATATAAAGACCAAAGGAGTAAGCCTTCATCCCTCTGCAGCTTTCCTCCTTTTTTGAGGAAAAAGTGAGTTTCTGTTATTTGAAAAACGAAAAAGGAATGTTCATTTGAGATACAAACATTAACAAGTACTTGCTCCAGAACTCTAAGTTTAGATATTAGACAAGTATACTGTGGCCTAACTCTTGCACTATATTAATCATGGTCCAACTTCTGCTTTCCGTTAGCTTAGACCTGTGGCAATACCTTCCTCTTTGCATCTAGCTAGTTGTCAACAGCACTAACCACGAGTCCTTCCTGTGCCAAAATGAGTCTTGCCACACTCTCAGCTTTCAAAGTGCTATAAACACTGTATAGTCTACTGCAAAGAATTGTGCCACCTCCAGCCTGTGCAGTCACAGCTCCACAGGTTAAACTGTTTATTGAATTCTCAGTGGTGGGAAATAAGTGTAGATGGATGAGAACAAGATAAATGATCTAGCTCTAATATAAACAAGCATTGCATTATACCTGAATTGATGAAAAAGGATCTTGTACTCAATATTTTATTCAGTAGAACATTTTTATAACAATAAGGTTGATTAGAGAACGCTCTAAGAATGCTTCAAGTTAGACACTCTGATTGTTTACTTCAGAGATAAAAAAAAACAAAGTGGTAAAATAGGGAGGTAGAGGTAGTAGAAATTGAAGCAAAACCTAGTGAAGAGTATCTGACATTATTTCCTCTCTGGATTAAATCTGAATTGAAGTTTCTCCATTCTACAAGCTTTGAGAGAGACAGAGACAGAGAGAGACAGAGAGAGAGAGACTTTTCACTGTGTACATTAGTTGTCCTTAAATTCTGCCTTAGCTCCCAATTGCTCCCGTGCTAAAGAATGCAGGCATGCTGTTTTTTGTTTGTTTTTTCAAGAACTCAGGTCTAGTGAGCCTAGATCTGCAGCAGCTTTAGAGAGTTCTTTTTGTTTGTATGTTTCTTACAACAAAATAAGAAACTCTGTTAAGATCTCTAATACTTTTTTGGTATTCAGGGAGGCTACACCTGCCATTTACATTTTAGTGTGTCTTCTTCCTGCCCTCCTTACGTCGTGGAGTGCTTACCTGCAAGTCTGTAGCTACTGGGCTGCTGTCTTTGCACTTGTTCAGGTGCTTTGTGTTTTCACAGACTGAGGAGCTAGACCAAGAGTACTCTGCTACCAACAGGCACATTCAGAAGTATTTAGTCTTCTTAAGAGAGGAGCTGGGATATACAGTGTGCTGGGTGGGGGTTATGAAGAAAAAGGTGTTGGGTTTGCTTTGTTATTCTAGTTCAAAGGGGTTGTCCGAGGTAAAATGGAATGAATTTTTCACCATGTTAGGCTTTAAACAAATATTCTCTCCCAAATTTGGGTCTGGGAAATGATAGGAAGAAAGACATAAAACCTTATGCTTTAGTTCTTTGTATCCGCCCCAAATATTTACTGAAGCTAGGAGAAGAAAAGGCAGATCTTTTTTTTTCCTTTCCCAAACGTGTGATTGTTTAGAACTTAAGTGCAACATCTGGAAGTCAGATATACAGAGAGCAATTTATGGAGTGTGAAAGATTTAAAATATTCAGTGTCCTTTAGTGGGAACTCAACTTTTTGTGCTGTATTTTTTTCCCCAACACAAAGCAAGCAATTCTGAGATCACTTTTGCCTCTCTGAATTAAGCCCTTTGTGCTTGGGTCCCATAAACAATGTGCTTTTTAAAGGGGAGCCCCCCCCCAAGCTTTAGCCCTTTCCTCCAGTGCAGGCAGCCAATCAGCTGCGCAGAGCTGCATAGCTGGAGCGCTTTCCTTTCTGAGCAGCAACAACGTACTAATTTGATGCACACATGGATGCCTCTTGCACTCTGCAAATTCATCACCAGCATCTTGCATTAGTCATCTGATGGACTGCCAAGTGTTTCATTTTCTTTCCATGTGACTTTATTATTACCACCTCGCTGTCTCTTCCAAAACCTCTGAAAAAAGGGCGGGGAAGGGGGAAAGGGTGAGAAATCCAGCTCTCCCTTTCTTTCCCAGCGATAACCAATGCAGAGCTGATAATGCTGCCGATTTGTGATGTGTTGATGGCAGCCTTGCCAATTGAGACCTGCACTTAACTTGCAGCTGCCTCCCAAGCCTGGGTTCTAAGATGTCCATGCCCTAGGTGACAGGCGGCCAGGCATTGCCCTGTGCTCGGGAGTCAATGCTGAACAGCAGCAGCATGCAGTGAAAGCATCGCGCTGCTGCTGAGAAGCAACCTAATGGTGCCTCTGCTTTGTTTTAGTTCATCAAATTTCTACGAGTCATTAGGCACTTTCCCCTGTGCTCCTCTTCCTCTTTCCGCCTCCTCACCCCCAACCCCCACTATTTTTTTCTTCCTGTCCTTCGCCCTGAAGCCCTAACTCTGGCTCCTGGTTCCGTTTTTGACAGTAACGGCACAGCCAACAAGATGAACGGAGCTTTGGATCATTCAGACCAACCAGACCCAGATGCCATTAAGATGTTTGTCGGACAGATCCCTAGATCCTGGTCAGAAAAGGAGCTGAAAGAACTTTTTGAGCCTTATGGAGCTGTCTACCAGATCAACGTCCTCCGGGACCGGAGTCAGAACCCTCCCCAGAGTAAAGGTACAGAATGCATGTGGCACATGGGGTAGGGGTCACTCAGGGTGGGCTTAGTGGCTGGGGTGGGCATCCCTGGGTGGCCAGAGCTCCCAGAGCCTTCTGTCTGCAGGAGGGAGGGTGACAAAGAGGAAGGGAAGGCAGTCTGAGAGCAGCTGGTGCTGGCAGCCCTGGTGTTCTGGCTGTGCCTCAGGGCTCCTCCCAGAACTCCCGCCTGCTGGGACAGGTGGGGACTCAAGAAGGAGGGCAGGAATTCTGCCCAGCTTTTTACGGTCCCCTGATTGCTCCTATGAGGTCACTTTCTAAGTAATGTGGCCTCTGGGTGGGGTTGCTGACCCTGTAAGGAACAATGTTTCTCAGTCTTGTATTTCAGGAGCTATCTCTGTCTGTGCTACCTTCCCATGATTACTCATGTAATTACAAATATATTACACTTTTTCATAGCCTGTAGAGACCTTGAAATGACTAGCAAACTGTTAGTGTGATGCCACTGGTGGGATTAAAAAAAAAAAAAAGGTTCACTTTGAGGATGGACATCCATTCTCGGGGGCCAGTGGGGATCATTAGGAGAACTGTGCCCTAGTGGTCTGAGATAGTTAACACACCTTCAGAGATACTCAAGGCTTACACCCTTATCAGAGGTAAGATTAAATAGAAAACTCTGGTGCTTATTACCGCCTCCATTTTAAGATAATGGTGATGGGGAAGAGGTTACAATTATTAAAATAGAGGCCAAGAATTGTACTAAGTTGATGCTTCTGTGGTTTTGAGCCCTACATTGTAAGTCTACATAGACTACATTTAAAATACCTTCTCTGCAGCCACCACTTGGTTTCTTTCTCTATTTTAACCTTCTCATTCAGTGATGCTGTCCTTTTTCAGCCTCTCCTCTCAGGGCCTCTCTGTCTTCTATGGATATCACACTTCCTTTTCCTCTGTGCTTTGCTGTTTCTTTCTAGCCTGTTTTATTTTTATGTGCATCTTATAAAAGGGAGCTCATTGCTTGGCTTGTGTGTGCTCTTTAGTTAGGCACATGAACCTTGCCTCACACTTTTCTCTGAGCCTTTTGAAAAAAACGAGTAAGGAAATTTTAAGGCCAATATTCTGTAATTTTGTGAAGTGCTAGGACATCTTCTGTTCTCTAGTGCTGAGGTCTTTTGAGCTTTGGGGAGCTTTTAAAGGGAATTTAAAAGCCCATAGACAGTACTTGCTCTCAAGTGACAGACTTGCCTTCAGATTTTATTAATAAACTAGGGTTTTTTTTTCCAAATATTGCATGTAACACTATAGCTATTAAAGAAACTAGAATTTTGTGTCTACAAATCTGACTGCCTATAATTAGAAAAGTAGAAACTCAGATATCTTAAATCAGTAAAATATAAATCCTCAGAGATCAGGATTATATTAGAGACTTTTGTGAATATTTAGATATTTTCCACACAAAGAATAGGGGTTCATTTTAATACTTTAATAGTACACTACTTAAGAGAGACAGTATAATGCATGGTTCTCAACTCAGTGCTTTTCAAGTGAGAGTCCTTCCCATCGCCTAAAGTAGTACCCAAAGAAAACTTATCTATACCAGTATGCACATTTTTCCCTCACCTGGAAAATGGGACACTAGAGCTGGGTTTATCGGTAGTTTTCAAAATGGCCTCTGGCAAAATAATCAGAACTCAATTGTTATTATGATGCCTGATTGGTTGCTTTAAATCTTTTGCGTATGTGTTCCTTACAATGCCCGAAAGACCTTTTTCCCAGTCAAGTATATTCAATGTAGGGCTCTGTCTTTACCATACATGTTCCTTTGACAAATAACCTTATCCAGATGAAGATTGAGACCATATATTTTGTTAACTTCTGTTCATTGGGTCTTCTAAGTAATTTTATGAAAACAGTTTGCAGAAGCCTAAGCTCTTGAAGAGGGAGGGAAGCCAAATAAGGGAACTTTGGGGTTATATGCAGTATTTCAGGCCCTCTAGTGAGAGCTTTTATATGTTTTCATTTAGCTTTTACCAAAATCTTGAAGGTATATAGTATCAGTCACAGTTTACAGATGAGGATACTGAGGCTCAAAGAAGTAAAGAAATGTAGCCCTGTTTCCTCCGCTAGAAGTTTATATCGGACCACTCTTCAGTCAGTCTTCAGATACTTCACTTTTTTGTCTCTCAGTGAAATGAGATTAAAAAAAAAAAAACAGCACCATCTGCTCCATTTCATGGCTTCATTTTCATGGCTAAGTATTTCCCAAGTGAAAGGAAGGGATTTCTACCTTTAAGAGCACTGAAGGTTTCATTTCTGCCTTTGTGTTTAGTTTTTATACTCATGGGTTTGGGTTGTATATCACTCAGACTCATGGTATCACGGGATAGAAGTTAGAGATGAAATCATTCAAATCTTACCTTTGGAAATACAGGTCAATTCCCATTACTGTGAACTCCAAGTCTCACATCAAATATTGCTTGAAATATGTGGGCTGTCAGCCAAAGCTTGAAAGGGTTTTTGTTATACAGATATCTCTGTTGTAAAGGTATTTGTTGTGATGGGATTTGGGATATATAATGACATTGCTCTCATAGGATTACAGTTCTTAACTGCTTACATGTAGAAAGCAACAGCTACTGTTTTCTTTACACCAATATCTGTGCATCCATATATAATTTTAACAGTTCATATATAAAACTCAACCCCAAGTTTACATTGATTTTGGCTCTGTCAACAAAGTACAGTTACCATGTTTTCACAGCACTGATGTTAGAGCCTTAGAAACTAGAAATACTGGAGGCTTTGTCTAAATGTGGTTTAAATTATCTAAGCAAGGCTTTTGGATGGCCTTGATTCATTGCCTCATTGGCCTTGATGGTTCCAAGGAAAGAGAAAAAAGTTATGCTATTACTTAATCCAGGTGAATTAGATCTTTCTGTTTCTTTGCATTTTATGTTCTGTTTAATCTTGGCGTATACAAGCTTTACCCTGTTTTAATTCAAGAGTTGAAGTCTAAGCTGTCTGTTTCTTCTTCTTACAGAATGTATTCAAGCAGTTTCAGAAACTAGGGAATTTAGGTAATTGATTCTGGTCTGTTAGGACTTAAGAGGAACTTTTTTTTTTTTTTTTGGTTTTTCGAGACAGGGTTTCTCTGTGTAGCTTTGCGCCTTTCCTGGAGCTCACTTGGTAGCCCAGGCTGGCCTCGAACTCACAGAGATCCGCCTGGCTCTGCCTCCCGAGTGCTGGGATTAAAGGCGTGCGCCACCAACGCCCGGCTAAGAGGAACTTTTTTAATCTCTGTGTGTTTTATGTGTGCACATGTATATTTGTGTGCATGAGTGTGAGCACACATGTGGAGATCAGAGGATGACCTTAAGTGTCAGTCCATGCCTTCCACCTTGTTTGGTTTTTTTATTGTTTATTCCTGTGTGTGCCAGCCAAAGTAGTAGGCCTGTAAGCTTACATGGAGGCTGTCTTTTCCTCTGTTCTCCATATAGGAGTGAGTGAGTGCTGCAATTGCACATATGTGCTACTGCCCTTGGCTCTACACGGATCTGCAGAGCTGTACTCAGATGCTCACATTTGTATAGCAAGTGCTTTCCTCACTGAGCCGTCTTCCCAGCCCAAGAGAAACATGTTTTATTCAGCGATTATCTGCCAATTCTGCAGATGATATGAAATGGACTTTAAAACCATACATGCCTAAATCCAATTCTTGGCTCTGGTTTTCTTTAAGTAGTTCACGTGAGCACTTCACTTAATCATAACAAAAAAAGGTGGGGGCGGGGGACAGAATGCTATGTTAGTAATGTTCCATGATGGAGTACAGTAGGAACTTGTTATAACAGATTATTATTATAGTTGCTCTCTTCATCATGACTATCTTTTATGAACTTAAAATCTAAGACGAACATTAAAGTAAACTTACAGGTCACTACAATAAAAGAATATGAGATACTAACTGCAAAAGAAGAAGACATGCATATTGAAATTAGAGAAGTTCACAGAAGAAATAAATATATTTTATTTTATGGGATATAGGAAAAGATAGCATCTTTACAAAATTTTGAAACCAGTAATGGAATTTTAGTAAATAGAGATGATGTTAAACATTACAAGTCGATGGATTAGCTTAGCCTAATTCAGACAAAAAAGAGAGAATGACAGAGTATAGTCTGAAAACTGTAGTCTCACAAATGTGAAATATGTGAAATGCAGTGGAAGAAAGGAAAATTAGAAAGCTAATCATTTTTATAGGGTAGTTTTAGAGAGTCTTCATTCTTAGAATTAAAAAAAAATTAAAATTTCTCTTTTAGATAAAGGAGGATCTGGAAAGATACTTAAGCAAAAAAGCAATAAAGAAACCACTGTAGTCTGTTATCTTTTACTCAGAGAAGGATGTTGCCTCTCCTGAGAATGTCAAGGAAAGGAATGAGTGACTAAGGCATAAACAGCAGTGTAAAGAAGGAAGATAGATAAATAAATTAGAGCAACAATGATGGAGAACTTTTGGGTTATCTGGAAGAAATGGGAAAGGAATCAGCAATGGTGAGAACAATGATAAGGAGAAAATTTCGGAAAGAGAAAAACAGGTTCAATTTTGAGGTGCCCCTGAAGGTCAAGAAGAATAAGGTCCAACACATTGATGTTGTGGTTATGAGGACTAAACAGCACTTCAGGAGCAAGGTGACAGTGGGGTTGGGGAAGAGGAGTTGAAGTTGTATATGTGGGGCTGTGAGTGTAGATTCCTTTACTCTAGTGCCTTGCTCGTGAAAGAACGTGTGTGTGTGTGTGTGTGTGTGTGTGTGTGTGTGTGTGTGTGTGTGTGTGACTGATGTTACTGCTTCTACAAAAGATAAAAGATAGAATAAAAGGTGATTGTAGAAATATAAAGACCACGGAGTCAAGGTCCTTGAACAGAGAGAAGAAAAAGCTGACGAACGTAAGTAGAAAGGTAGAAAGATGCTTAGTTTGAGACATCAGTGCAGTTAGGAGGAAGTTACATACAGAAAATGTCAACACAGAGGGGAAATACTATATTTGTAGATGATATTTAATAGATATGCCCTTTGTCCTTGTAGTAAATAGTAAATTTCTGAGAATGCCAAGTGGAATTGAGTAAAATAAAGATAGATGTAAAATTATTGGTTTGAAAAATTGAACAGAAGAGCTACTCAGGAGCAAAGAGGACCCTGATACACTTAGACTATTTCAGAATGGGCCCTAGAGGCTGAGGTTATGGAGAATACAGAAGACAATGAAGGACAACATGTTGTTGGTCTGTGAACAAACAGAATTGGAGCCATGGAGAACCTGTACCTAAAGGTGGCTAAGCTGATGGGGTAAAAAGTTGGAAAAGAGCCAGGTGGTGGTGGCACACACCTTTAATCCCAGCAATCAGGAGGCAGAGTCAGGTGGATCTCTGTGAGTTTGAGGCCAGCCTGGTCTACAAAGTGAGATCCACAGGACAGGCTCCAAAACTACACAGAGAAACCCTGTCTCAAAAACCCAAAGCAAACAAACAAACAAACAAAAAGTTGGAAAAGGTAGCAAATTTGTTGGAATATGCTCTCCAAGGTCTAAAGTAGGGAGCTAACAAAACTGAAAGAGTATTACCTTACCTTATCTCAGAGGAGAAGAAGAGTTGTGTGCAGATGAAGAACTGGAAGATGTGATTGTGTTCAATCAAGACCAAACATGGGAACTGTAACTACTGGTAATGAAATAGGAGGGTTTCACCAAAATCAAAATTATAATCCAGGATCATGGCTTCTGAAGAAACATGTTCTATAATAAAGGCTATTTCTGTTTTTCTAAATTTAAATCATTATCGTCTAATTTTACATAATTGAAAACCAAGTGATTACATTGAAATAGCGGAACCTTTGAGGCTGTGATGCAGGAACAGAACCTCAGTCCTCATCTAATGTGTTGCTGATTACATTTTACTGTCATTCCTTTGACGACTTCTACGCCAAAAGAGAAACACAAAGTGGAAGTGATCTCTGTTGACTATCTCTGCATAGCCCGGGCCAGAAGAACAAAACTTCCCTGTTTTCATGTCGTATGTTAGGAGGTCATCAATAAGTACTGCATAGCTCTGCACCCTGCATTGCTCAGAACTCAGTATTTTCTGGGTGGAACAAAACTTAAGTGTATGTCTTCTTTTGGAAGAGTTATTACCTTCAAGTTTCAGAAGAGCAGCTTTCATAATACTTATGACACTACTGCTATTTCACCTTCCTTTTGGTCAGGCTGCAGTTTGGGTGACCCAGGAGGCTGTCCCCATTGATCTTAGAATATGAGGACAAGACATTTCTTTCCATCTCACAGACTCTACTTGGTGTTTGATAATTATCCATTACTAAAGTCTCACTTGGTCCTAGTCTCTCTTTAGATCAGTACAGTGGATAAGTTTCTTGAAAATGAGACTAGAGAATGAACAGCAACAGGAGAAAAGACACCAAACCTAATTTTTTTTATTTCAGTATTGGACAGAGTGACAGCTCACAATCCAGATGATTCTTGTTCTGGTAGAATGAGCATACACCCTGGAGACAGGAGACTTAGAGCCGGTACTTACTACTGTAAGATAGCTTAGTTTCTCTAGGCATAGAACAGAGGTAATACCTACCGTTCAGGGATGTTTCACATGGCCAATAAATACCAAATGTGAATGCTGCTAGTATAGTACAATGGTAGTTGAGAATCTTACAAGCTGTACTCTTCTGGAAAATGTTACATGTTTATAAAGAACATCCCTGGCCAGTTTATGTTGTGATACTAGGGGCTCAGAGGCTACAGTGAGGTGGTGAAATATGATTCTAATTGTAAGCCTTTCCTTTCTTCCTAAAAACCTCTACAGAACTCTGCCTTAAGTAATACAAATGGTGCTAGGATATAGGTGTGCGCCACTACATCTAATTGTTCTATATTTCTTAAAAAGGAGGGTTGCACCCTAGATTGTGTGGGACTGTCCTATTTTTAGTGGTCCTCAGGAAGAATCCTTTTATCCAGAGTTAATTTTATCCTAACAGAAATCACTGTATTACTTACTGTGGCACTCTTTCATTGTTTACTGACTGAGGATTAGCAGGGTAAATATGAAGCACAATTAGAATTTCTGTATATGTGTAGGCAGGGATCCTAATCGTGCCTTATGAAAGGTGGTTTCACTAGTTCTATCATACGGTTATATTAAAAAGACTTATCAGAGAGCTAGGAGGATGGCTCAGTGGAGTAAAATGCTTGCTCTACATTTGTGAGGGCCTGACTTCCAATTCCCAGGACTTATTTAAAACTGGATATGGTAATAAGCATATGTAATTCCAGTCCTCCCACAATAAGTGAAAGACAAAAGACTTCCCCAGAAATGCATGCTGCTCTCACACATATGAACACACAAACAGGAACAAGTACACATGTATACACACATGTACATCACACACAAAAATAAATGAGAGTTAACAATTAAATATTTTTTGAATAGAGTTTTAAATACCACCCATTAGCTTATTTGAGTTAAAGGAGTGAGAAATGCAAAAAACAATTTCCTTTAAGTTCTCATAAGGAATCCTCTTCAATGGCCCATACTGTGGAGAGAGTAGCTGGGCTATTTTTGATTTCTGTTACTTCTGTCAAAGGGCCGTTTCTACCCTAGCAGATAATAATAAAATGTTACCATGGGTACATTTTGATTCTATTGTCTCTGGAGAGAGAAAAAGAAAGACAGGGAATGAGGGAGATACAGAACACATAGAGTGCCAGTATCAAAGCCAGTATCAAAGTAGACAAGAAATTACTCGAGACTGCCTCTGACTATTTTGTTTTGCTTCTCCTCTGTCTGGAACATTAAGCCTTCAGCAAATCCCCAGTTGTCTGGTTCCTGGTAGATTTGTGTTTCTGGAAATAAAGTTTTAGAAGACTAAAGAATACAGGCTCTGGATAGAAAAGAAAAGACTGGGTAGTAGAAATTGGAAATGAGCTCAACGCTGTGTCTCTTTGAATGCCTCCAACACATAAAGCTGGTTGATGGAAAAAGTGCAGTCTAGGAAGGCTTGCAGTTTGCATTTGCCATTTTATGTTGATAGCTTGCCTGACTAGAGGCCATTTGCCTTTCCTTGGTACCCAGTGAGATTTCTCTATGGTGGAAGGGCTGTACATCAGTTTCACAGTTGTGCCACTGTGGATGACCAGACTGTGGGACATTATGAAACCAGTCCTTTAGAAATAAGCAGTCCAGCTTCTTCAGAAGAAAGAGGTACCCTCTACAAGGCAATCCTGTTACTTATTTAGAAACACCTTATGCATTGCCAGAGAGCTGCCATGGCTTGCTTCCTTTACTCACTTGGGATCCAAAGATCCTAGAAATTCACATATTCTTGTTTAAAGGCTTACTTTTTTCTGTCTCCAAACTTTACTTCTGATGAAAATTTAAAATTAATCATAGCTATTTTAAAAAGAATTTAAAATGCATTAAAAAACAATGTTACATACCTTTTGAAAAAGTCTATTATCCTTAATAATTCCACCTACTGTGAAATGTAAAATTGTTGGTATAGTTAATACCACTGTTCATTCTTATAAATATTACTCAAAATGCTAACAAAGTTTATTTAGGCTTAAGGTTTCCAATTGTTGGGTTTTCAGCCTAATTTTATTGGTTCTGAGACCCCCCTATTCTCATACTTTATTTTTCAATATTAGTTAACCAAACTTTTTACAAGAAGTGTTCTCCCTTCAGATAGATGTAGGCATCCTGAAGGTACCATGAATAAATATAGAACAATCATTATGATCATCAAAACCTTTGAAAACTACCAGGGAATTTAGATAACTAGCCAAATGGGCTGGAGAAATTAACCTAAAATAATATTATCTTAAAAGAAAATTATGTGTTTTGATAAAAGATAGATGCTAGTATATTGGCTATTAGGAGAGTTGCTTAAAGCAATTGAAAGTATTCTGACCCATACTGTGAAATTCAGTCAAAATTTAATACTAGGCATCTCAGAGATACTTTAGGATTAGCATCAGAAACACTCAGGCAGTAAACTAGACCTGTTAGGCATATTAAAGAATCAGGCCTTCAGATTAACTTGGGTGAGTACATGCCATGGAGAGAGAAGCACAGAAAGGCACATGTGAGATGATAGATAGTGATGTGCTGGATTTCTCTCGTCTTCTTTGAAGCTGAGTTGTGTGGTCAGCCACATAGAAGTAGAAAGCAGAATAGCAAGTTTTCCTACAAATAAAAAAGGCAGCTAATCAGCTGAATGGGGACATATCACAATGGTAAAATTAATGGATCCAAGTGGATGGTGACAGCAATTCAGACACTACAAAAATTGGTATTTAGGATCAGTATTTTTTCACTCTCTATGTAAATGACTGAGAGAGAAGCTTCTAATCCAGCATTCATACTTCTGGCATTAATTTAAATTAGAGACACTCATAGTATACACTTCAAGCAGTGATTATGTTGAAGAATAAAGAAGTATAATTTCTCTATTTCCATTAGAAGATCATAGGTTGGAATCAGAGAATAGAAGTAAAGTAAAGGATTGAAATAGAATGTTCTGTGATGATATTCTTCAGCTCTCCTAGAGTATATCATTATAAAATGTTTTGAGGTAAGTTAGGCTTAAAGTTTATGTAGCAGACTCTGTGGCCTAATTTGCCAAGGGACCAAGATGTATGTCTTAGAGTATCCAGGAAATGCTGCTGCCTTTTCTTTCTTTCTTTCTTTCTTTCTTTCTTTCTTTCTTTCTTTCTTTCTTTCTTTCTTTCTTTCTTTCTTTCTTTCTTTCTTCCTTTCTTTCTTTTGCCTTCTTTCTCCATTTTAACTTTAAGTTAAAACAGATGCTGCTATAATTCAATGGAGATCATATTCATAGACATTTAGAAAATTATACAAATATTGTAGGCATAGAAGTGAATAGGAACCTGCTCCGCAAATGCTCAACATTACAAGTAATATCAGAAGCAAGCACTATGGAGCAGGTAACTTAACAACTTTCTACCACAGAGCCTTTTTGCTGCTATCTAGGACACCATGCCCAGTGTTAGCTAGTGTTATTGAAGTTATATCAAGGAGACAGAGCATTCCAAAGGAGAGCAGCATGAATCACAAAAGTCTAGGAAGGTGGACCCACATAGAAAGGTCTAACAGGTTAACTTAAAAGGACTGAGAACATTAAGCCATAAGAATGAAAAGAAGGAAAACCTATAGCAAGACATTAAAAGGAGGGTTTGTGCTCTAAAAAAAAATAGTAGGGGTAGACTCTGATTGAAGTTTTGAAGATGCTAAGGTGCAGGGTGAGGCTGTATATAGATAAGCTTTTTGAACCAATGCTAAACCCTGGGACACTGATGCTTCTACTTAAAATGTTGGAACAGCAGGTAAAGTATAGAGTTTGAGTGAAACTTTTATATAGAAGTGGTAAACTTATAGCATTATATAAAAGTTAAGAAGATGGAGATGCAGCAGCTAACTTAGCAGTTCCTAAGAGTGGACCTTGCCCATCTGTCTTAAAAACACTGATGCAAAACCTTTGTAACCAGGATCCATAGGTTAAGGTATTATTGAAAGGAAAATAGATGGCCCAGAGTCCTGTGACAATAAGTATTTTTGGTGGCCTGCTGTTCAAAGGGCATTATACTTATATTCTTGAGAGTTCAGTGCTTTTCCTATGACATAGATGAAATGAGAGATTAGGGGAGCTAAGGTCATGTGACAGGAAGCATGATGTTTCCCTTTTCAGTATCATGCCCATATAGCCTCCTTCCTCTTTTTCTTCATTTTTAGTATTTTTTTTTCTTTCATCTCCCAGAGGTGGGGATTTAGAACATGAACAGTTAAAGTCTTTTTCTAGTGTGCCTTTCTGAAGGTTTTCTAATTCAGTACAAGTCTGCTGCAGCCCTTACATCAGCATAACTAAGTCATCCCTAATGCAACAATCTGGTCTTCTGCTGCAGTTTTTTCCTGGGGAAACATGAACAAACATGTTTACCCAGATAGGTCACCAGTGACAGCTTGATGAAAGGATTCCACCCAAGTCTATCATGAGACTACTTGCAGGAGGGTAGATGATTCCAAAGCAGCTGCATCAATGAAAAGTCCCAACCCCAGCATGGCTGACAACAGGAAAACTGTGTCTCTGGAGCTCCCTGACCAGCTTGCAGGGAGCTCCAATGAATAGTCACCTATCCTATCCCCTTGGAAAGAGGCCTTCCATTCAGTATGTGACCTTCCTGAGTCCTATGTGTCTCCATCTTCCATTTTTCTCTCCAGGAGTGGAGAAAACCACTATATAAGCCTTTAAAACCTGTGGTTCTACTTCTTCATTAGGATCATTGGCCTCATTGGTCCACAAAGGTGGAAGTAACAGAAGCAGGAGACAGCCCTCTGGGAGACAGACTTCAGTGAATCAGCTCAACTTTATTCCAGAGTATATGGAATATATAGGATTAGGGAGCCCGGGGACAAGCCCTAATTTGCATTAAGTGGCACACTCCTATCATATAGCTGAATTAGTGGAAGCATGGCCTTATCAAAATGGCTAGAACAGTTGCCTAATTACCATGTGAGTTATCAGGGGAAGAGCGTTTACAGGGAAGTGTGTCAAGGGTCACTTGAGATAAGTCAGACATCATGGGCCTAGAGACATCTTCTAGATAACACTAGGTAGAAAGCAGGGAGCTTTGCTGGGGAAGGAGGGAGTTGCCATGTTGCTGAGCTTAGAGAAAGCTGCCAGGCTATGGTAAGACTGCAACCTCTACCAGCCATCAATGTCTTCCAACAAAAACCCCTCTTTAAAATTACTTAAATTAGTTTTTGGACAATTTCACATATTTTTAATGCATTTTGACCACTATCATCTCCCCTGCCCTCTCCCATCTCACTATTACTTCTGTCTAACCCCCACTTCCTAAGAGATTGCTTTGTCACATTCCTGTCTGTTCATTTTGTTTTGTTACCCACTCACTTAGCAAGGATCATTTGTGCGACCATGGACTTAGAGTATCCATTGGAACCTAGTTGCTTCGGCAGTGCAAACCCCCTTTTTACTATAACAGTATTTAACATAGTGTTCTGAGGAAGAACTACCAGCCTCTAACTAAGAGATAGTACTTGACATTAAGCTGACTAGTAGCCTTAATCCTTATAGAAAGCATGTGTATTTGTGTGTTAAACTTTTATCTATTGTTTTAAACTTCATTGTAACCTGAAATTGGTTTATTTATTTCTTTGTCCCTTTTCCCAATGAATGTGAAATCCTCCCTGGAACACTTCTGTTGCTAGAATTTTCCTCCAGTTCTGCCTGGCCCGCGGTCAGGACAAATCTCGCTCACCTGCCAGTCCCACAGCCACTCAGACTCAACTGAGTAAACACACAGAAACTTATATTGCTTACAAACTGTATGGCCACAGCAGGCTTCTTGTTATCTAGTTTTTCTATCTTAAATTAACCCATTTCTATTAGTCTGTAAGTTGCCAACATGCCTCGTGGCTTACCAGTACCTTACATCTCGCTTGTCATGGCAGCAGCTGGCAGTGTCTCTCTTCCTCAGCCTTCCACCTCCCAGAATTCTATTCTCTGCTTGTCCCGCCTATACTTCCTGCCTGGCTACTGGCCAATCAGTGTTTTATTTATTAACCAATCAGAGCAGCACATTTGACATACATAACATCTCACAGCAGACTTCTGTGGAATAAAGTATAAAATGTTGTAAGGCCATTGCTCAGTGAAGAACTTAGTATGTGGTGGGAACTAGATAAGCATAGTTAAAAAGTAGAAGAGGAGAAGAAAGTAACAAGAAGAAAGCAAAAAGCATAATACCTGACTTTGTAAGCTGGATAAACTGTGAAATAATGTTTATGTAGGGAAATCTTGAGTGCTTTAATTGTGTTGCTAGGAATACACAATTGAAGTAATTATCTTTAATGCTTATAAGATTGTGGTAGAGTCAAAAGATGAGAATACTCAGATAAAGTCAGTGATCTCTTGAGAAAGAGTATAAAGTGCGACAAAACAATTGTTTTCTGATTCATAATCAGGGACTATAAAGGAGCTCATTTAGATTCCAAGCTTTAAGTCACTATTCCAAATTCTTGATCCTACTATTCCTGACCTTAAAGATAGCAGACTCTTTCAAAGCCATTACATGCCCATTTATTTTAGCTCAGATTTCCATGGGCATCCTATTAGTAACATAGATCTTAGGATACATTCCACTGCACACTGGACTGTTTAGTGTTGTACTATATTTACTATTGCACTATAATTTTTAGGTTTACATTTGTCATTGACAAACAGACTTTATGGTTTGTACAAAATTAACATTACAACTCAACTATCAACTACAATGTTATTTCTTCTGAGTCAGATTTCATTGCTTATGCCAGTTATTTGACTAGCTTTCACACAACCTCTCTTACTGCCAGCTGTATCTACTTTTAAAAATAATGGGTTGGTTTTACAGCTATGTTCTGTGCCCAGTAGAGGAAGTTCACTGACTTTCATAGCAGGAATCTCAAAGAACCATAGCTCTCAGTAATGAACACAGTCATTTCCAGAGGCTGGGTTTTTTTTCCCCCACTTGCACCTACCCAGAATCTCCACTGCTTTCAGAAGCCTGTACAAGATAGCTCACTTGGGGGGGAGATACTTCTTACAGAAACCACAACACTGAGAGGGAAGTAAATGTGTTAACAATTTTGATAGATATACTTCTCTAAAAACACATATTGCTAGTACATCCCCTCCAAGAAGATTTGAATTGTGTTTAGTAGGAAAATATTATAATAATTGATAGTAATTCAGAATAGGCCCTATATTTTATACACACACAGTGGGTATTGTTGCATAAGAAAAGAAATGTGGCTACTCTTTTTCACTTTCTTCAATGCTTTTGAAGGTTCTTCTTTAAATCAGGTTAGTTCAGTGTTTGTTTTCTTTATGTTTATATGTTAAAATGTTTAAAAACAATATGAGGTTTTTTAAAAGAAACTATAAATGAAATGCTTGCATGTGGTGTACACTCCTCTGCTGTGCTAGAAGTACATGTCCCCTCTCCCTTCGTGAAGAGAGCGAAAGCAGAGCAAGCAGGCCAGTCTCACTGTTGAGATGGAGTCACAGACTCCAGGGGGCAAAACAGAAACTAAACGTTCAGGTTGGCTGGTTGTTAAGTCTTTCATGAGATACTCATAAGAGATTACATTTTATAATGAAGGACCCTCTTTCCCTTCTCCTTAGGATTCCTTAATAACTTGTTCATTTGGGGTGCTGATACTAGTTAACCCAGGACAGGCTAACTGTTGTTTCTAAAATATTTCCCCTGACACTATAATGAAAGCTGCTGAGAGGGTGGTAGGAGCTGCAGTCTCCATTAATCTCTGAATAAAGTTGACATGTTCTAGCAGTGGTCTTAGAAGACAACCATTGTGTGACTAATAAAGCACAGCCTAATTAAAACAAATAACAAACAAACAAACAAACCCAGAGTTCCTAAGTGGGAAAAATGAGAAGCACAAAGTTTGGCTCTGAGAGCTGTTTCCGTATCACCTGCCACATGCCCTCTGGCTGGCTGCCCTGCGGCTTGGTGCTTTAGTAAGCAACCGAGTTAGGCAGGAAAAGTAAGGGCAGTTTCCATGCCCAGTCACCACTCCTCTGCCAACCAGGCTGCTGAGTGTGAGATTCTCTTTGTGAAGTGGACATCTGTCAAATGGGAGCTGGACTGTGACTACCAGTTCATTTTACAGAGGCCACCATACAGCTGCCAGATGGTGACAGGCCTTAGCCGATTTTGTGAGTCCAGTATGAGTTGTATTTGACTCGAGGAGTGGAAAGCGTACCGTCTTTCTACACGCCCGTGGCTCTTCAAAGAAAATGCTTCCAGAAACCAAGGCTTTAGTCTGATCTGTGTAAAGGAAGAAAAAAACTTAAGGAAAGGTAATGAACAAATATACCACATTTTAAAATTGCTTCTTTCAGGTGTTTCTCTTCACTTTATTGTACTCTAACCTGTGTCTAGGAGCACTGCTTTTAAGCCAACATGTCAGGCTTTTGTGCCTCAGGTTAAGTTCCAAGACAAATATGTTTGTGACAGTTTAAGAGGCAAAACAATAGCATCAAATGGCAGAATTGGATTATTTAATCTGGGCTAGTTATGAGTTGGCTGGCCAGCCATGTGTCATCAGGACTGGGATGCTTGGGCGATAAGGAAGGGACTCTGGCTCTGTGGCTCCCTTTCCCATACATCAGCTGAAGGAGCTGCATGAGAGTGACTAAAACTATGGTCGGGCTGCCCTAGCAACACAGAGTGCTGTGTTGACAATACTCCATCCCGTGTTTGCAATGAAAATGCTGTATTTTTAGAACACTTCAAAGTCAGGAAACCGTTAAACCATACTGCATCCTTTTTTGCCCTCCAGCAACTTCCCCCCACCCCCTCCCATGAAAATTTACCCTATTTTATAGAAAAGGAACCTGAAACAAAGATTAAGTGGTATATTTGAACAAAGTTTATAATCCCAGGAAAATTTGTTGATCTAGTCTTAAAATCTAGCACACCTTTCAGAGTAATTTTTAATGTCCCTACTTCTTTTACCTAAACCATGTGTGTTCCATATGACCTTGTTCTAAACCTTTATATTGTATATAAAGTTCAAAAGCCAGCTTAGCCTCCATTTTTTGTTCCTGGCATTTGTTCAAATAAAAATAGACATATAATATTATACTGTTAAAAAAAATCAAAGCTCCATGAACACTTTGAAAATCATTTTGCATTTCTAGTACTTATTTTCATAAATATACTTCATACAGCTCCCTTATATTACTTGTTGGAAGAATGTCTTTTGAATCTCAAAACTTTCTATGCCTAGATCAATGCCTAAAGTGAAGGAGACATTCAAATTTCACTGAAAATAGGAATGAGTAAAGTAAGCTCTACTTTGTGATTTAGCACTAGCTTATCCATTTTTACAGTTGATTCTCAGCAAGCAGGCACATGTTTTTGTGTATTCTGTGCACTTACTTTGCTAACCTTATATGATAGGCAGTGTGTAGTATCCTGGGAATACAAGGGCAAAAGGTATGGTCCAGATCCACAGACCCTCAAAAGTCTTCTAGAGGTAGGAGTAGAGTGTACAATTGCATAAATGTGTGTGTGCCTCCGTGTGTGCGCGCACACGTGCAAACTTGTGTATCATAGGAAAAGGAACTGTAACATCCCCCTTTTTTTTTTAAACTCCGTGGCTCAGTAAATAGTAAGAATAGTAATGTACAAATCAGAGGAAAGAACATTAGGACTGTTCTTCTTACACAGGATCTTGTTCAGTGTGTACAGTATCTTACCAGATACATACTAAAATAGCCCAGGCTGGCCTCAAACTCACAAAGATCCACTTGCCTCTGCCTCCTGAGTACTGGGATTAAAAGCATGTGACACCACCCGGCTAAAAACCGTACTTTTAATAGTAGAACTTAGAGGTTACTGAGAAGGCTGCACCTGACCTCCACCCTCAGCATAGCTACAGGAAAAGAAATGTTCATTCTAGGGCTGGCAAGATGACTCCCTGGTTAAATGTGTTTGCTTTATAAGCCTAGTGACCTGAGTTTGATCTGCAGGATCCATGTAAAAGTGGAAGGAGAGAACTGACTCCACAGAGTTGTCCTCTGACCTCATCATGCATGCCATGGTATGCATGCCACACACAATTTTTTTAAAAGAGGTTTGCTCTGTTCCCAATCCTGATATCTGTCAGCACCCTAAATGTACAGAACTGAGGTATTTCTTATCTGTGGTTCTATTTATTGGCCTGTTTATAGCCCTCAGTCACTTGGGGCCAGAAGAAACAGACTAACCAAAATGTGAAAGCATTTTATAAATTATTGAACATGGTATACATTTGATATCTGGATAATGCTCTTTACTAGTTTAAGTTAATCTCTGTGCCATATTTAGTTTCTGTTTCTATGGTATGGATTTGAATGATGGTATTTGTCTAATATTAATTGACTTCTAATCCCTGATAAGTCACCTCTCTGTGACTTAGAATAAGCTACTTGGCTTCTCCTTGCCTTGGCTTCCTAATCTATAAACAAAGCCACATGGGGTTGTTACACAGATTAAGGGAGGTCCTAATTTAGTGTACTCATTGATGTCTCTTGTACAGGAAGCTATTAGTCCAGAGGAGGAAGCTTATGGACAGGGTAGGTGAGAATAGCCTTTGTTCAAAGCAAATTGGCCTTTCAGTAAAAGCAGTCCTCGGTGTCATGGCAGTAATTGTAGCACTGATACTTACAGACTAACTGTTCCAGGTCCATACCTGGATAATGCCAGAGGCCTACTAGCTCTTTTCTTATTACGTATTCTCACAGAAATATCTAGGGCACTTTGTATCTCTCCCCATGCCTAGTGTTTGCTGCATTGTGCTGCATTTATGTGTGCACTTTTTTCTGAACTTTAAGTTTCTTGCTATGAGAGGTCATTTTATCTAAAGTTTCTTGCTATCAGAGGTAATTTTATCTATTTGATATTTATATTTGTTTATTCATTCATTTTTTCCCCTGAAGCAGTGTCTTGTATCTCAGACTGGCCTTGAACTCAGAATCTTTCTGCTTAGCCTCCTAAGTACAGAAATCACAGATTTTCACCATCACATCCAGCTGGGGCTATTTTAGTTCATCAGTACATTTAGAACTTAATACAGTGGCTTCAAAGAGTGATAAACATTTGTAGATTGAGCAAATGTAAATCATTGCAGAGAGAGAAGTGTTTCATCCCACCAGCTTATCTTCTGTCGTTTCATGTTTAAAATACAGTACCCATTGTATTCCTGGTTTGAGTCGACTGATGGGCACTCTATGGAGCATGAAATAATATTGTTTCAAGTGAAACAGCAAAGTAAGGAAATCATTTTAGGGTGTCACTGTAGTGTGAAGAGCTCTGACATTTAAAATGAAAGGAAGAAAGGAGAAAAACAATTCACTGTGTAGTCAGGATCTCTTCCCATCTTAGGCTCTGAGCCCTCTCAGCAGCATGCTCATCTGAAACCCTGCCAGGCTTACAGATGTTTCCTTTGGCTCTGGTGTGAAGAACCACACTAACTTCTCAGGAAAAATTCTATTCTGGTAGGGACTGATGGAAAAGGGAGGCAACCACAAACAGAAATGACCTCGTGGTTTTACCCGTTTCTAGTTTCTTAGATCCTGTGGTGTGCACACTGCCTTTCTCCTTTGAGTTTTCATACATTACTCTGCTCACTTAGTACCACTAATCCCTGTATGAGGCTGTGAAAACCCTCTTTGCTGAGTGTATGTTTGGAACTGTAGGATGGTGGTGTGCTTTGTCTCAGGGTGTGATCCTAGAAATTCCTTGAAGGTCATGTGTAGGTGAATGAACTCTTTGAGACTTCAGAGTTGTATTTTATTTGTTTGTTTGTTGTTGGTTTGTTTTTCTTTGAGAATTTGCATTGTGACACACAGAGTCAAATTGTTTTCAGGGATAAGAGAGGAAAGAAATGAGAAATGAGAAGTATGAAGTTGAAATAATTATGTAGAATCCTAACGTAATCTCTAGCCTGTCATGTCTCATTGCAAATTTTAACTGTTTCTGGGAATTAGATGTTCTGTTAGCAAATGCCTTTGCATACACTTCCTTATGTTGTCCTTGTTTATAATAATAGCCACTTCATGTCAGCTCCTCTCATGGTCATGGAGTTATCTTTCCCTCCTGCTTCCTTGCCTTCAGTCTTGAATTCTGGCCATTCTGATCACTGCAACTGCTCATTCTGGTTTCCTATAGCACTTCAGTAGTCTTTACAATGACCTTTTTTAAAAAACAATTATTTTTGTAATATTGATAAGCAGTAAGCATCACATACTTAAAGTCTAAAATGTGGTTAAGTTGCAACATACATGTATACCTGTGAAACCATCACTACCATCTCAATAATATACATATTTCTCGGTATCTGATAGCCTCTTCAAGCTATTTGGAATTATCACCACCACATGCATACATACACAGCACACTAATTTGTTTTCTGTTCCTATATATTGTTTTTTATTTCCTCAAATTTATTATAACACTTATAATACATCATGTACTTATTTGGGGTCTGGATCTTTTACTTAATATTCTTATTTAAGTCCATATTAGTAGTCAGTAATTCTTTTGAATTAATATTTTCCTTTTCCTTGCTGAGTACTATTCCACTGATTGGATATATTCAGCATGTATTCATTGTTGTTGTTGCTGCCACATGTGTTCATTTTTGTTGTTGTTGTTGAGTCTCACTATGTAGCGTGGCTAGCCCCAAACTCATAGCCTCAAACTGCCTGCTGAAGCCTCCTGAGTGCTGGAACTAATGGTGTGCACTACCATGCCCAGCAACATGTGTATTCATTTTTATCAGATCTCCTCTTTTTGGTTTTTCGAGACAGGGTTTCTCTGTGTAGCTTTGCGCCTTTCCTGGAACTCACTTGGTAGCCCAGGCTGGCCTTGAACTCACAGAGATCCGCCTGGCTCTGCCTCCCGAGTGCTGGGATTAAAGGCATGCACCACCAACGCCTGGCCAGATCTCCTCTTTTTGATAGCTTATGACCATATTTTTAAGCTCTTATTAAGTATTCAAACACAAATACTTGTAAGATTGTGTTTTTCTCCTAGTGTATGTCTGCAAGTAGAGTGACTATATAGTAAGTTTATATTTAGCTTTTCAAGAAACTAAGGTAATTATACCCTTTTACACTCCTACAAGCTCTGCATGTTTCTTTCTCCACATTCTTGTCAACACCTGGTATAATCTGTATTCTTAATTTTAGCTCTTTAGTATGGGTGTAGTGGTATATGCTATTGTGGCTGTAATTTTCATTTGCATCATGACTAAGGGTGCTAAGAATTTTTTCGTGTGTTGGGGATCATATATATATGATCTTTGATGACGTGAGTTCAGACCTTTTTCTTATTTTTAATTGTATTGGTTCTTTTTTTTTTTTTTTTTTTTTTGAGAGCTATAGACACACTCTGACTTCAATATATGTGTCTGTGCCACTATTACCCCTTTAGGGTTATCATGCCATGCTGATCATTGTAGTTTATAGGTGTCATAGCTAGGTAAGACTGTGTCTCAGGTGCAAAGTGTCTACAGCAACACAGCCTTACCTTCCACCTCTGGGGAGCAACCAATGGGCAGTAAGATACCCTGACCAACAACTCCAAAGAGGGCTTCTTAACACCTGGTGTTGAGGTTTTGGTTAGGTGATTTTGGGCTCTCAGAGGGAACATTATCAGCACAGATGAGAAATTTTCATTTAAGTTGTATACATATATTTATACAGACTTATTTGTATTACAGGGTTTGCTTGTTTATTTTGGGGGGCTTTAGGGGAATAATTGATAGTATGACTTTCTCAGACACACTGTTATTTTACTCTCCTTCTGTATTTACCCCCTTTCCTCCCTAAATTACCCCCTTTTCCCATGTCCCCATAGCTATTCCTCTCTTGATTCCCACCCTGACAATGGTCCATTTTACTTTCCTGGTTTCTGCAGTTACTTAAGTTATATTATTATATCTGAAGGTTTGGAGCTAGGCACCTCCAATGAGAGAGAAAATACAAGGTGTGTCTTTCTGGATCTTTGTTACCCCACTCAATATGATCTCTTCTAGTTCCACAAAATTGCCTGAAAAGTAAATGATTTCATTTTTCTTTACAGCTCAAGCGTGTATATATACAACATTTTTATTATCCACCTGTTGTATCAGTTAAAGGACATTTGTTTCCATTTCCTAGCTGTTGGGAATTAAAGGAACAGTAAACATGGCTAAGCAAGTATTTGTGCAGTAGGATGTTGAGTCCTCTGGCCATATGCCAAGAAGTGGTACAGCTAGATCATATGGTAGACTTGTTTTAGCCTCTAAGAGTTCTCCACACTGATTTCCATAGCAGTTGCACCAGTTTGCAGTCCCACCATAATGACTGAGTTTGAGTTATACTGTGTCTTGGTTTGCATCTCTTCATTTCTTGTATTTGGAAGTTCATTGAGCTTTTTAGATGTTTGAGTTTATAGTATCCATCAGTTTGGCAAGATTTCAGCACTCTTTTAGTACTTTGTACTGCCTCTTTCTTTCCTTGGAGATTCCAGTCTCATATACTCTGTGACTCACTGATTTGCTTATCTTTTGATGTTTGTTTTTAAGGGTCTTGTTTTCTCTGTTTGATTTTCATATGCAGATAAGTATCTTTTTCTGGGCAATATTTAATCTGTCTTTAATCCTATTCACTGTCCTTTTCTGTCAACATAGTTTTTAATCTTTAAAAAAAAATCCATTTTGAATCCTTTTTAAATTCTGTTGTCTCATTTTTGAGACATCCTGAATATATAGGTAATAACTTCTTTAAGTCTTTACTATTTCTAATGTCTTTATTATTTTTTCCATTCTAAAGTTAATCCTTCCTGAGTTCTTGTCTCAATGTACTATGGATTACAAGTTTTTCTAAACCGGTAAGAAGGCACTATTTTGAGCTTTTAAACTTTTTCATTTTTTCCCCCAATTCTTATTTCTTGAGACGAGGCCTCAAATTCTTGCTCCTGCCTTTCCTTTCCTCCTCCATCCCACATCACAGGCATGAACCGCTGTGCCCGGGGAACCGTGGGTCGCTTTGCCTGGTTCTTTTCCTTGGCTGTGGTAGCTTTTTCGTGCAGTGCATTGACCAGAACTCTGTAAACATGAGACGGGGCCTTCTAAGGATCTCTGGAGTTCCTTTTATGCAGCTTGATCCTTGAATTCTAATTCTCACTACTACACTCAGCTCCACATCCTCAAGTCTGGGAAGCCAGAGAGTTCCACTCAGCCTCCAACTTGTGTGTTGTGACCTGGTTACTTCAGAGCAGTAAGCTGTGTTCAGTCTGGAGGGCTCGCCACCTGTGCTAGAATCAGAGTCTGCCCATACTGTTTCTTATCCCTGCTTCTTTTCTCACAAGTTTGGCCAATCTGTCCAGGGGATAAATGGATTATCAAAGAGCAGTCATGGGCATGAACTTGGTGGCCCCCCATTGCTAGCAAACACAGCCAGTTCCCTTAGTGGTTTTATTCCAGGCCATTCATAAACCACTTTTTTTTTTCTTTAATTCTCCTGGTATTGCTGATTTTGTACAGATCTGATACCTAGAATTCCTGCACTTTGGGTCTGTTGACCTCTCACCTTCCTTCAGGATTTAACCATTTCCTACTAAATGTGAGCAAATCTCCAACTTGAAAATGACTCCTTCTTTATCCACACTCCTCAAGTTTTATGTATAGCTAATTCTATTTAGCCTGTCTTAACGTGTTTATGCACATGTCTCATTTCCTTTCTCTAGAAATCTCACATGGATGTGATTTACATCTCATTTACACGTGGTTAAAAATAAACGATGTATATATAATAGTGAATACCTACAGGTTCACTTAGTATACTTGCTCCAAATTGAAACTGGACAGTTGAGTAGATATTGATTAAATCTTAGCTCAATGATAATGAATGGTTTAGACTGAAAGTCAGTGGCAAGATAGAATTAACTCTGTAGGATGTTTGGATTCCACTTCTATCTTCTCTGGGTAGAGCCCTTCTGTGCCTCAGTTGTCACATAAGATCACTCCTTTCCCTTTGAATGAATGAGCTTTGAAGGCAGAGATTTTTGTTTGCTATCTTTGTATTCCTTCAACCCAGGACTGTACCATTCAATAAATGGAGTTTAATCACAGCAGTAACTCTCAGTGGGAGGTATTAGCAAAAGAATAATGCTTGCTTTCTTTTCTTTTCTTTCTTTCCTCCACAAAGTAAGCAATACCCAAGAAGCAGTTAGGATCATTTTTTTTCTTCTAAAGTCCTTTTGAAATACTGAAAGTATCCAGAGAAGGAGAAAGCATGGAACTAGATTCTGATTTCCAATGGACATTGAGTGTGTGATCTCATTTGGAATGATTCCAGTTATAGGACATATGTAGATGCATTAGTCAGCTTTTTGTTACTGTGACATACACCAAAGATAATCAGCTTACTAGGAGAAAGGTTTATTTCAGCTCACAGTTTTGGCAATTTCAGTCCATGATCGGTTGGCACCATTGTTGTTTGGCCTATGGAAGAGGTGTCACATGAGTATTGGAAACAAGTGATGGGAAAAGCTCGTGCACTTCGTGACAAATGTGAAGAGGAGGAGGAGGCAACCCCATCTAAAAATGGTGTAACTTCTTCATCATTGAGCCCCACTTTTAAAGTTCCCACTGCTACCTAAAGTGCTATGGGCTGTATAGCACTGTAATAAAATGCAGAGAAAGGCAATTGGGAGTGCGAAAGGGAGGAAAGAAGAGGGAGTTTTGTATGAGTTATGAAGGTTCAGTGAGAGAAAATGTAGAAGGGCTGAAAATGGATGGTGATTATGATTGAACAAGAGTGTCACCATCAGTAGTACCACTGAACTGTACCCTTAAAATTACCTTACTATACTTATTTCAGTAAAAGGGAAAAAAAACATTGAAGTCCTAGCCAAGTAAATCTGAATTTAATTTCTAATCACCCAATTAAACAGACTGTTTATTTTCTCTGACTCAGTTTCCTCATCAACAAATGTGGCCTAATATATTGAACATCACACTGTAACACAGTGTATGTTGGTAAGTACTCAGTGAGTTCTTTCTTTGTCGGCTTTGTAGACAAAGTTCTGTTACTTAGACAGTTCAGTCCAGGTGTGGACTTAAAGAGTAAAGGATCAAGGGTGGTGACCTTTAGATGGGTAGTGATTAGTTCATCTGAATCAATAAATGTGAATGCCTCCATCCTCAAATGTATAAGGGGCTCCATCCCACCACAGAACCCTACATCTAGTCTTGGGATACCTGGGCCTAGAGGATTCTGTGAGTTGTGTCTCCCGTTGCAGTGGAAGAGACCAGCTTGTACAATAGGAGGTGATCCATCAGTATGGTAGTCTGCAGGGGTACAAAATCAGACTACTGTCTTGAAATCTGAAGTCACTGAGCCCTGAGACCCTGGGTTGGTCTTCTGCCTGGCATTATGTAAGTGTGGCCTTCCCAGGTACATACTCCATAGTTGCTTCTTGGACAGTGGTTAGACTCTCAGTAGCATTAAATTTAAGCTCTTTTGTCAGTGAAAGTGTTCATTTAGTTGTTGTTCCATTTGTGTGTATATCTTTGCACCCAATGGTTACCTGAAGTCTGATAGTAGATGAGGGAGGGAATATGTGCTAATGTCTGCATATAAATACAGTTTGTTGGGTTTATATTCTCCCTCTGCATCCCTCTGTCAGTTTTACTTCTTAGTAACCTGACAACACCGAGAATTTCCCTAGGTTGTTGCAGTTTGCCCAGAAGAGCCAGTTAGCAGTGAGGGCTGTCACCTGCTCATCTCTGGCTGTTCATCAGTTTTAAGGAGCCAGCTGTCCCACCTGTGCAGCTGTGCGGCCCCTCGGGCTGGAATCTTGTCAATCTCCTAACCACTAAGTAGTGTTTAGTCACGGTTGAGATGCACCTCTTCCAGTATACTCTCACAGTACTCCAGCAAGCGGCGCTGAGGAAGCCCTGCCTCCAGAATTCCTGTCTGATTTTGTCCTTGTGCAGTTGGGAGTTAGAAAAAGTGATGCAGTCACTTGAAAACAGCAGCCAGCCACACTGCTTGCTTTGCTCTGGTAGCATTACAAAGCACAGATGTTGTTGATTCCCAAGAAGCCATTTCTCATGTGCTAATGAGTAGCCTGGCAAAAATGTGCCACTATGCAACTGACCATTTGAGGGAGAGGGAGGTGTCAGGTGCTAATACTACCACGTACGAGATTGCATAAGAGTTGGTTTCCATGGAAGTCAGTCACTTTACTTGTTCACCTCATTTGTAACTACTGTCCTGTGACCAGCTGTCATAACAATAACAGTTGAGCCTGTTATTTTGGAAACCAGTTAGGGACTTTGAGATGGGATCCAGAGAGTATCAGCCCACTGTGTAGTCTGCAGTATATGGTCCACCCTTTCAGAGATCTCTTATCACACATTTGATATGAAATTCAAATTAGATGCTTGGAGCAGGAGTTTTCAATCCTTCTGTATTCTAGAATCACCTAGAGAAGTTTAAAAACAAAAACCCTGCCATTAACCTTCATGAATTCTGATTTAATTCCTCTACATAAGGACCCAGGTACATCTGAAGGTCTTCAGGTGATTCTAATGTACAGCTAGAGTGGAGTGAGACCAAAGAAGAAATAAGAATGCTTGGCTACAAAGGAGCAGTGTTTTCTGGACATAGTAGGGCAGTTGTCCATATGGATTCACAGCAGTGAGACAGCTTACACAGACCTGTGCAAGCTCAGGCCAGACAACAGTCTAGTGTAGAAAGGGAAGGTGGTTATTGCCAGATGATAGATGCTGGAAGAAGAGTCAGCTTTTTGTAAGGGTTTGGCCCCTGTTGGGCTGACCACCCTCAAATGAAAGCGATCCATCTGAGAAGATACAGACTAGAGACAGCACTGTACTTGATGGTGGGGGGAGGGCAGAACCCAAAGTTGGGTGAGTCGGGAGGGAAAATGGGTCTGGGAGGACTTAGAAGGGAGTGAATATGATCAAAATACATTCTATGAAAGTCTTCAAGAACTCAAATCAAGAGAAAGGGCTGCTTGACTATGTTTAGTTGGATATGACTATCATTACATTTTCCATTCCTCCTCTCTTAAAGGTATTATAATCATTGAAGACTTTTTTTTCCCATACCATTGTTACATCAGATTGTTTTTAATGAAAATTCACCAGTTCAGTTTCACCGGTTTGAAAACACACCCACAAATTCTCAGCCTTTCCTTCAGCTTCCAAGAGTATCTCTGTAGGAGATACCCTTTTCCCTGGGAGAAAAAAGGGGGACTTTTGTGGACTGCTGCCCCCGCCAAAAAAATTACTTACAGGCAGTAATTTCTTCTTGGTTGGAAAACCTTTAAGAGCTCTTTCAAGGAGGAGATGCCCGATATAAGGCTGCAAGGGGTGGGGTGAGAGAAGAACAGCTTTGATGGAAGGGGTAGTTTCAGTCTTATAGCTCAGTGTGGGGGAAATCACAGATTTATGTGAAGAGAGCAACTCAGAAGTTTCAATAATTATGTTTAAATGGGTACAGAGGAAAATTTTACCACAAACTGAGTTAACTAAAAAGGTTCTCTGTACCAGGAGGTAAATGAATTAATGGTAAGTTCTATATGCTACTGCTCTGACATTCTGTCTGGGCTAATGCAGTCTTCAGCCAAGGACTCTTAGTTGTTGCATGTGGAAGAAGGAGTAAAGGACTGAAGTCAAACCTGTCTCCTGGTCCATTTTTTCGTATAATAGATGATACATGTTAATAGATGATACATTTCTTTCACTGCAAGAAAATAATAGTGCAGTGAAATAGAAGAATATAAACTTTTCAGACATCAATTTTCTGAAATGTTTTGCTAATAGGGTTCATTCCCAACAAATTCTAAAATATGTGTTTTATGTGTTCTTCATTTATAAATATACAAAGAATGAATTCTCAGAATTGGAGAAATGCTAACCATTTCATAAATGAGTTTCTAAGTCAGAACTAAGATTCTCATAGGTTAAATAGTGATCATAGCTAGGAATTTCATGGATCAGGACTTAAGTTTATTAACTCCTAATCTTAAAATACTCACTTTAGTACTTTTTCTATTTTGTATTTAAGTTTGGGTTTTGTTGTTTAGGTTTGAATTTTGGGTTTTTGTTTGTTTGCTTGCCTTTGTTTAAGTGGTTAGAGATAAAAAAAAATTAATTGGGGTTCATTTTCAAGTAAAAAAATGGGAAATTTAAAATGACAGTTTTAGCTTTTTTCTCAATAACCAAAAAGTTGATTTATACTTGTACATTGTTCTAGCCCTATAGAAGAAATCAGTCCTTTTTTTCCAAAATGTGTCTTAAAACGTGTAAGATTCAAATATTAACAGTAGAAGGGAAGAAGAGTAAAGTAAACTACATACAGAAAAGATTGCCTGGCCTTTAAATAAACCCTTACTAGCCTCACCATTGTTATTATTAATGAAGATCATTGCATGTTAATGTATTTGGCATTTTATTATAACTGTAGGTATTAAATTGTAACAGGAATTCAGTTAGGAGTTTCTCAGTGTGAAAATTCAGTTAGGAGTTTCTGTATATGGAAGGTGATGATTTATATGGAAGTTTCTATATATGGAAGGTCACAGACATCAGTGGGGAAGCTCAACTCCATTTTTAAGTGCTGTCTATTTCACGGGAAGTAGCTAACCTCTGTGCTTTATATAGCCATCTGGGTTATCAAGATATGCTAGCTCTTTGTCTGATAAGGTATAGTCAGGAAGGCAGGGACATGAACTTGTACTTGATTAGACCCAGCTCATAATTAAAAATTTAGTGAACCACTTTTAGGTATCCTATGATATTAATGCCATCTCATTATAATGAGGATAATAGGAGTATTCCTTGTAGAGTTAGGGTTTTGAAGTGCCCTTTTGGAAACTAGAGGTCCATGATACTTGTTGTCAGTGTTCAACTATGAACTTAAACTCATCTTTTATCTTGCTTCTAGGTGTAACAATATTTCCTTCTGTTAAAACAGACTAATGTCACAGTGGGCACTTTTACTGTCCTTTTCCTAGATATCCCAAAGTGCTTTCTAAGTGTGCTGATTGATTTTTGGCTCATTTTCCTGTGCAGCAGATAACAGAAACACAAGAGGCATCAGGGAGGAGATTTTGTGTACCGTGGGTCATTTCCAGAAGGCAATGTGGTATCTACTAACACCTACTTTTGTGCCTTTGCTACAGGAGGTCATTATCTCCTTAAACCATGCTATGTTCCATTTCTTTTTATTCTTTAGTATTCACTAATCATCGGACTTAAACGGCATTCTTATCCATACCAAAAGCAATGCTTGTAGAAAGGAGTGTCACTCACAGAAACATGGACAGGAGAGAATTTGTGTTTAAAGTTTAGAATAGTATCTAATTGGAATAACAGAAATTAATTCACCATCATTTTGGTGCTATAAGCCAAGATCTGTTGGCAGGCCTGAATATCCAAGTTGCATGCTTACTGGAGAAGGAGGGTAGGGACAGTAGTTAAGCAGTGATCACCAGCCTAGTAATAGTTTATGTGAACTAACATTGGTGTACTGTTCATCATTTATCTTTTGGTACCTTTATCCACATTGCTTTGCATTATAGCTGTGCCAGAGAGTAGGTGGAAAAATAGCTCTATTATTAACCTAAATTGAAAACATAATGGCTTTTTGAATGTCTTCATTCACAGATGATGTCACACAAGTATCTTTATAAACGTTCTTTGTTTATGTCCCTGATGAACACCTAACAAGAAAAAAAATTAGTCCCTAGAGGATTATTTTATCATTTATATTTGCATATAGTTTGCATTCATAATTGGGCTACATTCATTTGTTGGCAACTATATATTATAATCTATCTGTGAGTGGGTAATTTAGAGCATTTAGACCAGTCATCACACAGTAGCCCTGAGAAGCACAAGAGAGTTGTCAACCCCTTTTCAGGAGGACAAAAATGAGGCGTGGTGAGAAACCTGCTGAAAGCTGCTTAGCTTCTGCTGTCACCGTGGGTTTTCTGCCGCGAAAGCGTGGATCCCTGTTTGATAAGACCTAACATCTGAAAGGAATCCATCTGTGAATAGGGCATTTTCACATCATTCTGGCCCAGAGAGAAGGCAGAATAGGGTTTAGTATCCTCATTTCTCACAAAAAAAGGAATCTGTAGTCCAAATGCTTTGGTGATTTGACTCATCTGTGAAAGTAGGACTAAGGCCTCAATAGGTCTTGAGGCCTGTGCTCTTTCTGCTACACCTGGGAGACTGTGGAATCAGGACCCTTCCATTCTAATACACAATACCCTCCTGAATAAAAAGGCTACTAAGTAGCTTTCATTTTATCTCAAGTTTCAGTTCCCATAGAATAAACAGATTCTAAGGTAACAAATGGTCCCTTATCAAATGTCACAGAGGAAAGAA
Source organism: Peromyscus maniculatus bairdii (assembly GCF_049852395.1). Classification (NCBI taxonomy): domain Eukaryota; kingdom Metazoa; phylum Chordata; class Mammalia; order Rodentia; family Cricetidae; genus Peromyscus; species Peromyscus maniculatus. Next base: position 82,820,572 of record NC_134856.1, on the reverse strand, counting down.
AACAGTCATTTTCTCTGCTCTCAGAATACAGTGCAGTCACCAGGTTTTCTAATACCTCCAAATACTTCCACTGAAAGCAGTGGCTACCACATTCACTGGCCAGCTCCCAATGAACTACTTTTATTTTAAACAATACAGTGTGGAAGTAACACAGACAGTCCTTTGGGATGCCTTGCTTGATCGATGCAGTAGATTCTTACTTCTCTTTGATTTGCATAGTCAGTGGCAGGAGAAAGGGAAAGCACACTTACATCTTTAGTCCCAAAGGGGTATCTATCTGGTACTTAGGTGCATGTAGATAAAATCTGGTCCATTTCCTTCATGCTTAGTTTACTGTTACAATTTATTAGGTAGTTTTTAATTCGTTTATTTCTTCTTTGGTGTCTTTTTGATGCTGACAGTTTTACTAAGGAGGATATTTATTTGTTTTATTATTCCTTTAAAATGTATTCTTATGGCAGCTTTAAGGCAGTTGCAAAATACTATCTTTTTCGATGCAGAAGTTGGATTAACACTTACAGTAACTATCACCTGGTAACCAGACCACATATAACTGTCAACATTCACCACTGTTTTATTACTTTAAATCAAAATCAGCTAATATATGACTCTGTGGTTTTAACACTGTGGGGTTAATCTGGAACCTGCTGGTGCACATGAAATAATTATTTTATCTCCTAGTCTAAGACTGATGAAATGTTTAAAAGATGGCTGTGTAATCAATCCATTATCTTCTGGTGTTTCTGCTTTTTCTATTCTATGTGGCATTGTAACAATCTCAAAACTAATTACACTGCTGTAACTAACATGAGAGCCAAAGGTAGCAACTGATAAAAGTACATCTATCAGTTGCTTACCCAAATTGATAGTTCTATTTTGTTATCTTCCTCCATGAAAACACAGGGTTATGATCATCAGACCTCCCGGAAGCCCATGAGCTTAGAGCAAGTACTAAGAGACAGAATACTTAATCTATCACCAGTGTCTTTTTGTACCTTTGCTCTTTTGTTTTTAGATAAGCTTGATTAAGCTAGACTGTTATTCATTCATTTAGATATAGGTAGGCCCCCCTGGAATTAAGAATGCTGATGCTTACAGTTTTCATTTGTAGTGAAAGCAATCAAAAGATTCTAGATGCAAGATGTAGACTTCTAAACAAAATGTAGGCTAGTATTTTTAATACTCTACTTTCATAGACAGTTATGACTAAAAAAGAGACTTGTAAAGGAGAATTTAAATGGCTTGCTCTAGCATTTTCTACAAAGCTTATCTTTAAAACATCAAATTTTTTCATAAACTGTAGTCTCTGGAGATTATTATTCCTGTTTGCAGAAATGTTAGAAATAATCTGTATACTATTTTTAAATACTTTTACTAATCTTTGAGAATTTTGTACAAGGTATTTGATCATATTTATTTCCATTCATATCTCAGACTTCTCTCAGGTAATCTGTAGACTATTGCTGATATTTCAAGGAAGACCTGAGACTCACAAAGCTTTTATACAAAGGTTAGCCAGTTAGAGTACATGGACTGTTTTTGAACAGTAAGTACCACATGGGTTTTTCAGGCAACAAAGAAAGGAATACAATGAATTGCACTGTGTAGTAGTTCTGTTCTTACAGCCTCCAATGAGTTTGCTTGTAAAGTAGCTAGGAATTTCTTATGGAACAGAAGTTTGTGGAAGCTAAGAATAGGATTATGAGGAGATGTATGGCTATTCTTTTATAGGTGAAAATTTATCAAGGAAGAAATTGTTTTATTAAAACTCAAAAATATGACTTCTAGCACCAAACCCTTTAATTGGAAACTAGTTGGATGTTATTAGTTAAGATAGAACAAGATGTTTCTGTTTGTTTCTAGGATTCAGTTGCCAGTCATCTCTTACCTCCTTCTCTTTGCTACTTGAATATATAGCTAATCACTTTCAAACAGGCTTAGCCCTTCAGCCGTATACTTCTTGTGTCACAATTTGAGTATGAGCCATGCTTGCTATTGCAGCCTGACCAAAAAAGTACTAAAAGAAGATATCAAGCTCAGGCACATACAACATACACTGTCTGTATTTTCAATTTTATGTAGCTAACTTAGAAAGGAATTTAGATATTACCCCACATTCCCTGCCTTCCCAAGTATATCTTCTGGAAAAGATGATTTATTACAAGGAGTTTACTTGTAGTAAGTTACATGCAGACCCTCCAGACTCCATTTGAAGGGGAAAACATTCGGAAATTTAAAAGCTATTAGCAGACAAAGTTAGACTTGATGGGTGGAGTTTAGATGTTTTTAATGCCAACAAAATCTTTTCATTGTTTCTCCAAAGCAGCATAACTGAAAGAAGTCTTAGCATCAGATAAGGAGTATGAAGAAGACTAATGAGATGAAAACTATTCTGAGTCTTTAGGCTCTAGAATTTAGAAGTGCCCTAATTGGATGGCCTGAATTTCCTATCTGGGGACTTTCCAGAGAAGCCAACACCCAGATATTCCCTGGCATTGGTGTCACAAAACTGGGCCATGAGAGTATGTTCTGGATAATACCTTCTATAGAAGTAAATCTGGGTGCAGTTTTTAAGATTCTGGATTTGCAGTTGTAGTTGAGAATAATTGATGTTAAAACTCACCTAGACTTTCTAAATGCCATCGCAGTGGTAAGAAAACAGGCTTGTGAGCATAGACTCTTTGGGGTCACTGGAGGACTTATACAAATAGTTTTCAAGAAGCAAGTTGTCCCAGTGATTTCTATTCTTTTTATTTTAAGGATCACATTTATATGTGGATGTCTTTCTTATATTTTACTTAATTTTCATTGCAAATATTTTTCTTTGTTATGGAGTATATGATTCATAAAAGGCTAAGAATATCTTCTCTAGCAATGACACATTGTACATGAAATCCTAACCAATAAGAATAAAGAAAAATGATGATTTTTTAAAATATTTATTTGGTACAACTTCTCTTGCTCTTGATAGTTCTAATACTCTGTCATATATGGGCATATAGTTACATTCATGAATACTTTACATGGACTTCCAGACCTCCATCTGCTAGCTCATAATTTACCAGAAAAACAAACAAACAAACACATGAGCTATTGCTTCTTTCCTTTGCCCAATCATTCAAGGTTGCCTGAGTCATTTCTAGTCCAGACTTCTTTATATCAACCCCTGTACTTGCTGTACATCGGCCTCTCAGGCCTCCATGATCAGTTGAGACCACTAGTACTTTAGGGAAGCAGTAAAGGAAGGGAGTAGAGTTTAATGTGACCACTGGGTGAGCTTTTTTAAAAGTACTGGGCTGGAGAGAGGCCACAATAGCTAAGAATACTTGCTGCTCTTCCAGAGGACCTGGGTTCTGTTCCTAGCACCGACATGGCACTTATAACCATCTAAAACTCTAGTTCTAGGGGATCCAACACCCTCTTCTGGCCTCCAGGGTCACCAGGCATGCACATGGTACATAGATAAACATCTAGGCAAAGCACCCTTACACATAAAATAAAAAGTAATGATAAAAATAATTTTTAAATTCAAAATAGAAATGCTAACTGAAGGAATAAGTTGGGAAGAAAGGATAGAAATTAACTTTTGTATTTTTTTTTTAGCTAAATCTTGACTGCATCAATTTTTTTCCTTTAATCAAATGAAATTTAAGAATTATTAGCAATGAAAAAATGTTGGACATAATTACCAGGAAGCATATTTTCCTCTCAGGCTTATGAATTTTACCAAGTGGGTTTTTTTTAAGGATTTTCTCACCAAGATTATATAAATAACAGGTGAAACACATCAGTTTCTTTGTTCACACAACTTCTATGTACTTAAAATTCAAAAACCAAAATTTATCCTTACCATGTATTTGAAATAATAGCCATTTAGAATAGTCCCTAGAAAATATGCCAAGGTATGTGATGATCTATTCTGAGTTGTCATTATTTTACCATAAAGTTTTTTTTTCAGCCACCAGGCATTACATTAATGAGGATAAGCTAAACTCTAACAAATTGCATAACTTTTTGTTAGTATGAAGAATTCTGCATGGGTCAGGCCTGACAGTGTGTGCCTTTTATCCCAAACCTCAAGAGTCAGCTGCAGATGGATATCTATGAGTTCAAGGCCAGCCTGGTATACATAGTGAGTTCCAGGACAGGCAGAGCTACATAAAGAAACACTGTCCCAAAACAATAACAAAGAGTCCTGCATGGGTGCTTCTGGCTGATAGACAGCTTGCACCCCCCCCCCATGAATGAGGCTCCAAGGATCTAGGCATCTTTGTCTTTTAGCTGTGCCATCTCCATTCATGTGAAGGAAAAAGGTCAGTCATGTCTGTTCTATTAAAACCAGGTCCTGGGGCAGCAAATGTCACTTCTACTTGCATCCTCTATGTATGTGGCCTCATGCAAGGGACTAGCAAATGTGGTTTCTAGCATGTACTCTAGCCCTGCATTGTGGGGGGAAATGGGTTGGGTATTGGGTTTGGGTAAATGACAACCAGTATTCTCTGCCACAGGGGTTCTTTTTGGGTTGTTGTTGTTTGTTTTTCCTTTTAAAATAGTTATATATATATATATATATATATATATATATATATATATATATATCCTAGTTACGATTTCCTTTCCTCTTCTCTTCCCAGTTCCTTCCTACTTCCCCTCCTAATCCAGATCCACTCCCTTTCTATGTCTCATTAGAAAACAAACAGGCTTCTAAGGAATAATAATTAAAATATAATATAATTAAAGATAATAAGATAAAACAAAAACCAACAAATTGGAATTAGACAAGTAAAACAGAAGGAAAAGAACCCAAGAAAATGCACATGAGCCAGGCGGTGGTGGCGCATGCCTTTAATCCCAGCACTCGGGAGGCAGAGGCAGGTGGATCTCTGTGAGTTCGAGGCCAGCCTGGACTACCAAGTGAGTTCCAGGAAAAAGGCGCAAAGCTACACAGAGAAACCCTGTTTCGAAAAACCAAAAAAAAAAAAAAAAGAAGAAAATGCACATGAATCAGAGACCCACTAGTTCACACAGTCAGGAATCCCATAAAAAAAAAAAAAAAAAAAAAACAATAACTGGAGGCCATAAGTATGCAGAGGACCTGGTGCAGACATGTGCAGGCCTATGACACTGCCTTAGTCTCTGTGAGTTTGTATGAGCTTTGATAATGTTCATTTAGAGGACCTTGTTTTCTTAGTATCTACCATCCCTTCTGGGTTTTATACTCTTTGGGCTTCTTTTTCCTTGGGGTTCCCTAAGGCCTGAGGGAAGAGATTTGATAGAGACATCCCATTTAGGGATGAGTGTTCCAAGGTCTCTCACTCTCTGCATATTTTCTCTGTATTTGTTCCCATCTTCTGTAGGAGGAAGCTTCTCTGATGATGGCTGACTAAGGCACTGATGTATGGTATAGTTGAATGTCATCAGGAGTCATTTTATTGCTGGGTTTTTGTTTTGTTTTATTTTAGAACAGTAATACTTGGTTTTACTCTATACCCCTAGGGTTTCTAGTCTCTGGTTCATGGTCACTGAAACAGTGTCTGATATAGATTCCATCTGGTAGAGTGGGCCTTGAACCAAATCAGATATAGGTTGGTTATCTCCACAAGTTTTGTCCCACTATTGCGCTAGCATATCTTGCAGACAGGACACCATTGTAGATCAAAGGGTTTGGGGCTGGGTTGGTGTTTATATTTCTCCTTTGGTAGTGTGCAGAGTACCATCCTGAAGCAAAGACTGTAGGATGTAAGGATGAGGCTCTGTGTAGGGACTTCTCCATTTTCAGTGGGTTATGTAGATGTTGTCTTCAGCAATGGAGCCTTGCTGTCAGTTTGTGGAGAGAAACTTGTAGTCTTGGCAGGAGACTGGGTGGTTTGGGGATCACCCTTTTGGCCAAGAACTCAATTAGCTACAACCCAATCCCAGTACTGGAAGGTTCACTTGGTAACAAAAGATAACCAGTTGGGAATCTGTCTTCCCCCATTATTTGGTGACTTCATTTAGATTGTCTTCATGTGTATATATTTTAAGAAGTTTCCGTTATATTAGGTTTTCATACTACCTCTGAAATGGCTCTTAATTTTAGCTGACTCTCCCTGGTATTTCCTTCCTTGTCCCTGCTTCTCTTCTCACCTCCCCCTCCCCACTTGATCCTCCTGTTCCAGCCCCCATCCATCCATAACTGTCTACTCTGTATCCCTTTCCTAAGGAGATCTATCTGTCCCCCTAGTCTCTTACTCTATATATAACCTCTGTGGTTCTACAAACTGTAGCTTGGTTATCACTCACTTAACAGCTAATATCCACATATGAGTGAATCCATACCATATTTTTGTCTTTCTGGATCTGGAATACCTCACTCAGGGTGATTTTTTTTTTTTTTTGTAGTTGCATCCATTGACCTGCAAATTTCATTTTTTAACAGATAAGTAATACAACATTGTGAAAATGTACCGTATTATCTTTATCCGTTCTTCTGTTAAGGGGCATCTGAGTTGTTTCCAAATTCTGGCTATTATGACTAGAGCAACAATGAACATAGTTGAGCAAATGTCTCTATAGTAGGATGCAGAGTCTTTGGGGTATATGCCTAAGAGTGGTATAGCTGGATGTTGGAGTAGGTTGCTTGCCACCTTCCTCGGGAACTGCTACACTGATTTCTATAGCTATACAAGTTTATACTCCGAAAAGCAGTGGATGAGTGTTACCCTTGTTCTACATACTCGCCAGCTTGAGATGTTGCTTGTTTTATTGATCTTAGCCATTCTGACAGTTATTAGACAAAATCTCAAATTTGTTTTGATTTTCATTTCCCTGATGGCTAAGGATGTTGAACATTTCTTTAAGTGTTTCTCAGCCATTTTTTTTATTGTACTCTTTTGAGAATTCTGTGTTTAGATATGTACCCCATTTTTAATAGGGTTATTTTTCTTCTTGATTGATATCTAGGGTTTTTTTAAGTTTTTAAAAATATATTTTAGATATTAACCCTCTATTGGATGGGTCGTTGGTAAAAAAAAAAAAAATACTTTGCTGTTCTATATACTGCCATTTTGTCCAAATAACATTGTCCTTTGCCATGCAGAAGCTTCTCAGTTTTAAGCAGTCCTATTTATCAATTGTTGATCTTAGTGCCTAATCAAATAGTGTTCTGCCCAGAAAGTCTTTTCCTGTGCCAAAGAGTTCAAGGCCATTCCCTACTTTCTCTTCTATCAGGTTCAGTTTATCTGGTTTCATGTTGAGGTCTTTGGTCAGTTGGGAATTGCATTTTGTGCAAGGTGATGAGTATAGATTTATTTGAAATTTGTCTACCTGCAGCCATCCAGTTTAGCCAGCACCATTTGTTGAAGATGTCTCTTTTTTCCAGTATGTGTTTCTGGCTTCTTTATTAAAAAAAAAAAATCAGGTGTTTATAGGTATGTGGATTTTCTGTCTGGGTCTTCAAATAGATGGCATTGATCAACATATCTGTTTTTGTGCCAATACCATGCTGTCTTTATTAATATAGTTCTGTAGTACAATTTGGAATTAAGGATGATGATACCTCTGTAGCACGAATCCTAATTGGTCTTATAATAAAAACCCATATATTGGGGTAAATGCTGAAAGATCAGAGGAAACAAGCCACAGCCACTTCTCAACTTGCCAACTCCTCAGCCAAAAGGGGAAGATCCTGTCTCCACAATCCTCAGACTGAATGCTCCCGAGTCCTGTCTTCGCCCACCTTATATTCTTCTTCTGCCCAGCCATATCACTTCTTGTCTCAACCTTGCTAGTACTGGCATTAAAGGCATGTGACTCTCAAGTACTGGGAGCAAAGGTGTTCCTCTTTTAGACTGCATTAATCTGGTGTAGTCCAGGGTAATCTTGAATTCACAGAGGTCTGCCTACCTCTGCTTCCTGAGTATTAGGATTAAAGGTGTGTGCTACCACTGCCTGTCCTCTAGGTCTAACTCTGTGGCTGATGCTGTCCTCTGATCTTCAGACAAGCTTTATTTATTAGAGCGTATACAAAATATCACCACATATCTCCCTTGTTTTTGTTTGTTTGTATTTATTGTTCAGGATTGTTTTAGCTATCCTGAGTTTTTTGTGTTTCCATATGAAAATGAAAATTTTCCTTTCAAGATTTGTGAAAAATTGTTGGAATTTTGGTGGGGATTGCATTGAATCTGTAGATTGCTTTTGATAGGATGACCATTTTTGCTATATTAATCCTACTGATCCATAAGAATGGGAGAACTTTCCATCTTCTGATATCTTCCTCAATCTTTTTCTTCAATGTCTTAAAAATTTTATCGTACAAGTTTTTCATTTGTTTGGTTAGAAAAATCCCTAAGATATTTTATATTATTTGAGGCTATTGTAAAGGGTGTTGTTTCCCTTATTTCTTTCGCAGTCTATATGTCAATTGTATATAGGAGGACTACTGATAGTTGTGAGTTAATTTTATATACAGCTACTTTGCTGAAAGTGTTTATCAGCTGTAAGAATTGCCTGGTGGAATTTTTAGGGTCACTTATGTATACTGTTATATTGCCTGCAAATAAAAATACTTTGACTTCTTCCTTTCCAATTTTAATCCCTTTTATCTGATGTCCTTCAGTTGTCTTGTTGCTCTAAGACTTCAAGAACTATATTGAATAAATATGGAATAAACAAGCCTTGTCTTGTTCTTGATTTTAGTGGAACTGCTTTGAGATAATCTCCATTTAAATTGATGTTGGCTATGGGCTTGCTGTAAACTGCCTTTGTTATGTTGAAGTATGTTCCCTGTATCCCCAGTCTCTCCAAGACTTTTATCATGAAGGGGTTTTATCATAGCCAACTTTTTCTGCATCTAATAAGATGATCATGGTTTTTTTTTCTTTCAGTTTGTTTATGTAATAGATCACATTTCTAGACTTACATATGTTAAACCAACCCTACATCTCTGGGATGAAGCCTACTTCATCCATAGTGGACGGTTTTTTGATGTGTTCTTGAATTCAGTTTGCAAGTATTGAAAATTTTTGCATCCATGTTCATGCGGAAAATTGATCTGTAATTCTCTTTCTCTGTTGTATCTTTATGTGGTTTGGGTAGCAGGGTAACTGGCCTCCTAAAATCATTGAGCAGTGTCCCTTCTGTTTCTAGTTTGTGGAATAGTTTGAGGAGTACTGCCATTAACTCTTCTTTGAATGTCTGGTAGAATTGAGCTAAAACCACTGGGCCATGAGGTTATTTTGTTTGTTGTTTTGTTGTGAGATTTTTTTTAATTACTGCTTCTATTTCATTAGGGGTTATGGGTCCCTTTAAATGGCTTATCTGATCTCGATTTAATTTTTGTAAATTGATACATACGTATCAAGAAAATTATCCATTTCTTTTAGATTTTCCAATTTGGTGGAACTACAGGCTTTTAAACTACGTCCTGGATTTTCTCAGTGTCTGTTGTTTCCCCTTTTCCATTTCTAATTTTGCTAATTTGGATTTTCTCTCTGTGTCTTTTAGTCAATTTGAATAAAAATTTCTCAATCTTACTGATTTTCTCAAAGAACCAACTCTCTATTTCATTGATTCTTTGTAATTATTGTTTGTTTATATTTCATTGATTTCAGCTTTGAGTTTGATTATTTGATGCCATTCATTCCCTTTGGGTATGATTTTTTCTTTTTTTTCTAGAGCTTTCAGGTGTGCTGTTAAGTTACTGGTATAAGTAACTTATATGTAGGCACTTAGTATTGTGAACACTTAGCATATGGCCTTCATTGTGTCCCATACGTTTAAATGTGTTGTGTATTCATTTTCATTCAGTTCTAGAAAGTCTTTCATTTCCTTCTTAATTTCTGTCTTGACCCATTTTTTATTCAGTAGTGAGTTATTCAGTTTCCATGAATCTGTAAACTTTCTGTTGTTTCTGCTCTGGTTGATAACCAGCCTTAATTCATTGTGGTTTGGTAGGTTGCAGGGAGTTATTTCAGTTTTCTTGTCCCTGTTGAAACTTGTTTTGTGTCTGAGTATTTGGTAAGTTTTGGAGAAAGTTCCAGAGGTGATGAGAAGAAAGTATATTATTTTGTATTTGGGTGAAATGCACTATAAATATGTTAGGGCCATTGGTTTTATAACCTGAGTTAGCTCCAGCATTCCTGTTTAGTTTTTGTCTGGATGATCTATTGGCTAGAGTGGGGTATTGAAGTCTCCCACTATCAGTGTGTAAGGGTCAATATGTGATTTAAACTGTAGTAGTGTTTTTTGGTTTGTTGTTGTTATTGTTTTACAAACTTGTGTGCACTTGTGTTTGGCGCATGGATATTAAGAATTGCAGTATCCTATTGGTGGATTTTCCCTTTGAATAGTATGTAGTATCCCTCCCTCTCTCTTTTGATTAGTTTTGGTTTGAAATCTATTTTGACAGATGTTAAAATGGCTATACCAGCTTGCTTCTTAGGTCCATTTGCTTGCAATATCTTTTTCCTGAGGTGATGTCTATCCTTGATGTTAAGGTGTGTTTCTTGGATAAAGCAGAAAAATGAGTCCTGTTTTTGCATCCATTCTGTGTCTTTGTATATGGGGAAGTGAGACCATTGGTTTGATGTTCAGAGAGAGATCAACAAGCAGTGTTTGTTCATTGCTCTTATTTTGTTGGTGTGTGTGTGTGTGTGTGTGTGTGTGTGTGTGTGTGTGTGTGTGTGTGTCTTCTTGATTTTCTGATCTGTAATTATTCATTCACTGTGGGTTTTGGGGTATACCGAACCTCTTGAGGTTGGATTCTTCCTTCTAGCACCTACTGTAGGGCTAGGTAGACATTGATTAAATTTGATTTTATCATGGAATGTCTTTTCTCCGTTTATTGTGATTGAAAATTTTGCTGGGTATAGTAGTCTGGAATCTGTGGTCTCTTAGAGTCCATAGCTATCGTTCTGGGCCCTTCTAGCTTTCAGGGAGTCTCTATTGAAAAGTCAGGTGTTATCCTAGTAGGTCTCCGCATTTTACTTGGTCTTTTCCCTTGCAGCTTTTAAAATTCTGTCTTTGCTCTGTATGTTTAATATTTGGATTATTATATGCTAAAGGGATTATCTTTTCTGGGACAGTCTATTTGATGTTCTGTATGTTTCTTGTACATTGATAGGTATCTCCTCCTTTAGGTTATATAATTTTCTTATGTGATTTTGTTGAAAATATTCTGTCTGTCTTTACCTTCCTCTATTATTATTATTCTTAGATTTGGTCTCTTCATAGCGTCCCAGATTTCCTGGATATTTTGTGCCAGAAATATTTTAGATTTAACATTTCCTTTCACCGAGGTATTTATTTCTTCTTTTGTGTCTTTAATGCCTGAAATTCTCTCATCTATCTCTTATATTCTGTTGGTGAGGCTAGCCTCTGAGGTTCCTCTTCAAGTTCCTAAATTTTTCATTGCCAGATTTTCCTCAGTTTGAGTTTTTGTTACTGATTCTGTTTCTATATTCAAGACTTAAATTACTTTGTTCATTTATTTCCACTCTTTGTTTTCACAGTTGTTGGTTTTTTTTTAAGGAATTTATTCATATCTTCTTTAAGGACCTCCCTTTATCATATTCATTAAGACTATTACAAGGTCTTCTTTCCTTTTTTTTTTTCTTCAACTATGTTGGAATACTCAGGGCCTGCTGTGGTAGGATTGCTAACTTCTAGTGGAGACTTATGTCCTGCCTGTTATTGATTATATTTTTACACTGGCACCTAGGCGTCTGGGTTTGGGAAGATTGTAAGTCTAGATGATGATGATGATATCTGGCCTTGTCTTTGTTGGGTGGGTGTTTGTTCATTGTCTTTGCCAATTCTCAGGAGGGTGTGGTGTCTCTGTGTTGCCTGGTAGGAAATTCTTTTTGGAATCCCGATAGGGTTACATGGGTTATTTCTTTTATTGTTTCTCAGACTTCCTAGAGTGGGAGAATTCCAGGGTCCTGAGGTAGCAAATGATGCTTGTACTTACATCCTCTAGATGTATGTGTCCTTGTGCAAGGAACTAGCAAATATGGCTTTTAGTAATCTACTGTACTATACATGTACTCTACTATAACCTTGCCACTTTGGGGGTGCAGAAGGGATGGGTGTTGGTGGACAGCCAGTATTCTCTGCCTCAGGGTTTATTTTATTTTATTTTTTCTCATAGACTTTATAGAGAGTCAGAATCCCAGGGATCAGTATCACACAGATTGTCCATCCTTGCCCCTGAAAACTCTAAATAACAAGTCTCACATGGTTCCAACAATCTATGGTTCTCCAATAACCCCAAGTGATTTTTATCTTGAAGAATGTTTGGGAAACAATATTTTAAGAAGTAACTAGATTTTTGGAAAGGTGTTATATACATCTGTTGCCTAAGATGTATTAAGAGTTGCTTAAGAGTCCTGTGTTTAAGGTATTATGGTAGACTAACTCATGGCACCTATATATCAGCAGCCTTGGAATTCAGCTACATGATTTTTTGTAGAGGCATAACACTGATGCATCTGTTCAAACCTGCATTTTGGTTAGATAAGTTGATTATTTCATTTATTTGGCTAAGTTTACCAATCATTTTGAAATAAGAAGATTCTATGGCTTATATCAATACTTAGGATATTCCCCACCTTATGACAGTACTTTAGCACAGCTCAGCGGATAAAACTGACTAATGATGAAGTCTTAGGGCACTTTTCCCCACTTCTGTCATAGTGTTGAAACTGTCAGGACCCCATCATGGAAGGTAAAAGTATAGATACACTGGATGAACAGTGATTAGATTTTCTTAAATCACTGAGTAAAAAGTATTTATCATACCTTAAACAGATGGAAAGAAAAGCCTGTCTATCCAGCCTTCCAAATATGTCAGAAGAGTGACACAAAATGTTTGTTCTATAAGCTTTCACAATAAATTTGAATCCTTGGCCCAATGTGCTGTGCTGCTCACTAGTCTACATGAGCAAAGGCTCTTTGACAAACTGGAATTATTCAGGGAATTCCAGCCAGCTTCAATAATAACCTTAGACAGTTATATTGATGAAGTAAGTATTCCTTTCACTAACATCCAAAGTATTTCAGGACTTCATGAAAAGATGTTTGGAATATTTACTGTTTTGAATTACTTGAGCTACTGATAGTCTTGTTAGAGAAGATAGCTAGAACTATGAGACCCATAGTGGTGGAGAAATCTCTTTTAATCACAAATAAGTGTTATTATAATTTGTCTTCTGCACAATTAGAAATCAATAGAGTAGCAGTGGCTTTTCTATGCAAATAAATCTTTGCCACCTACAGCTTTTCTACTCTTGGCAGTTTTTTTGTTTTGTTTTGTTTTGTTTAATAACAAGCTTTTTTCACACCCCCATAATAACGTATGTTTGAGGTAAAATCTAAAGAAGCAGTGACCCTGAAATCCAAAAAGGCTAAAGTACTTGGAAACCAATCTTTATGCAGTCATATAAAGAAAAACTAGGAGCCTATGAGATATTTCTTTTCCCTTTTTTTTTTTTTAAGAATTTAATGGAAGAAAACATGTCATTGACAGTAATTGCAAAAAAAAAAAAAAAAAAGAATTTTTTTTAGATCAGATACTACTTGGATATACAAGCAGTATGTGGAAAGTTGATAGAGGGCAACCTCTTCCTCTTATGGACTAAGTGCCTCTGGCACTCAGTTCATGGCATGAAAAGTTTCTGGAAACCCTAAAGTCAAGGACATTTTTACTTCTCTGGGGTATTCTAGGGGTAGATTCTGTTTCATAGGACACAAATCTCTTTTGCCTGCTAATGAATGAGAAGTTAGCTGCAGCTAAATTAGGGAACTTCAAGTACAGGACCATATATTTTTCTTTTATCCAAAATCAGTTGCACCTTATCCTATTTTCTGAAAAATCAAAGGCCATACTCATCTGTCTATTTAGAGATCTAGAACAATGAAGAAGTAGCAATCTCTGGAAAGTATAAATCTGCCTGCCTGCCTGCCTAGGCTATGTCATTAACTAGTGTGGATGCTCTCAAGATAACTCCTCTTTGTGTTTCTATTTCTTTTATTGGAAATAAAGATTAAACTAGATGGTTATTTCTAAGATCTACTTCTTTCTTTAATCCAACATTAGAAGTTGATCACAAGGAAATCAGTAGTACTTGACTAAAATTTGTCACTTTGTCCTAACCATGAAATTTTGGGGGTCATTTTTCCTCTTTCACAGCTTTCTCATGGCTGACTCAGCAGCCACATTCTCACTATATAGACATTTATCAAAGCCTGTCATCACAGGTTGTTTATGAAGAAGTTTAGGTCATTGGGAACGTACATCATGGTGCTGTTTCTTATAAGAAAATTTTGTTTTACTGTCAATCTAAATTGTAAAGTAAAAGTATGAATCTCAAAAAAAATGAGAGGAATGATTGGGACAGAAGATAGGATCACTATTAACATTATCCCTTCCACTTTGAGAAATGCCCTCACCTGGGTGGTCTTAATGGTGCTCATAAAACAAGGTATTAGCAGGAAGAAAAGAACCTACCTGTTTCCTATGTACTATGTCCTGATTCTGAATTTAGCACTCTGTGAACATTTGGTGATTAAATGGATCAAACCAAATGTGTTTTGTATAAGAGCTAAACCACCACTGTCTTGGATCAGAAATTAGAAAATTATACCTATTTGATTCTCAGAAAATTGAATGTTACATTGACAGTACTTATCACTTGTGGCCCAGATTAGAAAGGCATACTTACAGAACATAAAGCACAGAAGAAAACTATAATGCTGTAGGTTGAGTAGGTGGGGAAAGGCCCTTAGGTGAGCTAGATACTTATTTCAAAAACTCGTGTCTTAGGGTTAGAGAGATGGCTCAGTAGTTAAAAATGTTGAATGTTCTTACAAAGGAACTGGGTTCTATTCCAGCACCCATGTGGTGGATCAACAACTATTTGTAATGCTGGTCCAAAGAGAAACAACACCTTTTTCTGGCCTCTGCTGGCACAAAGGCATGTACATGTGTATGGACATACATATAGGCAAAAACCTATATGTAGCTGAAAGTTTTTCTGTATCCCACCTGGCCCACAGTCAGAACAAATCTCTCTCACCCAACAGTCCTGCAGCCACTTGGACCCAAGTAAACACAACAGAGGCTTATATTAATTAAAACTGCTTGGCCATTAGTTCAGGCCTACCACTAACACTTAAATTCAGCTCGTTTCTGTTAATGTATATGTCACCACATGTTCTGTGGCTTTACCTGTGTGCCATTGCATGCTGCTCCCTGGACAGCAGGCTAGTGTCTCCTCCTTAGCCTTTCTCTTCCCAGAATTCTCCTTGTCTCCTTATCCCACCTATACTTCCTGCCTGGCTACTAGCCAATCAGCATTTTATTTATCAACCATTCAGAGCAACATATTCACAGCATACAGAGTGACATTCCCATCACCAATATACATTTTTAAAAATGTTAATCAATTGAAAACTGTAAAACCTAGCATTCTGAAACACCGTGCCTGACAGCATACTATGTCCCAAGTAGGGCCAAGGAGCCATGGATGCTCACAGAGCTGCAGTGATCATTAAAGTAGCATAGGAAAAAAGTCACCACAGAGTTGCAGCCAGAAGCAGAAGTAAGGGATCCTTAAATGCATTTCATATTTGATGGGAAACTCGGAGAATGAAGTCTGGCATCTTGGAACTCCTTTTTGTGGAGGTACATAACGTTTCTAGCAGTGTGTGCCCCAAACTTCTGCCTGACACTTTCCTCCTCCCTTTCTACCCTTGGCACCCAGGACACTGCATCTCCATGCAAAGTCCAGAATGGCTTGTTTTTTTGTTTTTTTGTTTGTTTTTTTTTTCTCTGCTCTTGAATTACAATAAAGTAACCAAACTGGCTTTAAAGTCTTTTTATAGTAATGACACTTGGGTGTACTCAATGGATAACATAGGTTTTATTTCAAATAAACATTTAGGGAATTTTTGCCTTGTGTAGGCATACTATATAATATACAACTGGGAAAAAATTTTGTTATGCCCTAAATAAGAAAGTCAATCAAAATGATTCTATTAAAATTGATTTTCTGTTTAAAGGCCATATAAATGGATGTTCAGAGTATTCAGAGGCCATGCAAATGGTTGAACTTAGATGGTTCTGAGTAATTACTTCATAAAGCCAGTCAAGACAATCAATTCTAAACCCTATTAAAGAGTTCATGGTCATCACTTAGAAAAAGAGGTCTCTTTTCCCTACCTCCTGTCCAGAGACTCAATGGGGCAGCTTAGCATGTGGTGAGCTTGTCAATACTGCCTTTCCTTAGCTCAGTGTCATTTGTTAAAAGATTGGAGTCATAATGTAGTCCACCCCCACCTGACTCAAAAGGAATTCTGCTTGAACTGTGTTTACAATCAAGGCTTCCTAGAGAAGCATGATAAACTAAAGATTGCTGCTCGAATTGCTAAATGGTCTTATAATAAAAAAAACCTGATGCCAGATATTGGAGTAAATGCTAAAAGATCAGAGAGACAAAGGAACAAGCCACAGCCACCTCTTACCTCTAGGACTTCTCAGCCTGAAAAACCTTTAGTTCCTGCTCCTTACGCCTTATTAAATACCTTTCTCCACCCATCCATATCACTTCATTCTTAGTTCTGGGATGAAAGGTGTGTGATTCTCAAGTACTGGGATTAAAGATGTGTGTCACCACTGCCTGGCTCTGTTTCTCTCCTAGAATGAATCAACCTCATATAATCAAAATTGGCTTTGAACTCACCCAGATCCAGATGGATCTCTTCCTCCCAAGTGCTAGGATTAAAGATGTGTGTCACCACTGCCTGGCATCTATGTTTAATCTAGCGACTTGTTCTGTTCTCGGATCTTCGGGCAAATTTTATTAGAGTGCACAATATATCGCCACGAAAGATAGCTGATAATCCTTAACATTTATAAAGAACATTTTGTGTATTTTATTTGTGTTTAATACTATTTTTAACCCTGCATTACATGTAAGAATAAGAGACTTAAACAGGTGAAGTAATTTGTCAAGAATGCCATCAAACTGAGACACTGATAAGGAACAAGTAACTGATACAGTCTAGGGGCCTTGGTTGGGTTCATTTTCTCAACCAGTTAAAGAATTAAAAGGGAAGATAAATCTCAAGTGGGACAGGTAGCAATGGAGAAATTTGGACACCACAGTCAGGAGCAGGCAGAATCAGCAGTTGCAGAAAGGCATTTATCTGGGGTCAGGGAACACATGCATGCAGCAGACATACAGAGAAAAAAAAAATCTTCTACAAGGCAGAGGAAAGACTCAAGAAGATGAAAACCCATCTCTTCTCGATGGCTGGGATTTTTTAAGTCTCTAAATAAAGAGTTTTTCTCCATTAATTAGAGTTGGTCTATTTGAAGAAGGATAGGGTGTTTGATTGGCCCACAACAGTTTCATGTCTTAATCTGGCTTTGAACTTGTTAAGCCAGTCCATTAGCAGAGTGCCTGCTGGTGGAAGACAAAAGCCTACAAGGCCTTTGTTTTTAACTGCCTGGCTTTTGCCTCAAGTCAGGACAGTGAGGAAGAAGTCAGCCATCTTGGAAGTTCACCACCTCTATTACCTAGTCATGACCCCTCTCCCTACCTGGTAATCTTTCTAACTCCTAGTCCTTCATTCCCCACTCTCAGTAGTTACCCTGAGGGATTTGAGAGTGCCAACCACTTTCAGCTGTTTATAGCTGCCAAAAGGGATGATGAAGGACAGGCTGCAGTTAGAGTGCCTCAGAAAGAGATCTGTCTAAGGGATGATGATGGCTGTGATCCATAGCATAAGATTGCCATGTGGTGGTAGTATGTATCTTTGGAGCTTGCCATGGTTGGAGGTAGGATCTGTGTAGCTGGAGTTTTCCTGTGTCCTGCCTGGCCCGTGGTTAGAACAAATCTCTCATACCTGCTGGTCTGATAGCCACTTGGACCCAAGTAAACACACAGAGGCTTATATTATTTATGAACTGTATGGCCATTAACTCAAGCTTATTACTGACTAGCTCTTACACTTAAATTAACCCGTAACTCTTATTTATGTTTAGCCATGTAGCTTGGTACCTTTTTTCAGTTCTGCATTCACATCTTACTTCCTCTGTGTCTGGCTGGCGACTCCTGATTCAGCCTTCCTCTTCCCAGAATTCTCCTTGTCTGCTTATTCCGCCCATATTTCCTGCCTGGCTACTGGCCAATCAGCATTTTATTTATCAACCAATCAGAGCAACACACATTCACATCATACAGAACAACATTCCACAGCAGATCTGTAACACATAAAAGAGTGAAATAGTTAGTAGTCCTATAATTCCTACTAAGAGTGCAGTTCGAAAAATAGCTAGGGCAGTTTTACCCTTATTAGAAGACAGAAAATCATCCAAAGAATCCTCAGGAGGCGATGTCACAGGTATCAACAAGATGGATGATTTCTTTGCCACCACCATCTACCATAAAGTGTACTCCATGGAATCTGGAGAGATGCCTCAGAGATTAGGACACTTGCTGCTCTTGCAGAGGACATGGATTTGATTCCCAGCACCTGCATGACAACTCACAACTGTCTATAACTACAATTTGAGGAAAACCTGGTGTGCCCTCTTGTAGTCTCTGAAAGATCAGGCATATATACACATGATGCACATACATGCAGGCAAGACACTCATACACATAAAAAAAATAAATTAAAATAATTATTTTTTTTAAAAAAGATGTACTCTATAGAGGAGGCTGTTAATCTATCTTAAGAGTTCAAGGAGCCATTTTAAGTTTAGCCAATTTAAGTTTAGATGTCATTCTGTATGCTGTGAATATGTGTTGTTGTGATTAGTTGGTAAATAAGGCTGTTTGGCCAATGGTGAGGCAGAATAAGGTTAGGTGGGACATTCCAACTAGAGAGAGAGGAAGGAGAAACACAGAGCAGAGGAGATGCTGCAAGCTGCCACCTTGAGAAACGAGATGTAAAGGTACCAGTAAGCCACAAGCCATGTGGCAAAGTATAGATTTATAGAAATGGGCTAATTTAAGATGTAAGAACAAGCTAGTGAGAAGCCTGAGCCATTAGGCCATATCATTTGTAAATAATATAAGCCTCTGTGTGTTTACTTGGGTCTGAGCAGTTACAGGACCAGGCAGGACACAGGAATTTTGTTAAGTGCCTATGGGACCTTAGTGCTGGATGAGCACAGGAAAACTTCTGACTACACAGTCATTAAGTTTCGTATACTCCAACCTTGTGGGGAATGCCAAGAGATGAGTTAATGAGGAGAATTCTTCCATGTTATGATTAACATAAGTCCTGTTGTGTAGCTGAATGGACTGTGTACCAGAACTTTCTTACTAGAGTCTTGTTGAAGGATAAAATCAGAAAAATTATCTTTTGTTTATCTAGATTGACTTAGATTGTGTTTGACAAGTCAAAATGGAACAATGCAATAAGCTATTTGCTACATAGGTCTTCTGCATAAGGAGGAAACCCCTGGAAACATTGTGAGAGAAGTTAGTTAAAGTAATTACCCTGTTGGGGGTACCTTTCCAGAAATAGATGTCTCTGATGATATACCATATGTATTGTCCAGTAGAGGTAGGCAGTATATGCGCAAAACCTGAGTAAAATCAAGATTCTATTTGTTGATTCACAACCAGACATCTGTATCTAACTCACAATCTAAAGAGGAGCATCTTTTTTATTGGGTTGTCCAGCAGTGTCCCAGGGACACCATTTGGGTATCTTGAATAATTTTCCAAACCTATGAGTTTGACAATAGGATATCTGGCAGCCTCCTTTGATCAGGGAACATGGCTGGTTAGGACTCAGGATGTCACATAACTACATGGGATTTGCTGGAAAAAGTCATGAATGAAATAGAGAAATAATCAGTGTTACTTAGAAGACTGTCACATCTGCCATGAGAATTCAGGAGATATGTCTACGTGGCTCCAAAATTAATTTTATTACCCAATTTCCACTATTTCACGTGAGCTTGCTTATTTTTTTGGAGTGAGGTGGTGAACAATTATAATAGTATTTATTAATATTAGCTCTAAGGAGTTCATATATGGCAATAAAAAACCTGACATAAGTTCAGTATTTACTTCAGCTTAACATTATGATTTCCATAGCCAGAGGATTTCCCTCCTCATTTGACTTTGTAAAGGCCAGAGTATGGAAGTAAGGATAACATCTTCCTTCCAGTTCCTTGAAAACAAAAACAAACTTGCTCTATTTGTGTTGCAAATGTTCCCTTGCAGAGTTCAGACTAGCAGTGTACCAAGGGATCCTCCATTAAAAATTATAGTAAAAGAACACTGATGTCACTGATATGGATTGAGGCATGAGGCTAGGTTGCAGTTTAGCCAGACTTACATTAGAGGGCCTATGTTCTTATGAATATAAGTTGACATTCTACCTGAACAAAGTCATGAGATTGAGACTGAAGAAATTGTCCTGACCTAGAAGCATCTAAGAATGCAATATGCTAAAATTGAAGTTTTTAGAAAAATGGATAGCAATTTAACCTACCTATTCTCTCTGCCACCGGACTCCCAATCAAAATGCCATTCTGTCCTCAAGAGAATCTGTATTATGGAATAACCTTATATTAGAAACTTTGTTTTAATGAGATCTCTCAGTACTTTAGAAACGAAATCCTCTTTAATTGGATTTAAGACAGAACTGCCATGTAGCATTTAGTGCTATAGTGTCTTCCTTAATGTGTGTTAAGATACATTGACTCACTTCCTCCTTACAGGAGTCCCATTACTGCCAGCACTACTGGCATCTGGTCTACCTTACCAAGATGACATGGGAAAGTGACCTTAGGGAAGCCATTCCATGTGGTTTTCCATACTGGCTTGTTATTTTTCACCCTAGTTAAGTTGTTTTTATTTGATTGGTTTTGCTTTATTTGTCACTGTTTTATGCCTTCCATTCCTGTCTTTGCGTATACCACTGCAGCCCTCCTAGTTCCCTATCCAAGTGCAGAAAAGCCACAGTAATTAAATCTTAACCAAGAGCACATGAATATGTTTAGCAGATAGGGGACCAAGTGTAAAATATTAGCTTGTGAAATTAATAGCGTCACTTTTAAAACATACCTCACATCTTTCCTAAGCAAACCCCATGTTAAGAACACAGTAGAGGGCTGGAGAGATGGCTCAGAGGTTAACAGCACTGACTGCTCTTCCAGAGGTCCTGAGTTCAATTCCCAGCAACCACATGGTGGCTCACAACCATCTGTAATGAGATCTGGCTCCCTCTTCTGTATACATAATAAATAAATAAATCTTTAAAAAAAAAAAAAAAAAAAAAAAAAAAGAACACAGTAGAATGAATGAACACACGGGGCACTTAGCCACCAAGACCACAAGTTAATAACTATGCATCTGATATGTTTTAATTGGCAATGGTAACTCTTGCTTGGTAGATTTGGCTGAGAAAAGGGCTGTTTCTTTGACTCTGCAGAGTACCAACTAGCTTCCTGAAGCATCTCTGTACTTTCTAAGAATAGCATTTTGTCCGTTTTTTGCCTGGGAACACTATAAAGATTTAGTCACATTCTAGACCACTGAGCAACACACTGTCTTTTTAAAGATGAATCGTAACGTTGCTTTTAAAAATTAATCAGGATTTTTTGAGGTTTTTTTGAAACCTTTAACTGCTTTGTAGAAAGTGAAAATAGATGGTCTTGGCAAGGGCAAAGCCAGAAATTTATAGGTGAAACTATAGTGTATGGGAGATTCCTAGAGCATAAAATGAACCACTTAGATCAACAATCTTCAGACTCTTTAAAAAGTAGATAAATTTGGAGAGCTAACAAGAGAAAATGAGTATGTGGAGTATGTCCTTTTTTGGCTTAAACTGGCTTGTACGCAGTCCTACCTCAGTAAACAGACACCCAGTTTGCTCATAAATGTGGATGCCAACAACAAAAACAAAAAACCTTCATTCACAGTAAGAAAAACATATCAGGTTTACTGATCTAGCCTTCCAGGGCCTTCTTTGGTTCCTTGATCTCCCAGCCCCTCAGAATTCAAAGGCAGCTTGTAAAGAAAATTTTAGTTTACTTGATAACTGTTGAGATCTTGAATTTCAGTATAACGTGAATTGAATTTATCTGCCAGGACTATTACTTTGGTAGAGGGGGCAAAAACCCACAGGTATATCATTTAGTCATTTAATGGTCATTCTGTAACCGGTTTTAAGTACACATTTGCTTCAATTTAGAAAAGAAAGTAGATTTCCTGTAGTTATGATGAATAACCTTGAAGACATAGATAAGTCTCTTGAGTTCATTTCTGGTAGATACTTAACTAGTACAGAACATAGTAAGCTTCAAATCTGAAATCTTGTTTTTAAAACTACTTTAGCCACAGAAAAATTATTTTCCCCTTCTCAGTCCTCCAGATGTATGGTTATTTATATTTTTAATGTAGTACAATATTAAAGTATTGGTTTAAGAATATGGACATTCCAAATAGACCATTTTTGCCACTTAAGAAGCACTTTAGTATAGGAGTGTTTGTCTTTGTACCAGGCTAGTGACTGCAGGAGATATTATGAGGCCTCTTTCCTTGATCCCAATAGCACATGGGGCTGGCTCCAGCCACTGAGAATGGATGTTGTCAACATGTGACCTGGAATTTCTTCCTGCCCCTAAAGTTACTGTTTCAGTAATTAAGAACAATCCAAGTCATTGACCTTCTGTCTTTGTACTTGGATTCTTTAAATACAAACACAAATTTGATTGAAAAAGATCTATCTTATTGTCCATATTTTAGTCAAGGGCTTAAAGAAACTGACCTTCTGAAATAAAATGTTCCTCCACAGAGTCAGATCACAGCTGTAGCCCTCTCCAATGTGGTCAGGTTAGAAACCTCAGGTAAAATTTCCTTAAAGAGTTTTTTGCCACTTTCCTTAAGGGCAGAATTAATTTTAAAATCTGATCTTTTAGTGTCATCCTCTCTAGCTGTGTTGACACTACCTTTCACACTGAAGAATGTAACTACTGCCTAAATCAGGGCAAACCAGGATATAAGCTGGTTATCTCGACATAAACAATACTTTCTCCACCCTGTGGATATTATTACTAAGAATTTCCAAGTACAGATTTTCTAGAGAAACATCTGTGGTTTGAAAAGATTTGCAGTAATCCAGATGGTTTCTTTGAAAAGAAATGTATTTGATAATTTAAAATTAAAGTCTTTCAGTAAAATTGAGTGTTGTGTGTGTGTGTGTGTCGCACGTGTGCGCGTGTGCATGCGTGTGTGTGTGTGTGTGTGTGTGTGTGTGTGTGTGTGTGTGTGTGTGTGTGTATGTGTACATGCATGCATGTTCCATTGGCCTGTCTGTTGAGGCCTTTATCTTTGAAAACAGAACAAAACCTTAACAGTGTCTCAAATTATTCAGCAATTAAAATGGAATATACCCAAGGGAACTCTTTATGACAGCAGAAACCATTAGTGAAAAGATAATAGACATGGACTGCCCTATTTAGACTGTGTGGTTCTGGATTTGTCTAGGAATTACCACTCTCAACTTCTGACACATGATGGTATAGTCAAATTTCATAGCTACAATACTAATCACTGATTGCTTTACCAACTGAACCTACACAACTGTATTGCTGGACTTACCCATTTCTGGGAATATGGGTAGTAAAAGGCATTAAGTACCCCTGTGAGTACTGTGACAAGGTTGATGGAATGACAGGTATGGAAGTGGAAATAAATGGGTTTTGTGTGTTTCTCAGTTTCCTTCAGTGGTCAGTATTGCTTTACTATCTCCTGACTACCCAGAGATGTTCTTCTTATAGCTGCACATAGGTTGCCTTCATACAGAGTGGGTACCCCCAAATTTTTCCATGCTTATGGCTATGTTACCTTCTGATAGATTTTTTTTTAAAGTTTAACAGAGGAATTAATTCTTAGTGAGTTGTTAGTGGTCTGTAAACACAGAAGTTCAAAATATTAACACACACACACAAGTGTGTGCCCTAAATACACACATTACCAAAAGAGAGTAATCAGTAATGGAAATATTAGACTCTCTATGAATCAGACACTATGATATTGAATTCTAGGGTCACCTCTGAAAACTTACCATTGTACCAGTTCCTGTGAATGTCAAAAGCCCCAATGAAGGATAGTGGGAAGGGGTTACTAAATGGACACATGAAAGATAATTATATATTTTTTTTCTGCTCTGACTTTTATTAACTCAATGAGTTGTTGAAGTTGTTGCAACAGGGATGCCATAAGGTAACCAGGGCATTATGTTTGTATTCTCTACACTTTAGATTTGCCAGAAAGCCAAACTTGGATATTGACACTGGCAGAAACTCTTGAATGAGTAGATAAGTGTGAGACAAATTATAAAGTGTAAGTGCTCATTACACAGTGTCAAGTGAGCAAATTAGAAAAATATAAAGTATCAAGAAATACCAGGGTAAAGCAGAAATAGAAGGGTTGGGACTTGTTGAAACACATGGCTCAGACTGCATCCACCTCTAGGGACTCTGATGATCACCAGGATACTGATGCTCTTCTTTGAAGGGGAGCAAGGCTTTTCTTGGTACCACATGAAAGAGGAGTTCCAGGGATGAACACTGCCGCAAGAGGGCTAACCCCTCTGCTATGTGTTGCAGCCATTGACCATGGAAGACCATCTGGGTATTGTAGGTGTTTAACCACCCACCTTGAAAAACTGGAATTGAAGCAGAACATGCAGAAGGAGGGGGGCTTGTCCCCTGGATCTGGTGGCTGAGCCATATGGTGTTACATCTGACCTCAAAATGAAATCAGTACATTTCAGACCTGAGTTACAGCTGGTGTGGGAAAATCTAAGAACAGGCGGTTCCCTTAACAGCTGTACTTACAGTTAGGGCCAGCAAGAAAGACAATTTTATGCTTGTTTTAAGCCTTCATGGGTTATCTGAAATCTGTAGTTGCTCCCTTTCCTTTGCCACAATTATTTTAAAAATCAGAGGAAATGATATTTTTTCTTCCTTTTTTTGAGATATTCTCTACCAATCAATCAATCTGAGACTTTAAGTTAATATTAGGAGATAGATAGGTAAAAAGGGTGTCGTAAAGTAAAAGAGCACTCAACCAGTAATCTTTAGATGTGTTCTAATTCAAGAACTATACAAATCAAAATCACACTGGGAGGGAAGCACTAAATTTCTGTATCCATGGTAAGTGTGGATGTCTATATTTACTCTGAAAAAAAGACAATAGTTTTTATGTGTGTGAAATGAAGAGTAAGTCACTTTTAGCACAACAAATAAAAAAAGGTTTTACATTTTAAAAAATTGGTTTGACAGGTTTAGAGTAATGAAAAAAGGAACTAAGATATAGAGAAAGAAATGTATTTTTTTCTAAGTAATCCAAGAACCAAACTATGAAACCAAAAGAAAATATGTCTGTCCTATGACACTCCTCCCACATTACTAAGATTTATTCATTCTGAGAGTGCCCAACTGAAGTTATAATTAGGGGCAGAAATTAGTCTGGACCATTAATGAACTATGGTAAGAAACTGTATCCACCTGAAGGTGGGATGAGTTTTTGAATTTACATAAAAATCTCCCAAATTTGCTCGCTAAGATGGCATTACTGGAACTGAGCTACTGGGTTCAGCAAATGGGCAAGTAGTGAAAGAAGTATGTTACCCAGGTCTTCAGTTATTCTTCTATGATATTACAAGGAAAGCCAGAGTTTGTTTGGTGTAATCTTTAAGAATCTCTGTTTAAATTGATGTACATTGTTCTGGGAATTGATCTGAAATTTCTCAAGGGCTCTGATCTGGAGATTTAGAGTGGTAAGAAGTTTTGCTTCACATAATTTAGTTCAGCATAGCATATGGATAGGGACCATAGAGGAGCCAGGTACCAATTGGAACTGAAATTACAAAATGAGAGAATGCCACTATACCACAGCACAGACAACTTCTTAATTCTCTGTCCCAGAGAGCGTGCGCTGCAGGGAGATATGGCTATGGAATCAAGCCTAAAAGTTCAGTTCTTGGTTGTAACAATCTCAAACTTAACAGACAGATCAAAGATAGAATCTTTTCTCTTCAAATTTGTAAAGTTGGGGCAACAAGACTCATTGGGTAAAGGCACATGCAGCCACACCTGACAACTTGAGTTTGTTCGATCTGGGATCCCTGTAGTCAAAACAGAATT
The DNA here is from genome assembly GCF_049852395.1 of Peromyscus maniculatus bairdii. NCBI lineage: Eukaryota > Metazoa > Chordata > Mammalia > Rodentia > Cricetidae > Peromyscus > Peromyscus maniculatus. Next base: position 82,794,408 of record NC_134856.1, on the reverse strand, counting down.
AACTCCTGCAAGTTGTCCTCCAGTCTTCTCCCTCATGCTGTGGCCTGAGCCATGAGTAAATTTGGAAAAGAGTTTTTTGAGAGGGTTGTTTGTTTATTTGGGGTTTTTTGCTTTGCTTGGTTTTGAGACAGGGTCTCACTATGTAGTCTTAGCTGACAATTTGTGAAAATTATGTATATTACTCCTTCCCAAGATGATTATGCTGAGAATTGTATAGTGTTAATCAACAGATTGTTGATGATAACCAGTTTCATTACAAGTTGATGAAAGGGACAGGCAAGCCTTCAGGTCACTGAAGTAATGATCTGAGAATGGGAGAGAAGACTGATTTAAAAGAAGTATCTTCTGGCCTGCTTTGGGGGATTTTTGGCCTAGGTTTCTATCGACTCTTAGAAATGAAGAACCTAGAGATGTGCTACAGCCATTATTTATTACATGGGCTAGATTCAGCTCACAACTGTTTGGGTATATACTTATTCATATTGCAGGTGTTTTTGTTTTTTTGTTTTTGAGACAGTGTTTCTCTGTGTAGCCCTAGATGTCCTGGAACTCGCTCTGTCGACCAGGCTGACCTCAAACTCAGAGATCTTCCTGCCTCTGTCTCCTGGGTGCTGGGATTAAAGGTGTGCACCACCATGCCTGGCTCAAGTTAATTTTAAATTGGTTAAAATTAGCTAATCATTTTTTAACAAACCAGAATTGAATGGTCCTATGCACAGACTTTATGCACTCTGTTTTCGAGATAAGAGAATAAGGCACTACCCAAGCTTTTAAGAACCTTCTTACTTATCTGGATTTCTAAACCTTTAAGCTTACAAAGTGTTTTGTAAGTGTGACATTCTAGATATACTCTAAGAAAATTACAAATAATATAAATGTATACAAATGTTACTGTGGTTAAGTACATCCCTTTATTGTAGTTGCTATGGTCCAAGTCCCAGAAACACCTTGCCTTCCCTCTTCCACCTCCTCCTTTCATTTCTAAATAGCTGTATCCCAGGTAGTTAGTACAGGGAGCTATGAATAGGTCTCCAATGCAGGTAAAGCTAATAAATGTAATTTAGGATGAAAGGCACTGTGTAAATGCTTGAGATGTTGTTATTACTGCTCTCATGTGCTTTATTATTTTTAAATTGTGCATCCTTTTAAGTAGATTATTTGTTCACCACAGTCTCCATTATATCTAAGCAAAGCCTTCACAGAAATTTCTAAAACCTTTTCATTTCTCTCTGTAGGTTGTTGTTTCGTAACATTTTATACAAGAAAAGCTGCACTTGAGGCCCAGAATGCACTGCACAATATTAAAACTTTACCTGGGGTGAGTTGGTTTACTTTTGTACCAGAATCACTTTATTGCTTGAAAATGGTCCTTTCAACTAAAGGTTCTAGTTATGGGTTCTTAGTGCCAAAAATGGCTTTGGTCTTTTGAGGAGTATGTTCTGACCCCTCTGTTCCCTGCAGTAGCCAGACTAGCTGGCCAGCCCACAAAGAAGGCTGGCATTAAGACTGATGGGAAGAATTCTCAAATAGCATGTCCCCTGGTTAGGAAATCAGAGTGACCCCACTGGGTACAGCAGCTGCCAAAGAGTATTGGGTGGGTTAAGATTTTAAAGGTGGTGGAAACCCACACATACAAGGAAAGCCAATGGGAAGGGAAAAGCTTTTACTCTCCAGGGTCTCCTTTTCAAATTTACTCTTTAGATTTTCATTTGAAAGGACACAATGTGCTTTGTATAGATAGAATATTAAAGCTCCTAATGACTTCTAAACAGTCAATGTGTTAACAAAGTCAGTGTTTTAATGCCTGTGTGTGCCTTGGTGTTGGTTAGAAGAGAAAATAGAAAGCTTGCCGTGCTTATTTTTCATTTCCTTCCTAGTAATAGCTGATGATTAGTACAATTATTAGACATGAACTGATGTTGCATAGGACATTTTCATCAAGACTTATCAGGTTTTTGTGGGACTTTTACATATTGCATGGTAGTACAAATTGTCCGTTGCTGTTTATATGGTGTATTTTCTCCATTTACTTAAATGTCAGTGGAGAGTTAATTCAATATCATGGTGATATGTGTTTGTTACAAAGGATCTGTGGTAAACACTTAAGTCCATGATTTTATTGAAACATGTTTTGTTAAGAAGGATAAAATGCTCCTGATATTTCAAGGTATAATTTCAATGTTTGCTTACTTACCTGTACCTGTACACATGTAACCATGTGCAGTCACAGACTGATATGGGCACACATATATATTTTTTCCTTCTGCTTCCCCAAAAGATAGGATTTGTGTAATTCATGTTAGGCCCACTGAAAAACGTATAATGTCTGTAGTAGAAAGATGTTTAGCAAAAGATTTTCAAGATATGAGCTGCTTCTTTTGAGGTAGATGGATTTTTGAGACAGGATCTCAAAATGCTGACCTCTAACTTGTGGATGAATGCAGAAATTTACAGGCAACTGTCCCCACACTCAGTGATTGCCAAGAGCAATAAATTAGGGAACACAGCTATTCACCATACCATTTTGGTTTTCCTCATTTTCATCTGAGCAAATCAAAGGATAGAAGAGCAAGTTTGTAGTGACAGAATGATTCAAAGTTTTTACCCTGCACACACTTGCTACATTTACCTTTTCACTTGTGGTCAATGGGAATAGAATCTCACATCTCATATTTATGTGTAGCTTTGTCTTAAAAGCATCACTTTAACAGCTGCAGGGAAGACATGAAAGTAGTTGCCTTTCAGTTGTGAGCCTTTGGTAGACAGGGAGAAATGGGACCAGACATAAAAGATTAATGCATATTCTTGGAGAAAAAATATTACAGACTACCTTGCTGTTTGATTACAAGCCTTAGAATTAGTCAACATTTCCATAATTCTAAACCAATACACACCTGTTTTCCCACTGTGATGTGAAGGCACGACTTAATTTAGCAGAACCCCTGCTGTGCTAAATCTCTCATTAAATACCCAGTAAGCTCAGTTATTTAAAGTTGTAGCACGACTATTTTAACTGGTTGCCTTCGTATTATAAAATTAATAAGAAATTAATGATGCACTTTGCCATATGCCTTTAGTTTCTTTTTGAATAAAAATAAAAGGGACAAAGAAAAGCACATCATCTGCTGACACTTTAAATCTTTTCTGGTTGTTGTAATTATTTTCCTGTGGATAAAGTCCATTACTTACTGCCTCTTTTCTAACGTGTCCAAAACTTTCAGTTTATAACAAGGTCAAATAGTACATTTTTTTCTTTCTTATACAGTTCATGTTTTGTATCCTAAGGAAATTTTATTGTACAGTGGAACTTGACTAATGTTTGGGGTTTCCTTTTGGTCTGATGCACCGTTTTCCCATCTTGAAAGAAACAAAGAACTTGATTAGTGCAGGAGAGAAAGAAACCAATAGGTCCATCTGGCAGGCAGTTTGATGTATCTGCTCTTCAACTGAACTTTGAAGCACCCTTTTTTTCATTAAGTAAGATGTGACTGAGGTGAAGAGTTGGGGACCTTTTTGGTAACCCACAATGTATATCTTAAGCCTGTTCTGAGAAATGTGTAACTCAGAAAAACCCTAAATCTTGTATCCCCATGTTCAACACAAACCCCTAGAAATGGAATAGTAGAAACAAAGGGAGCTAATCCAGAAACTCCACCCTGAGAGGAAAGAATGAGAGTCTGAATCAGTTTTTTCATTGGATCAACCTCACTTCTAGAAGGGGTTGCTTAATGCTTAAGCAACAGATTAAATCATAGAGTTTATTTATATCTAATACTTCATGAGGTTAATAAGTCACAGGTAGTTACTGAGCAACTACTGTGTCCCAGGTACTATATAGGAAGTAGCAAGGATCAATCCTGACAAGACTTCTACTTGGTCTAGCTGAAGGATAGTAGACAATTAATACATATTTGACCCGTGCTTTAGTGCCTTTCTACTTCTGACACAGTATGGAAATCTCTCTCTCTCACACACACACACTTGAGGTCCTTAGTAAGTAGTACTCTTATAGTCTGATAGAGAATATTGTAGTCCTGTGTGCACAGGCGAGGATACCTAATAAGCCGTTGCATTTTCTGCAGCAGTATTTTATTTTTTTCTTTCCTATGTCATTATGTTTTTGGAAAAACTTTAGTTGCCTCTGATCTCAAGGAATGACATACTAGGTTGAAAGAATGTCTCCTTTCATGATAAGAATACAGTATCTCCCAGTCGCAGAGTTGTAGCCTCATAGGTGCAAAGCTTCAGGTTCAACCCCCAACACCATACACACAGAGAATGTATCAATCATAATTTCTAAAATCATAGCGTCCCAAGGAGAGCAGGGGAGGGTATCAGCTTAGGACCCCCAAGACCAAGTTCTCAGCACAAAGGAGAAGTGTTTGCCCCAGAGGGACAAGGGGAAGAGAATAAGAGACAAAGACGGGAGACAGAGGAAGAGGGAGAAGGGGAAGGGAACAAGGGAGAAGACAAAGAGGTATTTGTCTAAGGGGAGAGGGGAGACAAAGAACTACTTCTAGATAGAAAGGAGACAAACGTGGCCCATAGGCAAGAGTGTGGTTTATAAAGGTAAGGCCTGTTGGGAGGAGTTGTTTAATTTTAATTGTGCATGTTAATTAGGTGAGCTAATGGGTCTTTTGATTCTGGACTTCAATACTTTGATAGCTGGACCTTGGTAGTGAGCCTCAGGATGAGAAAGTAGACAGATAAGGGAATAGAGTTGGGTGGCTTGCTTTAAGAATGTAATCTAACAGTTTTTAGGAAGGCAGAGGGAATTGTGGAGAAGGCTAGAGTCCCTTCAGAGGGTTACAGAGGAGGCTTTGAAGGGAGAAATGGGAAGGGGGAAACTTTGTGATTAAATTACAATCTCAAAATAAACAACAAACAGATAGTGTCCTTTTTTGCTTGTTGAAGGAAAAAAAAAAAAAGGTCCAGCTCAAGGTCTCAAACTTGCCTCAACCTCCCAGTGCTTGGATTACAGGTTTGTGCACCCACTCACTCTCAGTAATAGTCTCCCTCAAGCAGCTGGAACTGGCAAGCAGGGTAGTATCATTCAGAGGAAATGTCAGTGTCCAGCATTGTGTATTCCAGAGGATATTCCTATGACTGCAACCTGGATTTTATACTTTTGTTTTAACTAATCTTATTTATTTGGTGCAGTTACAAACTGAAAGTAAAGATGTCTGCGGCACAGAAAAACTCCTAAGACTTTTTCAGTGGTCAAATGTTAGAGTCACATCCCCTCATACCAGTGATAGCACTGCGCCATGTGCCACTTTCTCAAGGTCTTAACACAGTCTATGGCAATAAGACTTTTGAATTGAAATCTACACTGGTATCAGTAGAGCATTCTCTGTTTAAATTAATTTAATTAAGGATGTAATAACATAGAATACAAATTTGAGAAACCTCTTAAACTTTAACAGCAAAGAGGAATCTGAAATCTAAATGTCTTGTAAAATATTAATCATAAATTTCTTTCAGTCATATTTTATGAATATGCCTTATCCTTTTCTTTTTAGAATCACTCCCAATTTTATTAAATGCAGTTTATATTAAGGAGATATTGCCCCAAGAGAACATTTGTTTAGAGCACTCCATTTTAGCAGAGGCATACTGAAAGGTGTTTTATAATAACACATGCAGTGTGGGCAAGAACTACATATATATTTGAGTTATAAAACAAATGATCCTGATACATTAGGAAGAAGCTGAAAATAAAATGGCCTCCTGGGACAAGTATGTTCACCCGTATGACATGAATGGGCCCTTTCCTGGATGCCCTGGAAGAGATAATTTACTTGTGTGGGTAGGCACCTTCCTTCCAAGTGGAATTGACTAAGCTATCTATAGAATTGTTTTCATGTCCTTAATAGTAGAATGCTAGGGTTTATTCTTTTCTACAGAACATCTGGGCTCTCCCTGGGACCAAATTTAATTTGCCAATTGTAATGTGAGTCACTCATTTTCTTTGAAGCACTTCTCCTAATTATTAATGTGTATTTAATGTCTTTGTTCTTAGAGCCATGGTTATGATTTTACCTTTATCATCATTATTTCTGTCATAAAATCTCTCAACTCTTATATCCTCATATCATGGAACGCCCTCCACCTCCCCCCCCCAAAAAAAAGTCATGCTGTTTGAATTAACACCTAACTAGACCAACTTGAGTAAATTTCTTCAGTTGTCCTTTAAATAAATTTGTAGCACAAATTCTAATTAGTCTTATTTATAAAAAACTGGAGCCGGATATCAGGGTGAAAGCTGAAAGACCAGAGAAGCAGAGCAAGCCACAGCTACCACCTTTTACCTCACCAACTACTCAGCCTGAAAGCAAATCTTCAGACTGAATACCCCTGAGTCGTGTCTGCATTCACTTTATATTTCTTTCTCTGCACAGCCATATTACTTCCTGTCTCAACCTTCTTAGTGCTGGCATTAAAGGCATGTGACTCCCACGTACTGGGAGCAAGGGTGTGAGCCATCACTGCCTGGCTCTGTTTCTCTTTTAGACTGGATTAATATTGTGATTAATCCAGGGTAACCTTGAACTCACAGAGATTCGTCTGCCTCTGCCTCCTGAGTACTAGGATTCAAGGTGTGTGCCACCACTGCCTGGCCTCTATGACTAACTCTGTGGCTGGCTCTGCCCTCTGATCTTCAGACAAGCTTTATTTGTTAGAGCATATACAAAATATCACCACACAAATTAATTTAAAAAATAGCCAAAACATCTTTATAACTAGGTTTGCATCTCCAAAATTGCATGCCATATGTAATATAAAATATGCATTCATTCATTCAACAAACAATTAGAAATGTTTTATTGTTTTCCCAATACTTTGCTGGATACTAAGGAATACAGAGTAGTACCATTGCCCTTCATAACTGAATCACCAAAAAAAAAAAAAAAAATGATTGCACCATGTTTATATTAAGTAAATTTTCAATAAATAGCTGTAGGAAATTTAATTTCCAAATAATAGGCTAATATTATTTATTCCAGTATTTCCAAAGTAGTCATGTTTTACTTTGAAAGGAGAGATAATTCTGCCTGTATTGTAAATGTTATAATACAAGATGAATTTATGTTAATGCATATATATGTGAATGATGACCTGGTTCATTCTGCATATACAAAGCTGTATCTGTGTACATCTTTATACAGCTATAAAGAGGTATATGCAGTTCAGTTGTGTAAATGCAGAAAGATACAAGGTAAGTCCTACTCTCTTACTTTGCCTGCCAACATTCTTAATTGCTTCACTATAGTCATCTTTCTTAGGCCTCATCAACTGTCTCAACTTCACTGTATAATAATAATTCTTATATTTCGATAAGAGTCTTGGCTGATGCATTGTACATTGTGAAAAAATACTTGAGAACTGCTATTAAATAGCGATGATCCCTGTCTTTCACCTTAACAAAACACTTGGTAACTAAATGGCATGTTGCCTGTGAAGCCCCTGGAATCTGGAGATATGCCTTAGAAGTCATTGTTTCTACTTGGTAGCTTCTATAGGTGTGAACTCTTCTAGGCAGCCACCCAGAGCAGAAAGTACACTTTTTATGGATTGTATAAACCAGAGCATTCATTTCCGTTTGCCTTCTGTAGTGTCTTAGTTAGGTTTCTATTGCTGTGAAAAGACACCATGACCCAGAAACTCCTAAAGAAAATGTTTAATTGAGGGGATTCAGTCTCAGAGGTTCAGTCCATTATCATCATGATGGGGAGCATGGTGGCATGCAGGCAGATGTGGTGCTGGAGGAACAATGGAGTGCTACATCTTGCATGCAACAGGAAGTGAACTGAGACACTGAGTGGTATCCTGAGCATAGGAAACCTCAAAGCCCACCCCCACAGTGACACACTTCCTTCAACAAGTCCATACCCACTCCAACAAAGCTACACCTCCAAATAGTGCCACTCCTCATGAGATTATGGGGGCCAGTCACATTCAAACTACCACATGTAGTTTTACATTTGCAAAATTTGACCAGAATTAAAATATTTGGCTTCATAGAACTGCCTATAAGGAGCCATGCCCTGCTTGTTGCTATTATTTTCATATAATGCTTAATCTTGCCGAAATATGAGCTAACCAAAAAGTTAAGTCCTTGATTTTCTTTATGATAACTTAAGGCTATAAAGAAGTCTTATTAAAAAAAGAAGAAGAAAAGGAAGTCTTATAAGGTATGGCTGCACAGGAATTCCATAGGTGCAAAAGTCCCTTTTACCCTAAGAGTCACACCAGAGTGATATATCAGGGTCAAGGTGTAGAACCATCCCCAAGTGAGACTCAGTCAGATATAACCAGATTGCTCCAAGCTCATGGCTTTAGAGAAAAAAAAAAAAAAAGAGTTATGGTTATAGGATGGAAAGAAACGTTAGCCAAATAGTCACCAGTTTATACCCCCAGCCAGATCCCAGGGACCTGGGAAGATTTTAATACTTCATAAAAGACCATGGAGGCTGGAAAGATGATTCACTAGTTAAGAGCACTGGGTACACTTTCTGACAACAGGGTTCTATCCTCAGCACCTACAAGGTGGCTTACAACTGTCTATAGTTCCAACTCCACGGGATCCAGTGCCCTCTTCTCACCTCTGTGGGCACTAGGCACACATGTAGTACACAGATATACATGCAGGCAAAACATTCTACACATAATAAAATAAAAATAAAGTGTTTAAAGACCATGGGTAATTATTCATCCCACCCACTGTAGACTTTTGCATGCCACCTGAATAGTAGGATGTTTGTTTTAAGCTGGCTTTGACGGGCAGTTACTGTGTATGTATCTGATTAAATGAAATGAAAATCAAAGTACTTTTTGAACATGGCCTGTTCAGTACAAGGAAATATACAGGAGAAAATTTATGAGAGTTCCTTAGTGATAAAAAGTTGAAAATGCCAGCACAGGATAAAAGTAGAGATCCAGCTATACTGTCTTAAAAATAATTGAAAAAAATTTAAAAACAGAATTCTGTAAAGGGTGTTTCTGTTTTATATTGCAAACAGTCTCGGTGACATGCCTAAATAATAGGATTCTTTTGAGGCTTTATGAGAGAATTTGTGTAAATGCCCTGGCACTGGTACCTGATCAACTTTTCAAAATTGCTCTTTGTTATTCTTTGACAAGGACTATGATTTGATTATTATTTTATGACATTTGAGAGAATGGCCCACTTGGAAAATAAAGTAACAGATTTCAAATATCACCATTTTTCTACAGTTGCTCAGTAGTAAACTTGGAATGCTAAGTTCACTTCTAAGACCTTAGATCCCAAAAAAATTGATAAAACTTTAAAAGAAAACCAGAGAGGAAGCATCTATAAATTTGATTAAAGGTCTCCACGCAGTTGAAAAGAAAGAGACAATATGGGTTTTAAGAGTCAAAGATAGAAAATTTGACATAAAACCAAATAATTGTCCAAATTCTGTTACCATAGTAATAAGAATTCATCATCTGAATGAATAGTGGCAGAACATTAATCCTTCATTGGGAACTATGTTTGGCTCAGAAGACTTATGTACAGTTGAAGCAGGTTGGCCAATTTGTAGCCTCAAGCTTGAGGCTCCCAAAATAAAAGTGTATGTCATGGGTAAATGTAGAGAATGTTCTTCTGGGAACTGAAGAAAGAGAACCCCACTGCTGGGCCAGGTCTTCTTAGTACAAAAGAAGTCATTGTTCACTTAAGAGGGGAAACAGATTAGCAGTCTAGTCATCTTTGTTTTACATCTAGTATCCTCCTATGAGTGAGTACATACCATGTTTGTCTTTCTGAGTCTGGGTTACCTCACTCAGGATGATTTTTTCCTAGATCCATCCATTTGCCTGCAAACCTCATGATGTCATTGTTTTTCTCTGCTGAGTAGTATTCCATTGTGTATATGTACCACATTTTATTTATTCATTCTTCAGTTGAAGGGCATCTAGGTTGTTTCCAGCTTCTGGCTATTACAAACAATGCTGATATGAACATAGCTGAGCAAGTGCCCTTGTGGTATGATTGAGCATTCCTTGGGCATATGCCGAAGAGTAGTATAGCTGGATCTTGGGGGAGATTGATTCCCAATTTTCTAAGAAAGCGCCATATTGATTTCCAAAGTGGTTATACAAGCTTGCATTCCCACCAGCAGCAGAGGAGAGTTCCCCTAGCTCTATATCCTCTCCAGCAAAAGCTGCCTTCCGTGTTTTTGATCTTAGCCATTCTGACAGGTGTAAGGTGGTAGCTCAGAGTTGTTTTGATTTGCATTTCCCTGCTGATTAGGGATGTTGAGCAATTCCTTAAATGTCTTTCAGCCATTTGAGTTTTCTCTGTTGAGAATTCTCTTTTTAGTTCTATAGCCCATTTCTTAATTGGACTGTTGTGCAGTTTGATGTCTAATTTCTTGAGTTCTTTATATATTCTGGATGGGAGATGTAGGGGGTAGCTGTTCCAGCTTTTATCTGGAAGTACTACCCTCATTGAGGCTTCGGGTAACTGTCACACCTATGAGGCAGGGCCAAAAGAGGAGCTCTTAAGACCCAAGATACAGATGTGCCTGCACTTTTGTTTCCTGGATCCTGGACGCTGGATGTAGACCGAGCAGAGTTCTCCAGAGAACACTGCTGGACTGCACTACACATTTCCTGGACCCTGTAACCTATTCCTTCACTTGTAAGTTATACCACAAAATAAACCTCCCTTTTAACTTTAAAAAAAAAAAAAAAAAAAGAGGGGAAACAGAGAAAAGAGCTTCATGTATTTTTCTACTTGCTTTTGCTGTAAATGGCATTGTACACAGGTGCTCAGGAAGTCTCATTAGCATTGTGACACACACTATTAAAATTGTTTTCATAATAAAATAGTATTTCAAAATGCCATTACAGCTGTCACAGTCATTGAGATGAAAAGAAAACCAGTGAACAGTATGTGTGGGAGATTGAAAAAAAAGACAGTATGACAAATACTCTTATCTTCTTCATTGTTCCTATCATTGATTCCCATGAGGACTCATCACATATGCCTGCTGCCATCCCTTCCTCTACAAGCACTTTAAGGTGTTTGAAATTACTTCCTCCTTCACCTGCAACATCAAGGTGTTGGAATAAATGATTCTTAAAGGAGTCCTTTCCAGTCTTATACAGTTATACTCTGCCTTGTCTGTAGTCCTGTCTTATTTAATGAGGGAAAAAAGTCTATATCTATCGGACTTTACTTCCTTCAGTTACTGGTTAATATTTGGAGAGTACTTTATATAGAAAAATCTGGATCACACAGAACTTCACTATCCACTTGGAAATTCTTCAGGAACCTGCTTCCCTTTCCTTTCTAAGAACCTACAGGTATCTTAGCATTCATCATTTTTCCATCAAGGAGCAAAAAGAAAGAGGAAGAGGATGAACTCTGTCAAGTCAACTTAATTCCTTGTTTACAACCTTTGGTTTGGTTAGGTTGAAAGGATGTTTAACCTAATGAGGCTTTAGGATTATTAGTGGGTTTCTTTTGTCTTCTGTTTGATTCTTGTCCCCAGTTAACAAGGCTAACTGAGTCATCTCTGTTTGTAAGTAGGTTTGTGGGGTTATTATTTGTTATCCTTTCTAGAAATGTTTCAGGGATATATCAATAGCATTCATCTTGCTAAACTGGGGACACTAAAGTGCCAGAGATCAAGTTCATTTCTCTGGCCTCCTCTAGCAAAGCAGTACCAACAAGGAACAGGCCAGTCTCTAGGACACTAGTCTCTGTGTCTCTGAGTGGACTTAGACAGAGTGTTTTAGAGAGTGGAAGCATGACTTGGAGAAACAATACAGCACAGTAATAAAACCCTTGCCAAACAAGCTTGAGGACTAGAACTCAGATCCCTAGCACTCACTTAAATACCACGTGGACATGGCAGACTGTGCATATAATTCCAGCAGAGACAGTCATAGACAGTGTCCAAGAACAATGTGGTTAGCTAGACTAGTGCAGACAGCAAGCTCTGTGCTCAGTGAGAGAAGCTGCCTCAGGGAATAAGGTGGAGAACAATCAGGAAAACTCCTGACTTCCACCTCAAGCCTCTACAGATATACACATACTCATGCACTTACACATTAAACCCTGTTATATAGACATACACATATGTGTAAACACCATACACATAGGCACATGCAAAAAGTAAAAACAGTTACAATCATACTCCTGATTGATTGCCCTTGTGGAAACTCCAGTACTATATTTTAACTTTTGACTTCAGTGTCACAAAATACATGTTGAACTGCTTGATTTTGCTACATGGAAAATTAAAAAAAAAGAAACATTTTTTTTAAATGAGTATCCTAGAACTGAGTTCACAGGCAATCAAGTTCAAAACTGAGAGTCTGGATTATAAAGTCAATGACGGGATTTCTACTGTTATGGACCCTATTGGTATGGCAGTCCTTACTCCTTCACAACAGAGTCTGCCAAGAGTCCTGGAGTTCCTTTTGGGGACTATCTCAAAATAAATCAAAAGTCCTCAACCCTTATCCTGCTGCAGTGTGCAGTTTGGTGTGCTGAGCTGTCAGTGGGATCAGGATAGTTATACAGGTTCCAGCTGTTCAGGATGGCACCAGTAGTTGAGACCAGAAGGTCATATAGACATCTCCACACGTGCTCACACCATGGGCTGATCCAGATGCAGCATATGTATCAGAGCATGTGGCTCAACTCTGCCCCAAATATGAAACTATACTATCTACCAGACACAGGTCAAACAAAGCAAGAAGTTTGCTCAAAACTCAAGTATGAAGCTGCTACCTTAGGGCTCTCCAAGAAGAATATGAATATCAAAGACAGCCATTATTCTAAGAAGAACAGCTTGGCAAAAAAAAAAAAAAAAAAAAAAAGATTATAAATGCAATACCTTTCTTCAGAGGAATATAGTTTTACTAACATTATCCCATTGAGATTCATGTTTTAGGGGCTTTTCTTTATATACACACAGGTTTGCTGCCAGCCCACCATCTGCATTCTAAGACCTATCTCTATCCAGCTAGCCTCAATACTCTTCCCCATTGTTCTGTTTCCCTGTTCCGAGGGGAAGACATTACAAGGCCTGAGGCTTATCTTAAAAGGCTAAGCAAGCCGGGCGGTGGTGGCGCACGTCTTTAATCCCAGCACTCAGGAGGCAGAGCCAGGCGGATCGCTGTGAGTTCGAGGCCAGCCTGGGCTACCAAGTGAGCTCCAGGAAAGGCGCAAAACTACGCAGAGAAACCCTGTCTCGAAAAACCAAAAAAAAAAAAAAATTAAAAAAAAAAAAAAAAAAAAAAAGCTAAGCAAAAACCTCTTATGGTTGAAGCAACAGGAAAAAAAGAATCATGGTCATTGACTTAAAAAAAATGGGAAAACAGCTGGGTGGTGGTGACGCACACCTTTAATTCCAGCACTTGGGAGGCAGAGGCAGGTGGATCTCAGTGTGTTTGAGGTCAGCCTGGTCTACAAAACTAGTTGGTTCCAGGACAGCCAGGACTGTTACACAGAGAAACCCTGTCTGGGGGGAGGGGGGAGATGAGGAAATAACTACAAGTTTCAGCCTACCCACCACCGTCACACGCTACTGTACTAGATACCTTTGGAGGCTTTCAGAAAGTAGCTATGTTTACCCTGTGGTTTTATTGATGAGGAAACTTAGATTTGTGCAGTGAAGTCTTCATAACCATTTAAGAAGTCAGAGATTGAAGTGCTGCCAGTGAGAGATTGGACTCCACCATGGGGGAGGGCTCTGAGCAACAGAACCAGACATCAGCTTCCTTAGACACAGTGTAATGAGACTAAGCACAGCCCTCACCTGCCAGGAAAACCAGTGACTGCTGCACTGGGAACACAGATCGCCAGTCTGCAGAAGGACTCGTGGCTGCCCTCCCCATTCCCATTAAGAGATGAAGCAGTAAGTGAAATGTTAATCTTTCTGTTCGTTGTGATCTCTTGTTTTCACACAAATTTAAAGGAGCAGTCATGTTTATGAAATTACTTTTTGCCACCCCTTTAGCCCACACTTTCCATGGCACTGTCACACTTCAGTGACAGGAGGTGCAAAATGACAAGAAACCCCGTTTTACCTCTGAAAGCTTAACTCAATGTTATATATTCTACTGTGTGAGCTGAACAGTTTATGAGCTTGCCCAAACACAGTATTATTATTTTCAGAAAGAGCACCTTTTTAAATACATACCAGGGAACTGTGTGAGATACTTTGTACTAACTAGCCTGTGATGCCCAGTGTACAATGGAAGTATTGTCAACAAGTGATAGAGATTGGGAAATTGTAAATAAATTACTATCATTTCATATATTTTATATGCTAGCTGTAGAGCAGAGTAGTTACAGAGCATCAGAATAAGTATGTTTCTATCAGATTGTGCTTCTGTAAATGTTTGTGTACATGATTTCTGTTTTTAGTGGCTTTCAAGATTTAAGTAATCTAATAAAATAATAGTACATATTCAATCAATAAAAGTTATAATTAGGGCCTGGAGAGATTGCTCAGCAGTTAAGGGCACTGGTTTCTCTTCCATAGGACCCAAGTTCAATTCCTAGCACCCACATGACAGTTCATGACCAACTGTAACTCCAGTTCCAGGTGATCCAACACCCTTTTCTGCCTTTGATGGCCACTGCAGACATATAATGTGTAGACACATGTGCAATCAGAACACTTATACATATAAACCAAAAATAAAGCTTTAAAAAAACTTAAAAAGTAATAGTGTTTGTGTTTACTGTGTCCTGGGAAATGGGCCAAGAGCACTATCTATCTACCTACCTGTCTATGTACCTACCGACCTGTATCTGATTACATATAATAAAATAGTGATGGTTTATTTTCTGTTTCTGGTTGCCTTTTTCAGCCAGAAGTCTGTTAAGACTAAGAGAGCTAAAGTAATTATACATAATAAAGAAGTTTTTAAATAACAAAATCAATGAATGAATGTCTTTTATGACCTTGTCCAACTGGATGCAAGTAAAAAGTATATTTATGGGTTCCATCACCCCACTTTACACCTGAAACTTCATAGTACTGAACCCTGTATGTAGTTCTTTCTTGCAGACATACTTTTAAATTCATACAGTATAGTATGGGTATGCCAGAGAGAGGAATGGCTCACAGTCAGGGAAGGACTGAGCAACATTTCAGCATCAAGTTCAGAATAGCATGGTGCTTAAAACTTACACATTACTTCTGGAAGTTTCCATTTACTGTTTCAAGGATGTATTTGACCATGGAAAGCAAAAATTCTGACAACTTCTTACTGTATAACATAGAGGACAACTGTCATTTAATTGAGATTTAGCTCATCCTGACTTTCTAATTCATTGCTAGTATCAGACTTATGAACTATTCTTTACAAGCTGTCATTTAAGTAGGTGCATAGATTCTAGCCCTGGATTTTGATTAGTTATAATTCTTGTGTTTTATTTTATTTTGTTTTGTTTGTGTACACCTCATAGAAGATAACCATAACCACAGCTCTAAAATATCCTCACAAGACAAGTACCACTGAATCACTTGCTAGAGAATCTCAGTCATAAAGTGACTTAATTCACTCCTGAGTCACAGTTGAGTAAATGTAAAACATTCATAGGTCATTAACAAAAATTAAGTATCAGTGCAGAAAAGAGTCAAAGTCTCAGGAAATCCTATAACTAATTGAAATAGGTTTTTCTTTGTTTCAGTTTGTTATGTGGGTCAACAGAAGAATAAGACATATGGAGGAAAGAAAGTAGGCTGAATCTAATGATAGTTCACATATTGCAGAAGCTTTTATTAGCCAACTTCCCAACTTTATAGATGAAGAAACTGAAACCCAGAAGGTCAGATGATAGACTCTTTGCTAACAATAACACACTCAAGTATTGGTGGAGATAGGACAAAAAATCCTGTCATGTTCTCACAATTTCTCTATGAAATTGTGCCAAGTACAGTAGTTTAAAGAATCAGAAATGCAGAGTCCAAATTACCAGCATATTCTTGGGTTTTCCTCCTTCATAGGGAGCTGTTGATGTTGTTTCCTCATTTTCATATTCTGAGGAAGACCTAAAGGAATATTAATCATCTTTCTGGCCATTCACCTAAAATGACCATAAAGTAGATGAGTTTGTAACATTGACGAAGGAAATGAAAGCCACCCTTCATCCTCAATCTATTTGTGTCTACAACTAGGGCAGTGATTCCCAACTTTGCCTGTAAAGTTAAGATCACTTGGGAAGCTTTTAAAACTATGTATGCCAAAGCTGTACCATGGGTAGATTAAATAAGAGTCTATCTTAGATGGGAGCCTAGCATCAGTATTTTAAAGCCTCCTAAGTGGTTCCAGTGTTTCGTTTCAGAACTGCTAGTTCATAAAGTGGCCAGTATCAGCTTCAAGGAATGAGCATTGATGAACAAACACCAAGTTTTCTTTTTCTGTAACTGGAGTTTTAAGGTAGAAGCCCTAGCCCCATGGAGCCCAATAAGCTAGACTTAGCCGACCATCACAGTTCATCGGTTACAAAATCGAGTGATATTAATAGTGAAAAGCAGACAAAGGGGATTTAATCAGTGTGTATTGGGAAGAGAAACTGATAAAGGGTCCAGTGTCCCCAGTTTTATCTTCACATACTGACATTAGCTTTGTGTTTAAACTGAGGAAAAATTGTGGCACAGGGTTAAAGATATGCATAACTAAACTGTCTTGGCCAAAGCGTAGTCTGAGACCCTTCTCTCCATTCTGGTTCTACAGGGTGTTCCAAAGGGTCCTTATTACTTGAAGGGACAAGCTGTTTCTCAGAAGATGATTACTCATGCTTAAGGTGCAGACCTTCATCACGAATAATTGCCTCAAGGGGCTTGTCCTGTGAGGGTCTACTGCCCTAAAATCCATGGTGACTGCAGGTTTAGGAAGATTTGACTGAAGACATTCAGGCACCTATTGGAGATCAGGAAAATAATATGTTGGTCATTAAAGTATGCTGATAGTAAGGTGTCTCAGTTACTCTTACCTTTGTGACTTTAGCTTTGAAGAAGAATGAGACGAGTTAGATATTGTAGTTTGTAGACAGATACACCTTGACAAGTTAACATGAATATTAGTTACCCATTGTTGTGATCAAATACCTAACAAAAGTAACTTGAAGAAGGAAAGAGTTATTTTAGCTCACAGTTCAAGAATACAGTCCATTGTGGCAAGAAAAGTATAATAAGAGTGTGAGGCATGAGGCAGCTGGTCACATTGCATCCACAGCCAGGAACAGAGAGGAAAGCTGTGTTCAGCTCATTTTCTCCTGTTTTAGAATGCAGCAGCCCACCCCATGGAATGATACCATCAACATTTAGTGTGGGCCTTCCCACCTCAGATCTAGTCAAGCGACTCCCTCACAGACATGCACAGATGTTTGGCTTCTAGGTGATTCTAGATCCTGTCAAGTTGACAATGTCAGCTATTACAACATGCCTAAATACATATAAAGGTGAGTAGGTGGTCCCAAAGTAAAGTAGACCGAAATGGTAAAGACAGAGATACTATGATTTCATCCAGCTTTTAGTTACTTTTTAGACCCAAGTAAGGAGCCAGTTCTTTTTAATATAAGCAGTTTCTACATCCCTAGTAAATATCTGCAATCAGTCTTCACCTTGATGAACGGACTCTCATTGCTAATTATCTTCCTCCAAGTACAGCATGATCTTGCTAATTCAAGGTGTGGTCTTTAGACTATCAGCATAAACATCACCTGAGACTGGGTAAGAAGTGAAACTCTCAGGCTCTACTCCAGACCTGCAATTAAATGGAATCCCTAGTCCTTGCCACATATTCACACGAAGTTGTTTGTTTGTTTGTTTTCACTTCTTGGTTGTGATACTCATTTCGCAGTGCTTCTTATCTATAAGTTAAAATATCATTATGTGTACAGTGCTCACTTTTCAAAAGTTGAACTAAGTCATTAGTAATAAATATAGTAACATTTCAGAGGACTAGGTTTCACTAGTACTGTATTTCTAGGTTTCTCTCATAACCCAACATAAGTCAATTCTGAATATATGTAAAGATGTACCTTTTGTGAATTGTTATTACCCTCCACCCCTGACAACTAAAAAGAAGCAAAAATCTGCTGTGGCACAAAAGACTCATTTTGCTGACTCTTTTCAGATGTTCAAAAAAAAAAGGTAAGGTGACCTGACCACCTAGGAAAAGAAGTAAATAGATCTACAAGGGTGGCCTGTATTTTCTAGGATCTTTAGTGCATAACTCTATTTTCTCTTCTCCTTGGTACTTTAAACCTGCTGGGAAAAATCTTTGAATGAGACCTACATAGAATTAATACGTCCTAGACTATGAGGCGATTAATGGAATTGGTGCTATTTCAAGCAGTTTTCCTTTGTATTATTTTGTTCTTCCTGGTCAGAATAAACTAATCCTAAAGCATGAGGAACAATTTTCTGCCTACAATGAGTTAATCAGTAATACTCAGCAGCCCATTTCCACTGTAAAGAAGCCATAAGAATGTAGAGTTCCTTCTGCTTCATCATTCATGAGTTTGAAATTACTTGCTAGGAAAGCAAAGCATTTATTATGCTGTTTTTCTTGATACCCACAGCTTGAGAGACTTTTGCTGAGGAAGAACATTTAACTACCACATGAATGCTAAGGTAGATCTACTACTGCATAATAAGGGATGCTGTGTATACACTTATCTTTCTTCAGTTTGGAAGACTTTAAAAGAATGTTATCTGCCCTGAACAGTTATAAGATTTCTTTTCTAATAAGTTCTTGAACGCTAACCTTATTTCTTACAGATCAGGAGTTTTTCACAGTTTGAGATTTTTGTGATTGCTTATAGTCCAGCAGACATCCATAACAGTTTGTTAAGTACTGTAAGATGAATTGCTAAACAGTCTTATTAATTAAAAAAAAAAAACAACCCAGGGCCAGATATTGGGGTAAAAACTGAGAGATCAGAGGAATAGGACAAGCCACAGCCAACCTTACCCTACTAACTCCTCAGCCTCCAGAGAGAGCTACTTCCTGTATACCCATGCCTATATGCCTTTCTGTCCATGCCTCTTACTTCCTCTTTCCTCCCAGCTCTATCACTTTCTGTCCATCTGTACAGACCTCCAGACCTCTATGGTTAACTGGTGTACTGGGAATTAAAGGCGTGGGCCACCACTCCTGGCTCTGTTCCCACTGTGGCCTTGAACTCAACGAGATCTGGATGAATCTTTGCCTCCTGAATGCTAAGGTTAAGAGTATATGCTACCACTGCCTGACCTCTCTATGTTTTATACAGTGACTGGCTTTTTCCTCTGACCTCCAGATAAGCTTTATTGGGGTGCACAGATAAAATATCACCACAAAGTGCAGTCATTTGTTACCACATAAGACTGAAATTTACCATTGTCTAAATTAATAGCTTTGCTTATCAGCCCAGTATCAAAGGGTGAGCTTCAGTTAGTTGACCAAATATAAAGCAGGTCATGGATAAAGGACCCATGTAGAAAAAGAAGTAAAGTGGGGATAATGCACACGCCAAAAGGAAAGCAATCTTGAGGACTAGTATCAGCCAGGTGGTGTGATAAACCTAAACAGAACTGGACATTCAGAAAGGGGTATGTAGGATGGAAGATTAAAAAAAAAATCATCTTCCCTTGAAACAAAAGACACATGAATTTTATTTATTTTTCTCATCACAGTCAAATATCTAACTCTTGGGGTAGAAACCTTGTCTACTGAGTTTGTGTATAGTTCTGACACCGTTCATCCACACATTCTTCTATCCATTTTTGTGTTTTAGTATCTAATTGGGGCTGAACTGGCAGACTGGGAATGAAAGAATAGCTGTTTCTTACTGGTGTATTTTTGAAGATTTTAATCCTTACTGCTTTCTCATCAGTGTCTATGCCTCTGAGTCTTATGAGTTAAATCTTCTTGACCCTTAGTCTTGGGGAAAAGCATCTGAAGTCAGCTGCTTACACAGAAGCAAGATCACATGGTCATAATCAGCATCTCAGCTCGCTAGTAAAATTAAGTCTGGACTCTGAGCCCACTTGACTAATCTTGTTGCTTAGAAAAGAAGAAAAGAACAAAATTAAAGAGATATTTTCATCCTTTTGGATATCTTTGTTAATGCCACTAAGATGGTCTTGATAACTAAAAGGCCTATACTGATTTTAAGAACATGTCCATGGTATATCATTTTACATAATTTGATTTAGATGGCATAGCCACATTCTTAGATGTGAAAGGAAGATGAAAGAATGTGTTGGATCCTCAATGGGCTCTAATGAGAGGCAACTCTGTCAAAGTGAAGTTCCAAGTTGTCTAACTCCCCAAAATAGCATCCTATACTCCTATACAATCATCTTCATCCTCTATGGATGCACTTTTTCAGTGTGTTCTCTGGCATTCTATCTTGACTTTCTTATAATTTTAAAAGTTTTGCTGGGAAAGATAATGTTTAGTTTAGACTTCAGGAAATACTAAACAATGAGAGAATAAATGTGTCAACTGATCAGACTTGACATTTAATTTGAAAAGGAATTGTGGGGTCTGTCCTACAGTTAGAAGATAGAAGCAGCTGGATTAGAGAACAACTGAGTATAAAAGAGAACCCAGTGAAACATCTTAAAGGGTCATGTAACCTCACAATGCCTTTATCATGGTAAAGAAAATATTAATATTCCCGAAAAATAATTAGCATCTCAGTACTAACAATGAGGTCCAAATTCCTTGTGGAGAGGAAATATTGTCAGAGCCTCATACCATAGATGGTGCCCACAAATATTTCTGAATCAGTGAATTTTCAAGAGTAGTTTTTGGTCATAGACATTCTCTTAGTAAATAAATAAATTATATAGATGGTAAGTTTGGTAAGTTAGGGAAGAATAGTTAATGACCATATAGTGGTTTACACTTAACCATATACGGAACATTTAATTGGGGATTGAGAAGTTGGGGCACTTGATTTTGTAGGAAAAAGAAGATTATAATTAGAACCATAACGTCTGGGATTGACCAGACAGGCTTTGCCAATTTCAAATATTTACAATAAAATCTCAATATCCTTAAGCTTTGTTAAACTCAAGCCTGAAGTAAGTATCTCAGCAGAAAAGTCAGTGCACTGACTGTGAGGACATTGCCTAAGATAAATAAAAGTGTGTGGTTAAGTGTAAAGCACTATATGATTATTAACTATTCTTTATCTAGAAGTTTTTCCCTTGCCAAAAGAAACAGCATGTTTACATGCATAAGAAGGGGTTCTGATGCTTTTTTATTGGTTAGCATATGGCAGAAGCTCCGAGAAGAGAAAGAGTCAACTAATTTGAATAAAAGAGAAATACAGCATTACAATGAGAGACAAAACTGATGAAAGTACTAAGTTGAAGTCTACACTACCCTGAAATGCAGGCCAGAGAACTGGAACTAGATTTAGAAGATACTTGTGAGGTTTTGAGCAAGGGAAAACTTCTAGACCTAAGTCTCAAGAGTATTCAGAAGGTAATAGTGTAGAAAACAGTTTGGAAGGCAGTGACCAGAAATGGTGAGGAGGAGCTGAAGGTATTCCGATGAGCAGAAATGAGGCCCTAGCTAAGGTAGTGACTATGGAAATAGGAAGAAGTATGAAAAGGGGAAAAATGAGTAGAATAGGTCTAACCTGGAGACTCCAAAGATAAGAAAATTAAGCATGTTGAAGGCCACAGCACAGTGTTCTGTGGGAAGGGTTGTTCCTGTGCCAGAGGGGACACTTCAGGAGCAGTGTTCTCATTCCAGCACCTCAGGTTTCTGCACAGCCACTAAAACTTAAGACTGCAGTGTTACATCTTGCCTGCATGCAGGACCCTGTTCATCCCAATTCTGGGGATGAGGAATTTACGAACCTGAAAATAACTAACACTGGGAACAGAGCCAGAAGCCACATGTGATAATTATGGGCAGAGACTAATATCAAAAGGGATAATTTATTTTAAAAAAGAGACTCATTTCTCTTAAAGTACTAGATTATACTAAATTTATGGCATATGGAATTTCATACTAGAAGTGTACACAAGCTACCAAATCATTGAGCAATCTTTAATGGCCAGGTAAGACATTACTGTTTCAATGAATATGTTGTTTTGCTCCATTAAACATCATGTCTAATTTAGCATCTGTTTAACATATGGAAGAATGATCATTAGAGCAATTGTTGACTTTGGAAGACAGTTCCACAACAAAAAGAAATAGAAAGGATACTGATGTATTTCCCACTCAGTGATAAGAAAGGGCACAGTATTACCTTTCTCTTCATCTTGGCTCATTAAGCAGTGGTGACTTTGATCTTGCAGCTGTGTTCACACAAGGTTTTTGTGGTCTTTTGCTTCTGTTGTAGCTGGTGTGTGTTTCATTTCAGCAGCATTGTAATTCTGTAAGGTTTTTCTTATCTGAAACCCCCCATTTATCTCCATTTTTAAATTGCTTCATACCTTTAAGTTCCTTTTTGGTTGGGGGGGAGGGCTTGTTTTTGTCTTTAATACATGTAGATCTTAAGACCTAGGCACAGTCTTAGCAAGTTTGGCTTTTAGTTGGTAGTACAATTATCTAGACCAGATGTTTATATCACCAAGATGCAGTGACAAATGTGGAAGGACTGGAATGTTGCACAAGAAATGTGCACACAGTAACTGCTAAGCACAGTGCCTTTTATTGAAGAAGTCACCAGTTAGTAACAGATCTGTTAAGAGAGTTCAAAGTGGCATGGAGGGCGGGGTCATAGAGATGCTTCAGTAGTTAAGAGCACTTGCTGCTGTTGCAGAAGACCCAGGTTTGGTACCCACATAACAATTCACAGTAATCTATAATTCCAGTTCCAAGGAATCTGATGCCCTCTTTTGGTCTCTGAGGGCATCAGACATGGATGTGGTGTGCATAATAAATGCAAGCAAATACTCATACACATAGAAGTAAAATAAACCATATTTTAAAAAGTAACATGGGTTTGCCATTATCTCTAATATGTCAAAGAAAACTAAAAGGATTATCACTTTTAAATAGCACTGTTTCTGAAAGGTATATACTCTCTTATTATTGTAATTTTTTTATTCATGGCCTGTGCTTCCTATTTTAAAATCATTCCTTTTTTCTTCTAATTTTAGGAATAAATAAAGCAAAATGGAAGCTTGTGTTTTTATTTAGTGTGAAAACAGAACCTAATCATAGCTAATGAATATAATAAATGCTAGTCTGTACCTCTCTTGTTTGGTGTGTGTTTTATACACAGAAGGTAACATGGACTGAATAACTAGGATGCCAAGTTACAGATGGGGTTGGGAATGTTATTTGACAGCCGATTAGAGTAATCTGTCAGAAATGATGACTTAATCACCATAACAAACTCCAAATTCCCTCATAGAATTCTACCCAGAGTAATCTAATTTTCTTGCCATATTTTATTTTATATTTTGCCAGGACTAAATAGTTATATTGCTTATATTATCCCCTTTAGTACACTGCATTATTCAAGCAGAAATATAAATAGTTCATGTTATTATGGTTTTAAAAGGCTGAGTTGGAGCCCACTAAACCAAAAGCAGATATAGAATTCTGAATTATCTATGTTCCCTATCACGATATTATTATTATGTTTCAAAAAAACTGGGAGTTGAGCATTCCTTCCCAAGGACCAGAAAAGGCCATTCATTTCAAATAGACCTTTACTGAACCCTCAGGGCAAGTTCTATATAAAAAAGATGATAATAACTTTATTGGGCACTTCACATAGCTCAATGACTATGAGGAAGAAATCATAATTTTTTTACTGAATTTTTCTCCAGTTGTGATTTGCTGTGGGGAAAAAATATCTATGTGTGTGTCATATTTCTTGTTTCTATCCCATTCAAATCCTATTTTTCCCCCCTGGCTTAGAGCATGTATATAAAAATAAGCCAGCAAACAGTGATTGAAAATTCTCCATGTACCTATGATGGTAACTCAATCATAATGCTCCAAAAGAGCTATTATGAATGGCCTGTGGCCCTGTGGTCAGATGTAGATGAATCTTGTATACTTTGTTACTTTCATGAATGTGTATCTTCAGAGGGTAACAGCTTTCTCCAGAATTTACAAAAAGTGTTGAAATAACTATGACAATGAAAAGTCTAAGAATAATCTAACACAGCCTTTGGGTGAATGATGGCTTACATAGCAGTAAGTTGTCCATACATTGATTTTAAAGACTCCAACAACTGGAGATAACCATATTAAGTGAATTAAGACAATCTCAGAAAGATATATAATGTTTTAGTTGCGTTTTTTTATATTTTATGTAGATACATAAAACCATATATAGAGAGAACAAAGGCTATGGACTTATGCTCTTGTCACAGACCGACATGAGTTAGAATCCTGCCCCTTGCTTTTTGCTATGTGACTAGGCCAAGTCATTTTGCCCTGCCCTCTTGATTGTTCTTAGTGCCAACTTCACAAGACTATTGTGAGAAATAATTGACTAACTTTCAGAAAGCCTTCAACAAATGCCTGGAAAATTAGGAGTGAAGGGATGATTTCCTCTGTATTCATAATACTTGGTAATTATTGATTAAAGTTGTTTATGACTGATCTGAGAAATTATTTTTGCCATCCGTGTTCCTGCTTAGCTTTCATTCTAGTAACCACATCTTAGCAGATTTACATTGAAACAACAGCACATGCAGAGAGAGGTTCTTGCTCAGTGCTGGTGGATGACAGTCGTAAAGCCGCCCTTGTATCTTCCCTGTCTCCTAATGCAGAGCATGGTATAACAGTGACTGGAAGGACGGAAGTACTTAAGTTAGAGTAGCAAAGCTATATCACTGTGTCTTGCTGTAAGAAAGAGACCTTTGGCAGTACATGCAGTCTTCTAGTTCAGGGAATCACCTACCTACAGTTGGTGGCAACTCTTTTACAACTTATCGATCACAAAATTGTTTTTATAAAAACTTTGATAGTACAGTATAGTTGCATTTTATATTTCATTGTCATTATGGAAGCAAGATACCAAGTATTCTGCACAAATCATTTTTGTGTTGTCTTGGAGTGAAATAGAAATACTAATTTGTTTGTTTGTTTGTTCACAAACTGGAACCCTTTGATTCTCTCATTTGGCATGGAGCTCTTTCACAAATTTGCCTATTTCACTCCCCTCCTTCTCTACTTTTAAATATTTTATTGCAGTAAGCTTATAATATGTGCCAGCACAGCTGTTCTATCAAGGAGTTGAGATAGCTTTAATCATGAGATGCATAGCAGTGACTTTCTAAAACCTATTTCAGGTTTGAAATGGTATGTTTTATTTTGAATCTTGTGTGGAAGGTGATTAATTCATCAATTGGTGATGGCTGGGATTAACAAGTTTCAACCTGAGATCTCATGTATGTAAGAACTCTGCCCGGCTATCCTCTCACCATCCCCCAGTGACATGTTGTAAGTCAAAATCTTCCTTGTAGGTATCACTGCACTGAGAAGAGAAGTTAAGAGAAATCAGTCTAGGGTCTTCTATAATGGGCTCTATAAAGAGTGGTCAGTGATTGCTGGTGATGTGGCCTTGCCTTGTACCTGTCACTGTGGCATAATATTTGGATTCTAGGCAGTGACAGCTGCTGTCAGAGCTAGGTGCAGTACTCTATTACCCTCACAGACCTTCAATAATGGCTTTGTTCCAAAGTTCTAATCTCATTTTCATTTTCATCAGCCACAGCTGGCTTCTTCTGTGACGAACCTAAAACACTTTCAGGAGTAAAGTATATCCATTCCATTCAAGTTTGCCATTTTTAGCACCAGTAGTGGACAGATCAGTTCTAGGTTATCTATGAAGGGAAAAGAAGATGTACCCCATGATACTAACCCAATAAGAGGAGGGGTCAGAGTGGAAAAGCTTTATATAGGAATCCTGTGTACTGCAGCACCATTCAGGGTATGTCCAAGATACCAGCATTACAGAAAGGAAGCTGCATGTTGGCTGGGCAGTGGTGGCGCACACATTTAATCCCAGCACTCGGGAGGCATAGCCAGGTGGATCTCTGTGAGTTCAAGGCCAGCCTGGTCTATAGAGCCAGATCCAGGACAGGCACCAAAACTACACAGAGAAACCCTGTCTGAGAAAAAAAAGCTACATGTTGTGGATGCTGTACACTCATAACTTTAGGGTAGAAAATATGATAAATATAAATGTGTCCTCACTGAAAGTTAAGTAGCTCCACAGAAGCATTGCTTAGTGTGCTACAGTAAGATAATATTGCTCTGAATGGTTCTGCTTTGACTATATACATAATTCCAGTAGTTAATGTAAAAGAAATAAGTAGTCCTTATATAAAGACCATAATTAGAACTCTCCTACCCCCAGTAAAGAAGGGAGGGAGTTATTAAATTTTCCCTTTTCATTACGTTTCATTTATTTCAAAACAGTAAGGCTAAATAGAGACCAAGAAACTAGCCAGCAACTTGATGTGTAACTATGGGCAAAGAGTTGTTATGAAAGCATGAAAAGGAGTTTGCTGTCAGTCAAAGAAATCTGCAGTAACACAAATTCAGAAACCTTTCTTCATAAATATGCCAACCTGAAGTATGTTAAGTCAACTGTACTCCTGTGTGAAGGATCTGGGTATAAAACTGGCACCTATCATTTTTCTCTGAAAGCATACTACTCACAGAGAGTAGGGATATGTGGTTTGTTGTTGTTTTTTTTCAGTTTGCTACCAGTACATAAGTTAGTGGACTCATTGCTCATGTTTCATCATGACCCAAGAAGACTACCCTCTCCGTGTCAGTGGCTAGAGTTTATAAAACTTCTTAGACTCATCAGAAATTTCAGACAGATCACTGAATGTTTTTTCAGACATGGCCTGTTATATATGATTGTGAAGACATAGCCTTAATTTAACTAGCACACATCTCTAAGGAAACTCCTTGATAAAAAAAAAAAAAAAAAAAGTCTTGGCAATCATATGCTTGACAATCACTTGCCACACAGAACTAGGCTCAGTTCTGACTCTGGAATTCCCTTAGCACTGCTGAGACACTAGACACTACAATGGGAACTACCAAGTTCATTGAGCCTTTTCTGCTCTGTTGTCATCAGGTAGAAGCTCCAGGTGCTATGCACAACATGGAAATCTATCCTTGGACCACTTACAGCCTAGGCAGCAGATAAGGTTCCCTAGTCATGTTGGAAAGTGTTACAAAGCAACCATGCTGACACCATTGGTTTCATCTTCAGTTCTTGAAAAAGATGCTGAGGACGTGGCTTTCAGCTGCCAATCCTGGTGACTAGGACAGTTTTAGTTCACAGTTGGGTAGTCTTGCATCACTTACTTCTTTGAAAGTCTCTCATGATTATAGAGCTCCTTTCCTAGTCTTGCTATGCTTCAGCTACTTTGTTCATGGTGAATGGTCTTTTTTAAGAACTCCTGTTGCTTTGGTTAGAAAGTCTTAACATCATTCTTTAATAACATATTTTGGTTAGAATGTCATAGCATCATTCTTTAATAACATATTTTGGTTAGAATGTCATAGCATCATTCTATACTAACAATATATCCTGTTACACTTGCTTTGTGCCTTTGGATATGTGGTCTCTTCCTTGAGATGTCCTTCCTGCAGCTCTTTTTATAGTACTAGGAATTAATCCAAGGCTTCATGCATGTTGTGTAAATGCTCTCCCACTAACCTATATCACTAGTCTTCTTTGACTTTTAAGACAGGTGTTTCTCAGTTTCTCAGGCTGGCTTTGTACCCATTCTATAGCCCAGGCAGACTTTAAATGCACAATCCTTGTGCCATAGGCTCAGCAAGGATTTATTCAAGAAAGAACACCTTGAGTACCTAAGACACCACATTCAGTTTGTCCTTCTTTGGTCTGTATTGGGCATTTCTGAGTCCCCATATTGTCTTAGCACATACTGTACTCTGGAAAAATGTTGATGGGTCTGTCTCAATATCCTCTACATATTCCATCATGATGACAGCTCTCCTTTTCATTTCCTTCATATAACAGTATATGAAAAAGCAAAAACAAATGGATGGATGAATAGTTCCAGGGTAATTCTAGGTCAAACCTTTAAAACCCTCTTTGTTGAAGAAAGAATCCCTTTATAATAATCTGAAAGAAACTAGAATGCCCGTTCATTTGTAGTAACCTCCCTATTCCACTCAAAAAATCTCGCCAGGTGGTGGTGGCGCACGCCTTTAAACCCAGCACTTGGGAGGCAGAGGCAGGCGGATCTCTGTGAGTTCGAGGCCAGCCTGGTCTACAAAGCGAGTTCCAGAAAAGGCTCAAAGCTACACAGAGAAATCCTGTCTCGAAAAACCAAAAAAAAAAAAAAAAAAGAAAGAAAAAGAAAAGAAAAGAAATCCCTCAAAGTTCTTTAAATCAGGAGGTTTTGAGAAAGGAAAGCAACATGATGAGACTGACTCCTCCATGCTGCTTTTGTCCTTTTTGACATTTACATTTTGTATGTGATCAGAAATTTGTAACTCAAATGAACAATGTTCATGATAATGAGCCATTCTTAATACAGTACTGATTGAACACTTTCTCGAAGGTTACAGTGCTTTACATACATTACCGAATTATCTTCAGAATGTACCTGCAGTAGGTGATCACCCACTCAGAGTTCGCCATAGTCTGACAACCAAGATTTCTGTGAACTAGGTTTTACCCCCCTCTGGGTCCAATAAAGAACAAAACAAAGTTCAAGTCTATAGTGGCAGTAGCTGCTTTATTACTGCTCCTGTTACTTCTAGATGGTCTTAGGTCAGAAACTGAACAGCTACAGAAAGATGAAGAATGACGTATTACTGTAATACTAGTCTTGAGCCTAAGGAGATCAAGCGTTTGGGGAGTTTAGAGGGAAAAGAGAATACTTTTACCTGACTCTGGTGAGTGAAGCCTGAAACTCTTAATTAAAGGCCCATATGTCCAAGTCCCATATTAGGCATTTTGTGGAGAAGCAGTGTGGTCTGGGAGAGCCATCACTGTATTAAAAGCAGGGAGATTTGACTTCTGATCCCGAGTCTGTGGTTAACCAGCTGTGTGTCCTTAGTGAAGGCACTTGTTCCCTTCATAACTGCAACTGAGAGCAGCTTTATAGACGGATACTGCTCATGTGACTCAGATTCCTCCTCACGTGTCCTATTCAGATCACAGATGAGCCTAGATGGCCATAGCACTTAGGCCTGATGCTCACAGCACCTGTTCCTTTTCTGGTACGTGTCACTTTCGTTTATAAAATGTATGTATCAATCACCATGATGGACAGTAGGCTTCCTGAGGGAAAGAGTCACCTTCATTCCATCTTTATATCCCATAAAATATATACTTACCTCTATCTTTTGTATCTTTAATCTGTGAATCTCATCTGACTCTTTGCAGTGTATTAACCCATATAGTTTTTCATTATCTTGAAAGAAAAAAATGCCATCTGCCACTGTTGCCATCTGTCAAGATTCGTATATTCATCCCTTTGCAAATAATGAAAGCAGTAGTCTTCATTTATCATATGCACTGTTGTCTTCCCTATTTCCCACTCCTCTACTTCCTATAGTAGGCCCTACTACTCCACAGATACTGCTTTTAACAAAAATCCCTAAATTTTTTATTGCTTAATCTAGAAAAATATTTTGGCATTTATAGCCTTCAACACCATGTGCTCTGATCATTTCCTTATTCTTTTTTAAAAGATTTCTTTACTTTTGTTGTATGGCTATACGTGTTTGGCCTGCATATATGCATGTGCACCATGTGCATGCAATGCCTCCAAGGTCAGAAGACTTCTCCTAGAACTAGAGTTATAGTTCTTGTGAGCCACCATGTTCTTCTGCAAGAACAATCAGTGCTCTTAGCCACTGAGTCATCTCTCCAGTTCTAACTCCCTTATTCTTAAAGCTCCCTATCGTGGCTTCCTGCCTTTCTGCCAGCAATTCGCTCTGTCCTCTAAAGATGTCTCCTAATATATACCCTCAATGGTTCTGTCCTTGCTCTTGGTTCCTTTCAATCCACTAATTCCTGTGGCTTCCACTGCTACCTCTCCTATACTGGATCCTTTCTCAAGCTTGAGCCTTGCATTTCCAACTTCTTGCTATACCATAGTCACATCAACTTTAGTATTTTCAGACTGGCATTGTTTCCTCTGAAATGATTTCCTCTCATGGCTCTCTGGCTGTCTGGGCCTGGAGTTCTCCCTCATCCCCAAAAGAGGCAGTTGGCACTAAAGCTCATAGTGTCACTGGGGCTGTTGACTAGTTTCCCTCTTGGCCCCTGTGTCTTATATCATCTGCCTTCCATGATATCACCAAAACTGACTTTTTTTCTAAATTCAAAACTCTTCCTGTTTGCCTTTCCCACTTAAAGCTTCTGTCCTGACCATACACTTGACAGACCATCAGTTTATTAGCTTACAAGACCCTCTAACACAGTGGCTCTCAATCTTCCTAATGCTGAGACCTTTTAATACATGTTGTGTATTAACACCTCATGTTGTGGTGACCCTTAGCCATAAAATTATTTTCATTGCTACTTCATAACTGTAATTTTGTTACTGTTATGAATCATAATGTAAATATTTGTGTTCTCTGATGGTCTTAGGCAACCCTTGTGAAAGGGTCCTTTGATTTCCCACCCCCCAAAGGAGTTGAGACCCACAGGTTGAGAAACACTGCATAAGCCTTGTATGTTAACCTCCTTCACAGCCTTATGCTGCCTTTTTGCTGGCATGGTAAACTCCTTTTGGAAAGGAGCTGTGTTCACTCTTCTTTTTCTTTTATTGATATTGAATATAGTTTTTTTCATAGTTTTTAATTCCTCCAAGTTCTTTCCCACCTCCTCCTCCCATCCAGATCCATATCCTTTCTATCTCATAGAAAACAGACATCTAAATAATAATAATAAAATGAGATAAAACAAAAGTAAACAAATTAGAATAGGACAAAACAAACAAAGAGAAGAAAAATAGCTGAAAATAAAGCACAATAAACACATAGAATGAGAGACACACATGTTTGCAGACATGGGAATCCCATAAAAACACAAAAACCAGAAGCCATAATCTATATACAAAGGATCTGTATGGCCTAAAGAAAATGCCCTGACAAACATTATTAGACAAAGAACTTCTGAAGAAGACTTTTGTGTTGGCCATCTATTGCTTGGCATGGGCCTGCCTTTAAGAGTGGTTGGTATCCCAAACACTACTGGTGTAAAACAAACAAACAAAACAACACTAGCAACAAAATGGCTCCAGATGGCTGCTGATGACATTTTACTACACATTCTGCTATACTCATGTATCAGTGCCTTTCTCCAGCCGCCATCATCACAGAAGCTTCCTCCTGGAGTAGTAGGGAACAAATACAGAGACCCACAGCCAGATATTATACAGAGAATAAAAAACCTTGGAACACTCAGTCCTAAATGGGATGTCTCTGTCAAATGAGAGGAGACAGAAAGTGTAAGAGCCAGGGGGAATGGATACACCAAGAAAACAAGGCCCTTTAAATCAATATGATGGATGCACATATGAACTCACAGAGATTGAAGCCACATGCACAGGGCCTGTACAGGTCTGCACCAGAGTGCTAGAGCTGAAAGGAGAAATGGACACAAGCCCCCATTTCTAACCCAGAAGCTGTTTCCAATTGAGAACCACCTGCAAATGAAAATTTAATTTCCACCAAGGGAGTCTCACAGGGGGTAAAACTATTCTTAAGGGTAGACTGCATGGTCAGCAGTAGATGACCAACAGAAAACAAATTCAGAGGCATCTTTGGAGGCTCTTGTCTCACAATGTCATATCAGAGTTTTTCTCTTTTTTTATTTTTATTTAATTTTTAAATTTTTATTTTATTTATTTATTTTTACCCTATATATACTTTGCATATTCCCATTTAGTGTTTTTGTGGGATTCCTGAGTGTGCAAATAAATGGGTCTCTGTTTCTTGTACCTTCTCTTGGGTTCTTTTCCTTCTGTTTGTTTTGTCCAATTCCAATGTGTTACTTTTTGTTTATTATATTATATTTATATTTATATTGGAAGTTTTCCTGTGTCCTGGCCAACTGGCAGTTGGGACAAATCTCTCTTACTCACATCCTCCAAATAAACACACAGAGGCTTATATTAATTACAACTGCTTGGCCATTAGCTCAGGCTTATTACTTACTGGCTCTTACACTCAATTTAGCTCATAATTCTTATTTATTAGAATTATTAGCCATGTGGCTTGGTACCTTTTCTCAGTTCTGCCTTGGCATCTTGTTTTCTCTGTGTCTGGCTGGTGACTCCCAACTCAGCCTTCCTCTTCCCAGAATTCTCCTTGTCTGCTTATCCCGCCTATACTTTCTGCCTGGCTAATCAGCATTTTATTTATCAACCAATCAGAGCAACACACATTCACTGCATACAGAATAACATACCAGCTCTGGGAACTATGCTCACTGTCAACTCTGGGAAGCAGTGGGTCTATGCTTCCATCCAGTAGTGTATAACCCAAAAACCTTTTCTTTCCTTTTTTTTTATTTTTTATTTTTGTGTGTGTGTGTGTGTGCTAGCAAAAGCTATATCTGCCACACACCATGCTGTGTGGCTTGTAGACGCCATTGTGTACAGTGGCAGGAATCTGCCATGCTGCACTCAAGCCCATATGCCATGAACCTGCCATACTGTAGCTCAAGTCTCTATGCCACAGAATCTCTATACCTCAGTGTCTCTATATCTTGACATGTATGAGACATGAAGTAGGAAGCTCTTTGGGGCTCTATTAATGTGTGTTTAGAAGACCTTTTTAAACTCTTTTAGGCCTTATGGAAATTCAATAGCCCCACATTGGGCATCAAATGTAGTTGAAAGTTTTCATGTGTCCTGGCCACCTGGCAGTCAGGACAAATCTCTCCCATTCACATCCCCCAAGTAAACACACAGAGGCTTATATTAATTATAACTGCTTTGTCATTAGCTCAGGCTTATTACTGACTAGCTCTTACACTTAATTTAACCCATAATTCTTATTTATGTTTAGCCACATGGCTTAGTAACTTTTCTCAGTTCTGCCTTTTCATATATTATATTTATTATATTATATTATATTATATTATATTATATTATTATATTATATTATTATATTATATTATATTATATTATATTATATTATATTATATTATATTATATTATATTATATTATATTATATTATATTATATTATATTCCCTTATAACCCTGTTTGTTTTCTAATGAGAGTTAGAAAGATAATGGAGCCAGATGGGAGGGGAGGCAAGGAGGAACTGGGAGGAGCAGAGAAATAAGAAACCACAATCATGATATATTATATAAGAAAAAAACTCCTATTTTCACAATAAAAGGAGGAGAAAGAGTTGTTTGGTTTGTATCCCTGTTGAAACTCCATTGGAGAAAATAAATTTTTCATTTGCAAGTGATCATCAGTTGGAGATTGCTTCTAGGTTAGAGATGGAGGCTTGTGTCTACTTCTCTTCTCATCACTGGGACCCCATGTGGTGCAGACTTAAGCAGGCCCTGTGCATGCTGCCATAGTCTCAGTGAGTTACTGTTCGTTGGTCCTGCTGTATTTAAAAGGCCTTTTTTCCTTGGTGTCCTTCATCCCCTCTGGCTTCTACACTCTTTCTACTTCCTCTTCTACATAGTTCCCTGAGCTCTGAGAGGAGGAATTTGATGGAGACATCCCATTTAGGACTGAGTGTTCTGAGATTGTAAGGCTGTGGTTCTCTATCTTCGTTCCCCACTAATGCCAGAAGCTTCTCTGATGATGGCTCTGATCTATGAGTATGGCAGAATGTCATTAGGAGCCATTTATTGCTGTGTTCCTTTAGCAGAACAGGAGTATTTCCTTTTCCCCTAGGTCCCTGGCCTATCTTGTCTCAGGTTCTTGGCCACCCGAGCAGTGTCAGATATGGGTTCATTTTTACCATTGGGTCTTTGATAGGACATCTGTAGGTCTGACAAGCCATCTTCTCTTTGGCTAACAAGTCTGAGGACTGGAAATAGATACCATGTTTTATAGGAAACTTTCTCCTTTTTTCCAGGCAAAGTGAAAATTCTTTTGTCCCTTGGTTCCTAGAAACTGTGTATTGCCTTTCCTCCAGCACTTGGCATGTTGCTCTGCTAGCTGTTTGCACTTGTGTTTGCCAGCCGTACAGCACCTGAGGGGAAAACCCTCTCTCATGGCCATTGACAGCTAGCTGGACTTAGCCTCGATCCTGGCACGAGAAGAGCATGCTGGCTAAATGGGTGGGCAAATGGAACCAAAGGATAGCCTTCTCGAAGATATTGATCTTTCTTAAACCTTGTTCTCTCCCTATTCCTTGGTCGAATCAGAACACTCCACATTTTGCTTTTGTGGTTTTTTAAGGACTATTTAGTACTCCTAAACATTATACTCTCATGCAGCAGACTTTCATTTGGGCCACCAACCAGCTCCCAAATCATGACACAGGAACTTATTTTTAATTATGAATGCTCAGCCTTATGCTTGTCCCACTAGCTCTTACAACTCAATTTAACCTGTTTCTCTTGATCTGCATTTTGCCTCAGGGCTTTTTACCTTTCTTTCATTCTGTATTTCCTCCTCTGTGTCTGACTAGCTGGTGGCTGGCTGGCTGGCTGACAGGCTGGCCCCAGCCCCCCCCCTCCTTTCTGTCTCCCCTAGATTCCTCCTCCTTATTCACTCTACCTGCCAGCCCTATCTATCCCTCTGCTGCCTAGCTATTAGTCGTTCAGCTTTTTATTAGACCAATCAGGTGCCTTGGACAGGCAAGGTGAAATAAATACAATGCATCTTTACATAATTAAACAAATGTAGCATAAACTGATGTAACATGTCTTTGCCTAGTTAAACAAATGCAACATAAACAAATGTAACACATCTTTACATAGTTAAAGTAATATTCCACATCACCCTCAAGTAGTCTCTGCTCCACAAACTGAATATATGAATTATGAAGTGGGAATGCTAGCAGATGCTGTATCTCGAGGCCTGTGCTCTATGGATAAAAACATCCTGCTTTTGAGGGCAATAGGCAGCTTTAAATTACTTAAGGTCTTATCCCTTGGCAGTTCTTTCTCACTGTCTTCTTCCTCAGGTACTCTAAAGACACTGGCAGTGCACACAAACTACCTGATCATACTGTCCCATCATCTAAGTGCCATAACTAAGTACCATTCCCCTTTCATTTCAATTAGATAAAACCCAGAGCTGTGGCTTGCAAGTAATGGAAGTCCACTGGGGAAATTAAAAGTTCACTAAGAGTGGACCCATTATAATAAAAGCTTTTGCACAGCCAGTGATTCCATCCACCCTGTGGCTTCCCTGTTCCTTGGGGTATGATGAAATATCAAGCAAGAGGACCTTTGGAAGTAGTTTAAGGAATTTATTTTAATTGGAAATAGTGGTAGCATTCTGTGCTTGGAGTAAACCCTGGATCATACACAGCAGTGTCATCAGCTTGTATAATGAACCATGGAGCATCCAGGTCTGCCATGGTTCAGGAGCTCAGCTTCATTTGTTTCAAGTTTTCTCTGTTCCTGCCTGCACATGTACTAACTGAATTAATAGGTTCCTGTCTCCCTCCTGCCCTTGCTCCTATTGTTCCCTATGTCCCAGTGACTCCGCATTATATATCCGTACCTCTATCAAGCCACTAATAGACCTTCAAATATTTCCTATTGAGACTTGAAATAAACCCATAAAGCAAACAGAGTAGGTGGTGGACAAAGATGATTATCATTTAAGTAGTACAGCTGTAATTCTAAAGTCTTCAGCACATCTTGGGCTCTGCTCATGCACTGAGCTCTTTCCATGTGTGCTCTCATTTGACTCGCAGAGCCCTTCTCTGCAGGTGTCCCCCATCTCCCAGATGAGCGGTCACCCTGGGGAAGTTACACTGCCCAGATTACACAGCTGGGATCGCAGAGCTGGCCGGCCTCGCCTGTGATGTAGAGGGTTTCATTCTCCAGCCTGACTCCAAAGCTCACGTTTTTACCGATTATTACAGTGTTCCCTGGCTTGAGGGTTAGATTCCCGAACATAAACTTAGGTAACAAACTAAGGTAATATCATTCTTTAGAAGCCTTGTTATTAGTTATGTGCCCTTGTAATTATAGCAGTACTTGAATAGTATCACATTTCTGAGACTGGTTTTACAGTTGTTCAATGTGCCTTTACTTTCTCACTTTTATATTTTTAGATGCATCATCCCATTCAGATGAAACCTGCAGATAGTGAAAAGTCAAACGGTAGGTGGCAACCAACTGTCTAATGTAATAATGTCTTCTACTTTAAGTCAGGGGGGGGAGGGAGGAGCCACTCTAGCTGTTGTCTCCCTCTGGAAGGCGGACAGCTACTACTCCAGCCATTATGGTTAGCACATCTGGTGAAATTTGTGCTCCACTCTTCCTTCTCAATTATTTGTGGAGGGAAAAAACAACAGCAACTGTAATGACTGTGACAAGGAATGGTTTTCCACTTCCTTTGCTTAGGGTTTGCCCTGTGTGGTAACCTTGTGGGATTTGGCTAGTATCGATCTACTCCTAGTACAACACAGGGTTACCTAACGAGTGGGGAGAACATGAGTGGAAAGTGAGTAGCCCAGTAAAAGCCACCATTTTTTTTGCTCTCTCGTTATTCCTTTTTGTCTTATTACATTTTTCTCTAAATTGTACCAATACATTTGCACCAGAATCCATTCAGTATTCACTCTGCTGATTAAATAAACATACAGTTGCTACAAAAAAAAATATGTATTTGATAGTCCACATTTTTTATTGTTTTTGCTCCCATTTCTAAAAGCCTCCTGTCTCCTTTAATTTACGGAAATATATGTTTAAAAAAATCATCTATCTTCTTGGACCACAGAGCTCCTCTGTCCCGCAAGACTGACATAATCAGCACTGTTTCCTTCCAGCTTGGAATTTTGCACCTCATTAATTAATAATCAGGGCAGAAGCCATGCACTTAGAGATCTATATATCTGCACCTGTAAATGATGATTGGATTCCAAATCTCACCACAAGGTGGGGTTTTTTTGTTTTTTGTTTGTTTGGTTGGTTGGTTGGTTGCTTTGGGTTTTGGGTTTTTTTTGGTTTTTTATTTGTTTTTTGTTGTTGTTTGGGGGTTTTGTTTTTGTTTTCTGCTAATTGTAGGGTATCCTGTTTTCTGGCTTCCTCCTGGACTGTAAAGTTTTGAAGAAAACTCCCAAGTTGTCCCAAGGACCCTGGTTTGTCAGAGCTAGCGCTCACTCTCTACCACTTACCCACTCCCTCTGAGCAGGTTCTGGGGCTTTGCTTGTGTCCTCTCAGCCCCATACTTCCCTCAGTGCTGATTCCCCTTCCCTGTACTCTCTTATCATACACAATGGCATTTATCATGAGAAACTTCTCAAAATTTACCACTGCTTTGTTGTGAGACCATGAACAAATTGCTTCCTTCCTTCCTTCATTAGTTACTCATTTATCATTTACTATGTGCCAGGCAAGTTGTCTAAGGAATGGTATTACAGCAGTAAATCTGAAAAAGAAGAAAGACTATGTCACTAACATGGAACTTTGCATCTGCTCATTCATAAAATAGGAATAGTGGTAACTACCTTAAATGGGTCGGATTTTTGTTTCTTCTAGAGTCTCAATAAGATTTTTTACACAGTCTTTGTAAATGATGGACACTCCTTGAAGTGTTAGTTATTACCTCCCAGAGGGATACCCTGGCTGTGGAGCATTCTTTGCTGAGCATACCTTCCTCTAAAGACAGCCATTTCTATTCTACCCCCAGACTTCCTGTATACTCTGTGGCAAACAGAGGAGAGGAATCATGTGAGACAAACCCTGTCAGTTTATGTCTTCTTGAAGTTTCTAGCCACTAAGATGTTCTCCCTATGCTTTGGCTCCACACTTCTCTAAATTATATCAGAGCAAAAGTCATGGAATGAAAGTCTGTGGAAAGCTTTATGCTGCATTTATAAACACACAAATTAGATAATTGAGATGAACACATAGGGCCTGGAATACCCAAGTATTGAAATATGGTATGTTTTCTTCTTTATATTGTCTACTACTGTTCATGTATACAACCGGATGCACAAACCTTTGCTGCCAAGAGTTCTCAGTGTTTTGCTGCTTTTATCTACATTGTTAACTCTGGACACAGCGTTTCCTTTAAGTCTAAAACTAAACTATGTGCCCCAAAGTCAAGGAGGTTTTCAGTATCCTTTTTACTACAATAAAAAGACCTTAAAATTCCCCTTTTGAGGAAGCTGCATGGAGTAGCTGGTAAAGTAAGCCACAGCTGGAACCAAGTATTCAAATGAATGACCCTATGGGTGACATTTCTTACACTCATCACCACATGCCATTCCCTGGCCCTCAAAAGTCCATGGCCTTTCATGTTGTAAAATGTATTTAGTCCAACTTTAGAAGTCCTCATAGTCCTTAAAGTCTCAACACTATTTAGAAGTTCAAAGTCTGTTTTAAGACTCAAGGCAGTCTCTTAACTGTGGCCCCTATAAAACCAAAAATTAAGTATATAATTTAGAAAATTCCAAAAGGGAGGAATGGGGACATAGTAAGGAAATATTAGATCAAAGCAAGACTAAAACCCAGCAGGGAAAATATTGTAGCTCTGTGTCCAGTATCTAGGGCTTTAGTTTGAAAGGGATTAGATATCTCAGTCCTATAGCTTTGCTGTCAGATGTAACATACATCTCTTTTTTGAGCTGATTCTACCACTTGTATTCAGCTCTCTGTAGCAGGTGTCTCCTGGCTCTGACATCTCCAACATCTTGTAGTCTTTTCTTGCAACCAGGCTTTACAGCTTTACAACTTCATGTAATGGCCTGTCAGGGCCTTCTCAAAGGGACTCCAGCTTGTCGGGTTTCAGTTTCTCTCTCAAACTATGGAGGAAGAATACATAACCCCCTCACTCCGGAATCTTTCATGCCTTCAAAGGCAGTGCCATCTAGATTAACTGCCAAGTTAACTGTCAGCTTGAGATGAACCCCTTGTAGCATTTGACTGAATTATCAGCGGCTTTTCTGTTTTGAAGCAATTGCTTTCTATGAGCAAGCAACCCCATGGGCTTTCTTTCTTTCTTAAGTTGGAGTCTTAGCTGGGTAGAGTCTTTTCCTGATGGCACCCTTCCTGTTGTTCCAGTGCAGAGCAGGAGGCCTCTCTTTCATGGCCCCACTCTCTTTAACAATCAGTCTCTCCTTAAGCACATGCCTTAGCTGAAATATTAAGCTTCCTAGTGTTCTGTTCCTAGTCAACCTATGCATTTTTAATTTCTTCTCCATTTGTTCTTTTTTATTGTAGACCTGCATAAGAGTTATTAGTAAAAATCATGCCAAAGATTCAATATTATGCTGATTTGAAATTCTTCTACCAAGAAATTAGGCCATTTATTTTATTTTATTTATTTATTATGGAGATAAGGTCTCTCTGTATAGCTGTGCCTGGCCTAGAACCCACTATGTAGACTAGGCTGGCCTTGAACTCAGAGATACATCTGCTTCTGCCTTTTAAGGGCTGGGATTAAACACCCAGCAGTCCATTTCTTTTTAATTTAGCCTTGCATAAATTCTCAGGACATAGACAGAAAACAGTCAGATTTTTTGCCAAAATATCATAGAAGTGGACAGTCAGATTTTTTGCCAAAATATGATAGAAATGGTCTCTAGCTCTATTGCTAATAAAGTCCTTATTCCCCCATGAAACCTTTGAGCCAGACCTTCACTATGTTCAGCACTTCTGGCTTTCACACTCCTTCTAGAATATGCCATTAAGTTATGCTTACAACATTTAACTACTTTTCTAGTCCAAAGTTCCAGTCTTCCACATTCTTCCAAAAAACAACATGATCAAGTTTTTCTCAGAAACAGCCATACTCTCTGGTACCAACTTCTATATTGGTTACTTTTCTGTTGCTCTGAGAAAAGATTATGACTAAAGGCAACTTAAGGAAGAAAGAGTTTATTGGGCTGATAGTTTCAGAGGGAGAGTCCATAAGATTAGGGAAGACATGATGGTAGGAGGCCAGAACAGAAAGCTACGAGATCACATCTCAACCTCTCAAGCACACATAAAAAAACAAAGTGAACTGGAAGTGAAGTGAGGCTGTGGGAACTCGCATACTTCCTCCAGTAAGGCTCCATGTCTTAAAAATTCCATAACCTTCCCAAAAAGTGCCAGGTGTTTAGATGCATGAGCCTTTGGGGAACATTTATCAAGCAAACTCCCACAGAGTCTGTAAAGAACTTGGCCTAATATCTGGCACACCAGAAACACTCAGTTTGCTGTGTTATGCTAATGCTAAGTTAGCAGCACAGCCCATAAACTGAGTGAGACATTTTATTGCATTCTATGTGGCCAGCCTGGCACACCTAGACTGCTCACACCACAGTACAAGCTCACACACAGACTGAGGATCCCCAAACCTGCTTGTGGGTTGAGTTCTCCTTTTGCTTTCATTTTCTGAATTTCTGATTTAAAAAAGTCAAAACGTGCAAATAGACTTATAATTATGTATCAAAAACTCTATTATGAGAACTCAAATGGAACTTTGCCTTGCATAGATATGAACAGCTTACATAGTCCCCTTTGGACCTAACTTAGGAATCAGAAGAAATGTGTACTTTTCTAACTC
Source organism: Peromyscus maniculatus bairdii (assembly GCF_049852395.1). Taxonomy (NCBI): domain Eukaryota; kingdom Metazoa; phylum Chordata; class Mammalia; order Rodentia; family Cricetidae; genus Peromyscus; species Peromyscus maniculatus. Next base: position 82,753,759 of record NC_134856.1, on the reverse strand, counting down.
AAATTATAAGTGGTGCAGCTCTTTCTGATTCCTTGTGGCATTTTTGACAGGTAAGCATAGTTTCAGAAGCATAAAGAACACAAAGATTTCTTTGGTTCAGACGCGCTGAATCGCTCCTGTAGCAATGAAAGAAGTATAACGAGCTCTAATTGCACTTTTATTGAGTTTGCTGACATTTATGTATAGCACAAAAGACTCATCACAGCTAGACAGTTACTGTCTTCATTATCTGTGTGCTCAGATTCTGAAATTTTGTATTTTCTGAGCAAGGACTGCTAATCATGGATCAATCAGTTATACATAAGTAAATTCCAGCAAAATAGTCACCCTTTGAGTCCCTAGCCGTCCATAGTCTGATACAGGGGCTCTCTAGTGAGCTCAGAAATGTTAGATGCTTGTACACCAGCTCTGCACTGTTGGATCTTAACTGAATGGGCTTCCTAAACCTCTATGGCTTCCTTTAATCCATCCTTCAAATAGCTATAATATAATCTACATCCTCTATCACATTCATTCTACTCCATGGCATTTTGTTTTCTGTGTTACTAAGCCATATGTGCAAAGGGAAATAAAAAATACTACTCTAGATAAGTAATAATTGATGGGGTGTTTAATACAAATACCTTAAAATGCTCAGGCATCAACAGAATTCAACTTTCTTGTTATTTTCCACTGCAGAAAATTGAGTGATGGTGTGAAAAGTGTGTTTGAGGAGGTGTGGACATAAGTACTTGCATTAACTAGCATAAGCACAGTTACTTTCTTCCATTCTCCATATATATTTTTCTGTAGCATCCAGCTTTCAGTCTTCAGTGAGCTTTCAGTTCTCTTATTATGAAATACAAGGTGCCAGCTGTGCAAGATTTAAAAGCAGTTGCCGAAGCTAGTCTACCAGTGAGTGATAACAAAAGCATGAGCTTACTTACTTCTTATGCTGTGCTTGAGTCTCATTGGCTAGAGCCAGTATTGACTGTTGTCATGTGTCTTGTTGTCAAGGAAGATGCTATCTAGAAAGAACATAGAATATATCCTGTTTTAACTTTACAGCCATACTTGTTGAGAGACCTTAATTCCTAGACTCCAGAAATGCTAATTAAGACCTGTCCCTTTCTCAAGGCCTCTAGAACCTCTGTATTCTTTTGTCAAGCTCAGAGCTAGCCAAAGTCTTAATAACTATTTTCATGGAAAGGTGAAAACCTTCAAAGCCACCATTACAAGTAGAAATCACAAAATATTTTCATCCAGTCACTTTCTGATTTTCTACAAGACGAAAAAATAATTTTGAAATTCAAAGTGGAGCCACTCGCAGATTTGGAGGCAGTAATTAAATGCCATATGTTAGCACCAACACATTGAAAAGTTGTTAATTAATTCAAGCAGCCCCAAATCCAGGTGTGACTTTGACAGATTGTATGCCAGGGTGTTAGCACAGACTTACAATTAGGAATGTTTTAAAATGACATTTGTAGACCTCTCACTTTAAGAAGTTATCCTCATACTCAGAACATTAACTCTTTCTCATTATACCATGGGAGGAGAATTCTTATTGACCTCTGGTCTGGAAGGTCTTTTGGTTCTATTGTTGCTGTTGATGAAGTAGGGAACCCATCTGTACAGCACTTCCTGTGTGAAAGTCCAGCCCCTGTTCAATTCACTGCGTCCTGGAGGAAAATGGTTCTGCCCTAAAGAAAAGGGAGCTTCCTTTTGTTTTTTAAATTCCTCTAAAGCACCTACCAGATTACTCTGGATACAGTAGATTGACTTAAACAATCCACATTCTTACTGATTGACAATTAGATATGAGCCTCACACAAAGGGAAATTAGCATTTTTACTAGCATGTAGAGGTCCCCTTCCCTTTTTTCTTAGCTAATAGTAGTTTAAGGAAGAGTTGTCTTTTTTCTTGATATCTGGTTGAGTTTATTCTTAGTGGTACCCAGGAAGTCAATATTTCCTCTTAAATTATTTCCATTTTTATAGCACTCATCTTGCGTGGGGTGGGGGTGGGCATAGGCTCAGGATCTGCATGTATAGTTTACTGTAATACCACCCTGGAACTCAAAATGTACAAATTGTTTTAGCTAAACACTGTAATTTCAGATTTATCAGTGAAACTAGAAACCAAATGAAACTTTTAAAATTTGCTTTTATATTAAAGAACTAAAGCAAGATTCTTCAAGATAAGAAACATGACAGGAATTTTTATTCTCATACAGCTGCCAGCCATAGTGTTTAGTAGGTATAGGAGTCCTGAGCAGGAAATAGTAAGAGGTGGACACTGGTAGTCTTTCCCTTCCTCCTCTGTCCATTTCCATGCCTCCATCAAGGGGCTGCCACATCCTCACAGCCCCGCTGTCCAAAACCCTGCATGGTCAGTGGCCAGCCCATAGGTAGCGTATAATCATACAGGTGGGAGGCTGTAAAGGCTCCTTGTCAAGGGATCTGGGGTTGCTGGAGCTTGGTGCCCTGGAACCACTAGGTTTGTGCTAATTCATAATAGATAGCTGGTATTTCGCTTGTTCCAGAGGGACAAAAAGAACAGTACTTGACATTTTTTTATCCAAATGAAAGATACTCTATAGCCCACCCAGTGACTTTTAATTCTATTACTGTCCTGTTCCATTGAGCCCATTCTCTGATCATAAGATTTTTTTTGCCTCCCAGATACACCACTGTTGTTCTTGACTTTGTCCCTTGTATGTTAAGTATCTTGTTGTCCCATCCCACTACAGGTCTCTCCAGACTCTGCCTTTATTTAAGTTTCATCTCAGGAGGACATTAAAAGAGCCCTAGACTTTGGAGTTGTCTTGGAAAGTACCCTGAGTGTAGAGGGAGACAGGAGAAGAGGGACTCTGCACCCTGCTCTAGCACCCTCCATCCCGGTGCTTCAGTTAACCACAGCTGGGTTGGTTAACTGGGTTGCCTTCTCTGCAGTGCTAAGAGAAAGAGAAAGAAAAGGAAAAGAAGAGAAGCTGACAGAAGTGAGACAGTTCTCAGAGCCACCGTTCTGATTAATAACAACACTAGAGCAGAGAGCGGAGCCTCTGAGTCGTGACCGCTGCTCTTCCCTTTCCGGCTCAGCTGCCTCCTCTAGCTTGGAGGAATGGGCAAAGGAACACTACTGGGCTGGGAGTAGGAAAGTGAGTTGTAGTCCACGTTAAACCGCAGAGCTCTTGAATGACCCTCGGAAAGTCCCTTTCCCCTTTATGGACTCAGATCTGTTTTACAAATGGATAGCCTAAGTCCTTTACTTACTACATGGAATTCTCTGCTTCATTTAGGTTCTTCAGAGCTGCACTGACCAATGTAATAGATACATAGGGCTTTGAAATTTTAAATTAAACTGAGATGACATTAAAAAGTGTGTTTCTCCATCATACTGGACCCTTTTAAGTGTTCAATGAATTCACATGGCTTTAGCTGGATATGGGGTAGCACAGACATCGGACTTTGGGGCCATCATAAGGAATTCTGCAACAGTGTTGCTTCAGGGTAAGTCACTGAATTGCAACAGTCTTCAGGAACAGATGACCCAGTCCTGGAGGGCTCAGATCACATACCTTAACTTGAGTTCCAGTAGCGCCCAGACTCAGAAAATCCAGACTAAATACTTACTGTGTACACGGCAATGAGACCCTGCCCTATAAAGGACAAAAGAAAGAGAAGTAACCGCCACCTGAACAGCAGTGTCAAGATGCTACTATCCATTCAGTACCAGAGGTCACACAGTGACTTGGGACAGAGCCTCAGACAGGTCTTGAAGGTGTATGACTCTCTCCCTCCTCCCCCACCCACACTTTTAATTCTGAGCAATAGATTAAATTGAAGCAATAGGAAATAAGCAAGTATTATTTCTAGCAGCACTTCAGACATGTTTAAAAAGGGCCTCTCTCCTAGAAAGGCTGCAAACACTGTCCTGAAATCAGCTGTAATTTTGCCTCATAGGCTAAATGTAGTTCAAATATTGTGAGCAAAAACAATGGAGATGGGGGGACCTTCCAGATCTGAAGAAAAGCCTGTCTAATCTTTCCCTCTGTCAGGGTCAAAAGTGTGTGCATTGTATTGCCGTGCTACTCAAAATGTATCCCCATTCCTTGAGAAACCTAGCTCCAAGTTACTGCACCCATACAGCTTCCCCTCGCTCTTCTTTTTCTGGTTTTGCCAGGAAGGGGCTGTCAGAGATGACTCTCAGGGAAGAGCAACAACTTTCTCCTCTAGAATCGACTTCTGTGTCAAGTGTAACCAGCCTGGCTAGTTAGAAGCTAACCAATTGTTCTTGGGGTCAGAGTGGAAGACAGACTGGATGGGGTGAACTAGAGGAAGAGGGCAGATACGGGTCTACAGTTAGCTCTAGGACTGTACTCATTCACACATGGTCAAGCCTGGTTGGTAATGAAGCATTGATTGCAAGAAAAAAAAAATAACATGGCCTTTGTTTGTTTGTTATTTTTATCTCCTAGCTGTGGAAGACCGAAAATTGTTCATAGGAATGGTTTCGAAGAAATGTAATGAGAATGATATCAGAGTGATGTTTTCTCCATTTGGCCAGATAGAAGAATGCCGGATTCTCCGGGGACCCGACGGGCTGAGTCGAGGTGAGTGTGCTCTCTGTAAAGTCGCTTTCCTTAAGTGCTAATTGGAACTCTGTGTCACAGTCAAGGGAGATGTAGGCATCACATACAGCAGGAGGTCAGCTTGCAATGTATCCCGTGTGAGCAAGTTATCCAACCTGAACTTTTCTCTGTAACCAAAATGATCATCTCATACTTCTCCAGGTGAAAAGGTCTGAGTGCCAGGTCCCATGGAATGCTGACAGGCTGCCCTACCTCTGTACTCCCTTTTCATCTTCAAATTGAGCAAATTTAGGTGACGAGGAGAGGTGGAAGATGAGGATAGATACTCAGCCATACTTTTCTTTCTGTTTGCCTGAACAAACATTAAAGATGTGATCCTCATAACAGCCATCCAAACCCAGAGAGAGTATCACTGCCCATGCAGTGCAGAGCAGGTATATAATCTCAGAGTAAACAGACCTGTCCTGCCCTGCATCTTACCAAGCCTCTAGTCCACAGTCCTGTCTTCTAAATGGTAGAAAAGATGACTTTGACCTTAAGAAAATCGTAGGCTCTTCTTTTGCCACAACAAAAGGAGCACAAGCCGTGGCTTCCCACCCTGAGGAGTGCCACAGTCTTGTAAGGCACTGTATGGAATAGTGGAGATCACCCTTCTCTTCCCATATTCTCCTCCCCTTAACAAGACCACACACCTCCTTCCTTAAACTACACAAAGGTTGACAGTGCATATTAACAGTTGTCTGACTGTAGTGTCCCAAGTCAACCCAAAGAGAAAGTGTGTATGTCACACATTTTTCAGTTTGAGGAAGAAATCACTTTGCAGTACAGTTTCCATGGGGGATAGTTAAGACTGCTCATTCTCAAGCTCAGGTTCTGGGCCGGCTCTGGTACCCAAACCACAACATTAAAATAAGTAGCCAGGCCATAAGTATCAAGGTGATCACTTTCACCTGTCTCACCATTCTTACCTAATTTTAAAACCATGGGAGGAAGGTTTTGTTTTGTTTTGTTTTTGTTTTTGTTTTTTTTTAATCTTAGACATAAAGCTTCATGTTGTTGGCTTCTGGAACTAAAGTCTCAGAGAACAAAAGTGTCACACACATCCACCTTTAGAGTTCCCAAATGGAGGTTGTCAAGAAACTAGGAAGAGTAGACTGACACCTAACTTTTGATTCCTGTATTTTCCTCTGAGGGTGGTTTAAGGGGGTGGGGAAGGGAGAGCAGTGTGCAAATCCCAGTTCATTCATTCTCTGTCAATTCTGAAATCTTGTCATTTAGCCTGCACTCCAAGGCTGAATCTCTAAAAGCTAAAGAAGATACTGTCACCCTTAAGTAACAGACAGTACTTAAGACAAGCAATACAAACAGCATGAAGAAGACAATGAGACAGGAATGTCTTTAAATTAATCAGAGTGAAGTTTACTGTAGCTCAGAGGTCAGTGACTCTAATCCAGTCCCAGAATTTTTGATAATGACATGCGACCTTAATCAATTTATTTTCCTATTTCTATTTCTTAGTTTCCCCATTCATAGACGACAGCAGTGAACGTGTATCTGTCTTGCTTCTCTCACAGGACAACATTAGTAACCAGTTACTGGTTTTTGCTCACTTACTGTCTGTATGAGTGCATAGAGACCGTGAGTGTGAAGCTGAGTGCTGACTTTCTGTCATCTCTCTGCTTGCCTTGGCTAGCTCTGAAGTGACCCTCCATCTCACTGCCTCTGCTGTGCAGGAGAGATGGTGAGGAAAACATTTTGGTTATCTTTAGGTATATGTTAGTATTTTTTGCCTATAAGATTTCAAAACAGTACAACTTCATGGGAAAGAGCAGAACACTCACTACTTGCTAGGAGAACTTAGCTAATTATCTACTGTTTAGTTGATTAACCAACACTTAACCACATAAGTAGCTTCTTCCTATAGTAAGTTAGGGGAGCCTTCTCATTTTGTATTTTATGCAAATGGCTGGGCTCAGTGTAAAGAAGAGAATACCCTCCCCACTGCTTGCTTTCAACGGAAAAGTAATTCCTAGTGAACTGGTAAGAATTCCCTTTGGAAAAAAGAAAATACTCATTTATAACCATTTGTTCTGAAATACAAAGACAGGCAGTGGTACGTTTTTCAATTAGTAGAACCTAGGGACTGCTGGCTACAGGGACCTGATCCTGAATCCCTGTATTTGATAAAAGAACAATTCTTTTTCATGCTACTATTTTGTTCTCATTAAAGAATAGGAGTTTTCAATCATTATATTAATAAATGCCTCCTATTAGTGGCACTTAAGATAAAAGACACTTGGCATTTTTTCCCTCAATATCTGTTGCTAGCTCAACTGTTGAAAAAAATAATAAATAAAAATTAAGTGAAATGAAAGTATGGCTGCTCTGAAGAGCACCTGTAAATCAGAATATAAACTGCTCAGTAAGAAAGTTTCTACATTAGACTGTTTAGTGACGATAAAGGCAAAGTGCAGTCAAATAGTTGGCCACTTCCCTTTCTTCTGGGTTTACCAGTTTAACTATAACTATGAAGACAATTAGTCAAGTAGGCCTCCCCCACCATTCTTCCTCTGCCACATCAACTGTTTCAATTCCTCACTAATAGACACTCTGCCGAGGCTCCTCAGACATGTTGACTCAGGACACCACTCATCAGCATGGAGGCCTGAAAGCTGCCAGGACTCACAACTGTACCTATCAAGCTCTATTTATACTTTCAATTAGAGTCATTATCTTTTGGTGGGGAAAAACTCACTATAACTAGTACATGTCCCAGGACAGACACCCTCAAGAAATGGTTGTAAGTATCAACATGGAAAGTACCTAGCACCTGCCAGTCATACATGACTACTCAGCAAATATTTTGTCTCATCCATGCAAAGGACAATATGCCCAAATCTAAGGAGGCCTTTTCTCCACTGGGGACAGTCTGGACTCTCTTGTTTTGGAAAGCATGTTGCCCATCACTTTGAAACAACTTCATATCAGTAGTTACATCATCTGCAAGGACAGCTACACCTCTCAGGCACCTGCACAGCTCTCCATGAGAAAACTAGTAGGCTACCACAACCCATCTATTGCTTTTCCAGTGAGACATTTGTTCTCAAAAGCAAAGCTTCAGGTTTCTAAACCAAATGTACATATTTGACAGTGTCACTTTAGGATGTTGAACTCCTAAAATAAACATGTTCTTACTGATCCATATAGTCAGAAAGGTTATTGAGATCTAACCTATGGGATTTTCTGCACAGTGGCAATTGAGTATCTATAACTTGGAGTCAGTGAAAACGTTGATTTCACTTTTCTTTTCCACAAACTATAGTCCAATCTTCACTGCCATTTGGGTAACTTTATTTCTGCTTGTATTCCAACTGTGTTCTAACATTTCCCTGCCTAAACCTTTGACAAATGAATGTTTTCAGGGACGAGCACAGACTGGATTTAGCAGTTAAATCCTTGTTTTTCCTTGTTATATTCAAGAAGTATATTAGGATAGGGCTTTTGACTATTCAGACAGGTATGTGGAGAAGACTATGTCGTTCACATCCTGTCCACACAGTACCTAAACATTCATCTACATGGAAACTTTCATCACATGTCCCCTGGAATACTGACTACATTTTGCCATCTTGTTCAAAATAGTCTTCCAGCCCCATCTAAGCAATGAGATTTTTCCAGCTGCTAAGTGGGTCCTAGTCTGTACCCAAATTCAGGTGCCATAAATGAATGAATGATATATCAATGTCAGTTTTCAGAACACTAATCCAACATTGCCTATGATATATTAGATTACTAATGCATGTGCCCAAGTATTATGCTGGACTATGTGTTTGATCATTGCTACCAGTGCTAAAAAGATACAGCAAGGAAAATTGGCTACATTAATGTCTTCTTTAGGTAATGATTCACTTATAAGTAAGTTTTCCATAGTTTGAAGTCTCCTTCATGCTGCATAGTAACTTAAAATCATGTTTCTTCTATTTGAGATACAGCAGGCCACTGTGCCTCTTTGAAAGTGGTCACAAAAAACTAAGAGACCTTGTCATCATTTATGCTTTTAAAAGTACCTCTAACTTGGGGGTAGGGTTTTTTTTTTTTTTGTGTGTGTGTGTGAAGCAAGAATTCATCTAGTTCTTTAGAATTTTCTTGGTAACTGAGATAAGAGGTAGAACCTCTGAGGTAAGACGTCCTTTCACTGGAGGTGGTGGCTCACTCCTCTAATCTCAGCACTTGGGAGGCAAAAGCAGGTGGATCTACGAGTTCAAGGCCAGCCTGGTCTACAGACCGAGTGCCAGGACAGCCAGGGCTACACAGAGAAACATCTCAAAAAAAAAAAAAAAAAAAAAAAAAAAAAAAGAAAGAAAGAAAGAAAAGAAATGGGAAATGCCCTTTCAATTAAAATGACAAGTGTGATAAATGACAAAAACCCCACCCTCTATTACAGCTTCGAGCTTTACTTAGATCCTGTCTGTAGGAGGAAATCACTTTGTGAAACCTTTCTCCAGTCAATTACCTATCTGTTTTAGCAGCAAGAAGGCAGCCTCACCAAAATAAGAATTCCACTCCTCATTCCTATTAGTAATCTCTGGCATTCTGAAAGGAGAGACAGTAATTGCAAGCTAAACTACAGGTTATCCACAAAAGGATTTTTTCCTTTATATTTATTTGGCAGTATTAAGACAGTTAGATGTATATATGCTACTATATTCAAACCAAAAATGAACAAAACATGGTGTCATTGTTTTAATATTTCTGTCTTTCTTCCTCCAGTCTAATTTCTCCAACATTGAGGTCAGTTATCAGAGTACTAGTTGCCTAGATAGTACGTTTAACAATCCTCAATAGTTAAGGGCTAACACTACCAAATCAGAGGTGCTGTCCTGTCAAGACTCAGTCGGTGCTGCTGTGTGCAGAAGAAAGGACCAGTTAGGACATAAGAGACTTCTGTCCAATAGAAAACCTTCTGATTCAGTTGTAGAAAAAGCAGTAGCCAATTTTAATAGTAGAACTCTTATGACCCTGTGTTGATACATCAGAGACCAAGAACTGGAGCCACTACTGTATTTGTACTTGTGTTAAAAGGAAAATTAAAATCTAGCCAGACAACTGCCACAACCTCTCCTGATTTAGAGAAATTACAAAGGTTAACAAGCTTTACTATCCCAAGAAGTAGTTGACTCCTAAGTTGCTTACTTCATCCAGAGTTGCACTGAGAATAAAATTTTTCACATGTATTCCCACTTTATAAATGACACAGTAATTTTTTTCTCCTAAGTAATTGAGCACAGCACACAGTACAGAACTTGACAAAGGCCCCTAAGGAGACAGCTTCTCTCTTCCTGAATCACTGCCAGTAGGATAAAAAAGGTTAAAGAAGTCATCACATTTGTCAGATCATTTTTTGAATGGGTTAGGCTTGTAAAATTAGAAGCATTGCTTGGGTTTTTAATTGCAGGCTTTTTAAAGGAGAGGGCAGTGGTTTGAGTTGATAGAAATTTTATTGTGCCTCCTAATTGCTGTATCTTTCTCTCAAAGTTAGTTACAAGTTACTTGTGTGAAATTGTGATAAATGCATAAACTGTGCCTTATTGATTCCTATTGACATTTTACATGTTTCTAATGCATTTTAACCTCCACTTGGAAACTGTCAGTTTGGCACATATTCCTAGATAATAAGAGCAAATGAAGTGAATATAACAATCTTTGTGACTATTAAAGCAGAATTCATATGCTTTCAAATATACTTCTGCTAGATGATTTGCTTTGGCCTCCATATTGTAGTCTCAAGGCAAGAAGTGGAAAAAATTAAAATCTCTTAGTCTTATTTCCTCAGAAATTTTAGTGATGATCATAACATTTTAAGGAGATAATACTTTGAAACAGATGGTTAATTTGAGAGTATAATTTTAGACCTCAGAATCAATATGGAAGCCAATGGAGACACTGTTGTCTGTCTCACATGCTATTTTACACACGAGATCTAGATGCCTTAGAGGAGGCCATTGCTTTCATTGGTAACAAAAGCTACAGTCATGTCTGGGCACATGCAACATGTTTAAGTAGTAAGCGTTGTTGGCTGCTGCTCTGTCAGAGAACTACATGCAGCAGCTCAGTACTCCATAACAGCCAGACTTCTTGCCTGCTTCTTAAGAACTGTTGGACTGGTGGGGGAGTATGGGATGACCTTCCTTTGTACTGGGAACTTTTGTATAGTAATGATTATAACATGGTGGGAAACTATGCATTTACTTACTTTCATGACTGGATGTCATGGTGCATGGGGGATCATGGACAGGCACTGCTTTCTCTTAATGCTGTTTGATTAAAAGGCACTACAGCAGTATTGACTTGATATTCTTATCAGGTGTAAAATGAAGGACAAAAGAAGAAAATGTATTTTATGACTCACAAATTGATTTACATAAAGCAAAAAGTCTACTGGCTTTTTGAATGTAGAATGTTCTATTTTGTTTATTGGCCACAGGGGCAACAGTCTTACACTGTTGATGCCAGAATTCTGCTTTCATGCATCTGCTCTGAAATGACAATAGGCTTTAGCCTCTCACTGTTTAGATCTGCTTCATTTGGAAATCTTTTAAGTAGTAATAATAATGTTTTGAGGAAATTGAGTGGAACACTAAATTATTCGCTGATACCTAAGTTCAAACTGTGCAGGGCAAAAGAAGCTGAAAATCAATGCACTTTTAAAGTCATTAGCGATCATAAATGAAATAAGTCTGTATTGCTTTAGCTAAGCTTTTAGTGTGCTGTGGTATATTATAAAATCAGCCTAAATCTGCATTAATTTCACAGCCTTTTTCTCTAAGAAGCCCAAGGGTACATGATGAATAAAATGTAAATTCCACAAGGCAGTGTTTCTATTAGTACAAAGGGTGGTGAGCCATGTAGTTCAAATGGTGACCTGCATGGTGGCCAGTGCTGCTATCAGAAGCAGGAGCCAGCACTCTAGACACTAGTTATTGAATAGAACTAGAGAAAACAAACACAGAAAGCTTTACGGGTCTCACAGTAGATGTTTAGAGAAATGTGCATTGTCTTGTGTGTGTTAAACTTTAGCTCAAATCTCTGATTCCTTTCAGAAAGTTACAACTTCCAAAGTTATGAAAATTTTTGTACAAATTACAGTTTTTATTATTTATTTCGTATGCACTGTTGAATTTTCTCAGAATAATAGTTTGTTCTTGTCACTAATACATAATTACTACTTTGTAATGGATTTAGTATATTTGTTTACATTTGAATAGCATCAATTTCTATTTATATATGTTTTTAACTATCCAAGATGAATTAGATATATTTGTTAACATTTTGAGACCTTGAAATTTATTTGCTTATTTACCGTTGGTGTGATGAATTCCTTATTTACTTCTTAAAACTCAGAGATAGAGTTTGAAATAACAACCCCCCGGTGTGTGCATGCTCTCAGTGTAGAAATCATCAGCCAAGAAGAAGATAGAAAGCAGCCCAGTTTTAACTTAGAAAATGCAAGTTACCTCTTGCTACTTTCAAATCTTGTGGCAAAAAAGGAAAAAGAAAAAGAAAAGAGTACACAACATGCTCCCTAGTTCCCTTTAAAAAAAAAAAAAAAGCTGATGAATTCATTGTTCTGCTTAGTTGGATTAGCAATTCAGCACTGTGAATAAAAAGCGAACTAAGATGAAACCAAAGCGAGAAGCTGTTTATCTTCATGTACTACTGAGAACAGTGTCGTCTTGTGGCGGTTCTCGTAGACTGTGTTGGTTTAACAAGCGTCCAACCCTTTTGTCTTGTTGTTTTTTGTCTTTCCTGCTCCCTGTCCCCTTGTTTCCCACAGGCTGTGCGTTTGTCACATTTTCTACAAGGGCAATGGCACAGAATGCAATCAAAGCCATGCATCAGTCTCAGACCATGGAGGTACTGTATCATCTGCCCTTTCTTTGTTTTCTTTGTGCAAATGATGGGGAATGGTAAAGCAATTCTCTCCTGTGTGGATTGTTCACATGACAATCACAGATTAAACTTTCACCATTTCGCTTTTCATTCACTCATATTCATCCCCCCTCTCTCTCTGTTTCCCTCCTCCCTCCCTTCCCTCTTCTCTCTTTCCACTTGCATTTCCCTCCTAATGACTTGAAATGCACTTTAGTGAAACCTTCCACTTGCCCTACAGCTGTCTTTTGAGCCTTTTATTGGAGTAGCACGGGTCCTGAGATATGAGGCACTTGAAGCAAAGTGTCATTCTGGACCTAGAGGATGGAATGTATACCCCACAGCAGGGTTGGTATGGACTAAGCTGAACAACTCCTACCTCAGATTGCTGCTATAATAAGTCACTTGGCTAAAGATTTTTTTTCATCTTAGGAATATTGAAGAAAGTTAATTATTCTCCTTCTTAACGATGAAATGTTAATTTTCAGTCTCCTGAAAAATCAAATTGGTCCCTTTACTTAAAGTGAACAACAAAGAAATACGTGGGCTCAAATCCAATCTCTTAAGAGGTTGTGACTTGAACAGGAGAATCAGCAATGTGAAATATGCCACAGGTGGAGACGCACGGCTCTCTGTACTCAGTCTGTGATTTGGGTCGTGGCCTTTCAGAATTTTGCACAAGAACATTCCAAAAGTGACATGCCATCACTTACTCTGTATTGTCTGATAGGATCATTTGAGAGTGCATGTGCTGCTGTGTTATGTACACTGTATCTGTGTATGGGTGATTTTCTCCAGAGGTGGTGGCCTTGTGGTGTTATCTGAAGCTGTGTTTTTCTATTTGAACAAAAATACTTTCAGTTTTATTTAATGTGCAAAAAATAGTAATTGTTTGAGCTTTTTTTAAAATCCCCGTGATTGGAGTTTTATTTGGGGGGGTTGTTTGTTTGTTTATTTGTTTGTTTTTGTTTTTGCAATGCTGCATCTTCCAAAGCATGTTGGGAGCTAAGTGATCATTATGCGTCATGTTTTATGGGAAACGTCTATATATAATTCAGAAGGTGGGTGGAAAGGGTGGGAGGGGTGTGCATGGCATTGTCATTAAGTGTTTACTGTACTTTTTTGAGTTGTGACACCAGCATTGCAAAGCCTATTGTCTTTTTTGAACATTTATCTTGACTTTGATATTCCTAACATATATAATTAATGTGTTTTCCTTGCAGTGCAATGCATTTTTAAGACAATCCCACCCCCACCCCACCTGAAGGCAAGCTCGGGTGAAAATCAAACATGATATAAAATAATAAACAGGATTCCAATCTTGCATACCATGCAGTCACATTGCTGATATTTTGACTTTCCCTTTCTCGTAGACTGCTCCAGACTGGTAGATTTCCAGCTATTTTTCAGCTTAGACATTAAAAATGAAAGTGCCATTAAGAAAACAGTCCTCATGTGTACTTACTTATATACATGCATTTAACTATTTGTATTTCCTATATTTCAGAGATTTATACCAAAATTTATCTCCCCGTAGATAAGGTTTTCAAGTTCTTTTGACACTTAAAAGTGTGGCCATCCCCAAATGAGTTCATAGAGAATGCTGTTATGGTCTAAGACTCTCATTCTACTACAGAAGAACCCAAGATATAAGACCAAACTGGGCATGAACCTAAACCAAAGTACAGGAGACATTTGTGTGAAGAAACACTATATAAGGCTGGCACAGGTTTATTTTTAAGATCTCTGTTGTGATCAGAGTTTGTATACTTCTTTTTAAAACTGGATACCCATGTTTAAACAAAGGACCCTCAGTTTGAGTTACAAAAATTGACCTCTAAACAGAACAGTACATGCCATGGAGTTCTACTACAATCATACAACTAGAGTTGTTTGAGTTTTAACAAACTACATTATTTTTCAGGACTTTGGTATACATCTTTAAGTAAGACACTATTATTTAATATAAAATGATGAGAATGTTCAAAGATTTGTTTTTAAACACACATATAGCATCTATTTCCCCATTTTCTTCTACACTATGCCCACTTGTTTTTCTTTCATGACTTAAACAGGTCACATTTAAAACTACAGTTATTTACCTAATTTTATGCTTTTATGCCTTTTTTCATATTTAAGAACAAGAAATCAATGAGTGTACTATTAGGAGAAGATGCTGTCATTTGTTACGGACACATTTGATGAAGCAGTAGAACTTCTCCATGCAAAACTTCTCTGTGTTATTTTTGTCTTGCTCTCATTTAAGAAGTAATAGAGTACTGAAATATGGAGCAGATAAAGAAAAAGGCATAGTGGATTTTTTTAATGGTAGAAATGTTACTATAAGTATAATTTACTGTCCTTGAACATTCTGGATCATGACTCTGCTTACCAGAGCTGTAGGTTGATAGAAGTTCCACACTGAAACTGTCACCTCACTCTTCTCATTTTCTTGATAGCCTTAATTCAAAGCTAAATTCCCAGTAACTGCCCAAAGTGATAAGGAAAAGCATGCAAATTTGTCTTTTAGAAGAAAGAAAAAGGACCAAATGGGAAGAGAAGGGAAGAGTTCATTTAAAGAGGAATATATCTTTTGTGAGAGAAGTCCCGTTATCACATAAATAAGATTTAATCAATTGGGTAGAAATACCTTTTTTCAAAAAACTCAGCAAAATGCAACAGGATGATGATGGTATGTGCTTCAGGCTCCCTATCACAGCAGAGGCTTGGGGTCAGAGGGTGTTTTCTGCTGAGCTCTTACCACGGAGCAGATGTTTCAGAGGTGATTGGGATAGGAGTAGGCTAATATTTTCCCAAAGATTATATTTAACTCAAAGATGAGTTTAATATATTTTATGACTTTGACCATATCTTTCTCGCCATTCTTATTCCTTACTTTTTAAAGGAAATTAAACTGGATAAGGCTTGTAGAATTGTGAAATTCTAGAGAAAAGGAACCATATGGACTCCTTCTCCTGCCATGTAAGATATATCACTTGGACTAGGGAGAGTGTGCTTCTGGACCTTTTGGTTTGCTCTGGGGACTTTGGATAGAACAGAAGTGACATGGAAGGAGGAAAAGAGACTTTCTGAGAACATGTAAATAATTACTTTGATCAGTGCCTATATGTATTTCTTCATATCTCTGTCCTTCATCCATGTTCCTAAAATGAAACTCACTTCTTTCTTTTATTGTGTCAGTTATTTTCACTGTTCCAGTGTTCAGAAATACATAACTAAAATAAATAAATGGTAAAAATAAAAATGAGTGAGATATTTTCATTCCAATTGTGATTTCTGTCCCTTTATCCTCTACCCATATATAGAAATGGCAGTCACACAGACAAGCTATCTTTAAGTCAAGCAAACTATAAAGTTTAATTAAAGATTAGGTCTTTGTCTTGAAGGAAGTCCTGGAGAGTTGAAGGAAGACACATGAAGAGAAGAGAGGCAGTGTAATAACCAACCAACAGATCCCCTTAAAGAAGCCAGTGACAGCATATGGAGTTTCTATTGATGGAACCATTCAGAGAAGAAGGAATAGCAAACCATTTTAAACCATCCCAGACCATTCTGTGTGCCCCAAGATAGTTAAGAAAGAGAAATCCAGTGATGACTGACGAGTATAAGGGATTCAATCACGCTGTAACATCCTCTTCACTTTCCAATGTATCTGACCACAGGGTTGCTCTTCACCTATCGTGGTGAAGTTTGCTGACACTCAGAAGGACAAAGAGCAAAGACGCCTCCAGCAGCAGCTGGCACAGCAGATGCAACAGCTCAACACTGCCACTTGGGGGAACCTGACAGGGCTGGGCGGACTTACCCCACAGTACCTGGCGGTAAGTGCTAGAGAAAGTGGTCTCTGTGTGGTCTCCATGGAGGAAAGGAACATAACTCCAAACTGTCAAAAGCTACTTGTCCATAACTAGGCCAAAATTTACTTTCCATACCTTTTGAGTCCCAGGAATTATAAAACCAGCGTTAGGGGAGGCTTTTGTTAATTAAATTGATTAGCATAAGAATGTGCCAAATTTAACTGTAGCTAGTTGGCAATTGAGTAGAACCTAATACACTAGACTTCTAAACAGTGTTTTAAGGCACCGTAAAAAGCTTGTTCTAGATAAGTGATGCTGCATGCTTGATAACCGACCATCTAAACTTTAGATTCTAAAGATCCCAAGAGAATTGGCAGAGAGCTCACCAGCTGCGGTTAGTACTAGTAGTAGTAGCCAGGAGGGAGATTTCAGCTTCAGTCTGTACCCTGTGTCTTTCCAGTGGAACTGTTTGGATGACCCTGATGGTTCTTTTTAGGCCAGACTCCCATCTTTGAACCATCTCTTAACATTTTTCATAGTTTCTGAGTGTTTCCTTTGTATTAATCTCACTTTGTCATTGTCCTTATTGAGATACAGTAGCCAGAATTTAAGACAGTTCCTCTCTTAAGATCTAAGCCAGACAGAATAGCAACCCCAAGCATGGACTTCAGAACCTCTTACTGCAGCTACAGATGGTAGGCAGCCTTTGTAGAAACTGTGGGCTGGGAAGCAGTGAGTGCCCTGCTTCTCTGCTTTATTGACCTGTTTGGAAACCTCAACTCCATACTACATGTTTATTAATGAAGTTTAATTTTGTGATTCATTGAGACTGTTTATTCTAGCCTGAGAGTTTTAGCAAGAACATGTTCACGCCCTAATTCTGCCATTTCACATTTTAACTGTTCCTCTCAGGCACGTATCATCCATGGGTTGTACTCTGTAGCAGGAGCTGCACTGTTTTGTAAGACATCTTCCCTACTGACTTGGAAGGGGAGATGAGAAAAGTGGGCTCAAGGAGGCCTAGTGCCTTTACCTAGATCATACAGCTGCTAGTGTCTGTGGGCCTTCAGCTATCTGAGTTGTCGGCCTTTATCACCAACACTTCCCCCGTGCCCTGCGAGCATGGAGGGCGGGGTGGGGCTTGCTTTTCCTGTCTTTGTCTGAGCCAGTAAAAGACATGTGGACTGTCGTTTTCCGGCTCTTTCTCCATTTTATCCTTAAAGATAGCATGGATATTTTTGCCAGGTGTCTTGCTTAAATCTACATATATGCTGCCATGGTTTTTTCCTAGTCTGTGGTCCAGTAATTTTATTTTCAAGAAAGAATCAAAAAGTAGAATATAACCTATACTAGCACTGTCCTGTTTCCCTTCCCCCAATACTCTTCACTTTCTTCCTCTTTTCCAGAAGTAATTAGTATTTTACTTATTTAATCTTTCTTTTAATTGTTGAGATAATTAAAACATTTCTCCCTTTCCTTTCTTCCCCCCAAACCATCCAATATATTCCCTCTCAAAATCATAACCTTTTTTTTGCTGTTATTGTATGTATATATGTATAGGCCCATGATATAGCCTGTTTTGTCCATATAATACTACCTGTATTATGTTTTAAGTGCTGTTTGGCACCAGACAACCAATTGGTGTGGTCTTCCCGGGAAAAACCAGCTTCTCTCTCTCCCTCTCCCAGCTTTCCTTAGTCGCCTCTAGTTTTTCATGTAGGGTTGAGGCCTCCATCCAGTCTGGCATATCTATCGGTGTCAACCTTGTTCAGCTCACATTTGGGCAGTCATGTTCATAAGGTGTTATAGATGTAACTATACAACCCTAAAACTAACTATACCTTTGTATTTGTGAAATATTCTATCACTGCATTATACGCTCATTTAAAAGTTTTTTAAATGAGAAAGTTAAAATTTGCATGAATTATTTTTTTCATAAATTTGTTTGTTGAGGTATCACAGACCATCATCTTAATTGTAGTTAGCAAATTTTCATTCAAGGTTAATATCAAATTTGCCTTTTTATATGTCCTGAGTCCAGCTTTTTGTTTCATCTCTGAAAACCAAGACATGGGTATCTGTCTCAGTATTAGGACATATTCCCCTTGCTCCATAGCTCACAGAAATCTCTGGAATGTGTTCCTGTGACCACTTCTGAAAATTATTTCCATTACCTGAAAGATAATAAAACAGCCTCATTTATAGAATTGCCTTCTTATAAGCTGTAAGTAGGTTTTCTCATGTACTAGTATACACAGATTCAGTATATAGCAGATAATTCCAGACTTTGACAAGTACTTTGTCTTTTTTGTGCTGGTAAAGACCATCTTAAGAAGGTCTGACTTGATTGGCCATATGGCTCTGACTATGGCTGTGAATAGCTCTTCTTAGGTCTGCAGTCATCGTTATGATTCTTATGTTGTTCCAAGTCAGTAAATACATGTGCTTCTGATGAGAGCTAAAGAAAACTGACTCTGGATAGAGATGGGGTGGAGCATACAAGGCCCGCCCTCTAGCTGAGGAGCCGCTAGCAGTCAGTGGTTGTTGTGAAGGAAAGCCATTTTTCTGTCAGTGTATAGCCCCTGGTAGGTTGCCTGTGCTCCATGGATGGTCCCCCATTCATTAACCATGTGCATATGGGTGGCTAAGTGGACTCAGTGGGATTCAAAAAAAAATGAAATGAAGTCTGGAGGGGGATACATGGAGGGGGATTAATGGGAGTTGGAGGAGAAAAATGGTGATCAAAGTATATTGTGCACATGTATGAAGTTCTCAAAGAATAAATATTTTTAAATGTTATTTAATAAAGAAAAAAGGAAAAACTGATCTGGAAAGGAAAGTAGAAAGGAGGAGGAAATGGACCTTGATTGACAGAGATGAGTTATGGTAACTACTAGACTACAGAGAGTTATAATTAGTCATGCTTTGTTGGTGTCAAAAGATTTAGCACCTGGCTGTTAAAAGAGTAAATTGATTAATTGTTTTAAGGCAGCAGTGTTAGTTTCCCTAGTGTCTGTGTCTCTTAATAGAGATTAGACATTAATATGGATTTATACCTCCAACTCTGGGGCCTTCAGCCCATCAACAGGGAGTGGCAGCCAACTATATGAGTAAAGGAAAATAAATTTGTACCCAGTATAATGAGGAAGTCGCTTTGTCTCCGCATTGTTCTGACTGAGCTCGTGTGTTCTTTTGCAGCTTCTACAGCAGGCCACCTCCTCCAGCAACCTGGGTGCATTCAGTGGCATTCAGCAAATGGCTGGTAAGTCATGAAGCATGCCATTCCTTTGACCGTGCTATTTTCTGAATTTTTGGTTGTTTCGAAGGATAAAGGAAAGAACCAAAGGAAAAGGGTAGAGAGTACTTAGCAATAAATTAGTTTTGTGTCTTGGATATTAAAATTGGAATCAACTGCTTGGAAGTGCCCTTCTGCCCTTTGCACTTCATGCTCACACTTCACCTTGCAGAACTATTTGAGGGGCTGCAAATTTTAGCAGAATATATTCTTTAATTATTTATGGGATTTTTAGTTGTTGTTGTTGTTGTTGTTGTTAATAGGTTGATGATTAGGAGGTTTCTAGTGATATTTTTATATCTAAGGGCAGCTAAAATGATTAACATCTCTAAAATTTTTAATAACTGGTAATCAATAAGAATGTTCTGACCCCCATAACAAAAGCCAAGATTACCAGCCTACATTTGATACAGTTTGTAGTCCCTTGATAATGACAGACAATTAACACAGTGCCTTTTTTTACTTTAATACGCAGTTAACAGAATTGTATATCAGAAGCTTTTATGTAAAGGTATAATCTTTGTTCTCAGAAAAATCAAAGTGTGACTGTATGTGAAAAGCAGCTTCTTGAAGGATTCCTTTTCATAATGAGCTGTGCCAGTAGCTGCTGCAGGAGTGATTAGTGAAAGGTCAGTCCTGCTGTGCCACCTTCCATGCTGACACCCTACCCTAGCTCAGGGCCCGGGAAGGGAGTATGTGCAGGAAGTCAGAATGCAGGTGCTTAACCTGCCAGGAGGAGCAGTAAAAAGCCTTTCTCTGTTTGATTCCAAAATGGGGGGAGGCAAAGAAGTGATGGGGGCATATTAGAATGAAGCAGTTTTCGTTAATTAGAGACATCCCTAATTACGCTAAATGAAATTCACATGTGTAAAATAAAAGCCAGATTTGTTTGTCACTATAAAAATTCTTCTTTTCCACTTTATTTTTTCCAAATACATACCTTTAGTTGGTTTTTATATTGTTGTTGTTTTGGTTTAATTATTGTTGTTGTTTTACATTCTGAAGGGTTTCTCCCCATGTGTATTCTGTGAATAATAGCCTAGTCGTCTGTTGTGGTCCACAGGGTAAGGGCAACTCAGATTGTATAAGTTAGTCAAATCTATTGTCATCACTATAATACAGCTTTTAGATTATTCAAAAATGTATTTTAAAATGATAGTTAAATGATTGCATCATATTTAAGAAAATGTATTAGGAAGCTGGCCTTGGAGCTAAGAATCACATTGAATGGCTAATGTATTTATAATCTGTGAAGGAAACTGGAGAGATAGTAGTAAAATATACAGGGAGTTTCTATTCTTTGAAAGGAAAAGAAAAAAACCTCTCAGATGCAAGCTGCTAAAATACATGCTAACATTTGTCACATTTTGGGTAGGTGGGAGATTTGTTTCCCTTCTAGTAGCACAGACCACCCATATTCAAAATTAGGAGTTCTCCTCAAAGGAAGCCTCAGGCTCCCCTACTCTCAGAGATGCATTATGCAGAAAGGTCATTTATTCCTGAGGCTGGCACAGCATTCCTTCCCAGGTGGACAGATTACCCTACCATTTTTCATTAGAATGTGTGTGCCTCTGCCATGTCAGCTACAGGTCAAGATATTAGCATTTACATGTTCTGTGTGCTCCTTTGAAAACTAAGGGTATCTAGAGTCACCCTAAAAGGTGTCATGGAGCAGATGGCTAATTTAAAAACATTCTGTAAATGCCCTGAGGTTTCCAAAATATCCTTTTCTTGAACCTTCACCATGTTAAATCCACCATACTAAGTCTGCACAGACGGTAAAAATCAAATCCTGAACAGTCCATTATGTACCAACATCTTGGATATTTAAAATATTTATATATATATATATATATATATATATGTGTGTGTGTGTGTGTGTGTGTGTGTGTGTGTGTGTGTGTGTGTGTGTATCACCTCTTTATTTTTAGCTTTAGAAAAAGTACTTCTCACTTATGAGAATAATCAAGTTACATCTTTCTAAGTATTTAAAGCTTGATGGTTTGGAGTATTTTATTTTTTCAATAAAGTAATAAAATGTCATGTCCCCAAAATAGTACTTAGCTTTGCTAGGACTTAATTTTTTTACCTGTCATTTATCTGCCACAGCATCATGGGGTGATCATGGTGGATGGGTGACATCGATTGCTTGCTGTTTTAGTTCCTTTTCTGTTGTTGTGAAGATAAACCATGACGGGGCAACCTTAAAAAAAAGCATTTAATTGGGTACTTGCTTAGTTTCAGAGGATTAGTCCATGATCACCATGGCAGGAGGCATGGCGTGGCACTGGAGAGATTAGCTGGCAGCTTAGGTCTGGTCCAGAAGCACAATACAGATGTAGGTGGATCTGGCACCGGCCTTTGGAACTTCAAAGACCATCCCCAATGACACACCTTCTCATCCTTCCTAAATAGTCCAACTGGGAACCAAACATTCAAATATATGAGCCTATAGGAGCCATTCTCATTCCAAACACCACACTGGCTAACTCCTTCAACTTTCCTAAAGTTGTTCCTCCCTCACAGAGTATACCTGAATACCTCAAATTGGTCAGTGCTCCAAGCCACACTGAACTCTTGGAGAGCAGGGCCTGCCCCAATGGCTTATGGATGCAGCCGGTCCTATAATGATGCTAGATACTATTTCTGAACAGATAAGTGAAAATAAATTTGTGAATTGAGAGATGTAAATTTGTATTTTGGATGCATTCCCAACAGAGCTCAAGTTAAATGCCCAGTTTTTTTAATTACAAAACTTAACTTTAGCCTTACATATAAACTGAAAATCACCATTTAAAAAAATCATTGTTACCTTCACAAATGCAATACTGAGAGTTTGGAGATAGTTTAATATAAAACATGTTACAGAGCACATTATACAAGACAAATATAGTAGAAGCCACAGCATAATAAGGTAGAAGGAACCCAAGAAGTTATTTAATCCCAGCCCTACTTGGTGTTCAAGTGTTTATTGAATGGTTAATAGTCTGACATAGTAAAAGTGAGGATATACACAACTCATACCACCAAAGAGTATGAAACATTTTGGAAACCAATACTATGTGGCTATGAACAGCATTCAAGGCCATAATAGTTTTTCAGGAGACAGAGATTTAAAAATGGTTCATTTATTATGAGAGTCCAGCTCCCACCTGCTCCCACCTTTCAAAGGGTCCTTGGGTGGAGGAGAGAGGAATGAGAAAATATTAGGTAGAAAGATAGAAAGAAATGATAAGAAAGACAGGCACAGGATAGCTTCGGGAGGGCCCTGGGTCAATACCCAGCCACCCAGAACTTTATTCAAAAGGGCTTTTTATAATATGCCAAGGGGAGATGCAAAATACCTCCTTTTTACAAGATCAAAACACAAAGTACCAACAAGTGTAGCCCCTTCCAAACACCTGGTAGCCATGCCCCCTGGCCAAATCATCTCTTTATGCAGCCCTGCTGGGTCGCTGATGCTGAGTAAGGTCTCACTAGGAAGCCTCTCTGGGCCACCACAGTTCTCCCTACTTAACAATATAAAGACCTCAGGTGAGGATTCAGAGCTTACTCTATGCAACTCTGAAACCACTTTCCACTAAGAGCTTGCAAACAGCTGGAATAATCATAGCAAAACTCCTGCTCTTTATAGGTGCTATACCTCCTAGTAAAGGAGTAGAGGATGATAATGATGGAATGTCCTTTTTGAATGGATCTAAGATGACTACTGCAGTTCTTAGCTGCACGAAGCCCTTTTTTAAAATCAATAAAAAATTGATGCAACTGCATCAAATAAATCGATAAACTCCTGATGCAACCACATCTAAAGACTCCTTAGCATCACCATTAACATAAACAGGTTAACATCATAACTCTGGTATGAATATTACTATACACAATTATAATTCTCACAAATTTACATCCAAAAGCAAACTCTCAATAGAACTATTTACACTTTACAAACTTGAGCAAACATCCAAAAGCAATCTCTTAATAGAACTATACAAAACATAGGTTACATTAACACAAGTTAACATTAATCTACTCAAGGGACAATAAAATATTTTTTTAATTAAAGAGACTGAAGAATATTAACTCCCCCTTTTCTTTATAATTTAAGCTACATCTTGAGCCTGGGTAGAAAAAACAAATTTCTCCATTTCTACACAAAAAGTTCCATTTTTACACAAACAGTTCATGAGTCATCACAGTTAGCAAAACATCTATGCATTGGTGAAATCAAAATTGTCTTATTTCTGCAGTCTGAAAATTTCAAAAAGTCAGTTCTGATACCAGTCTTAATGTTCCACTGAAAGCTTTCTGATAACAGTCTTAAAGTTCCAAATACAAAGAAAACCAAAACCAAAAACTTTTTTCAGTTCCCTTGAATGCAACAACTCAGTTCAAACAAGAGTCTCTGAAACGTTCACTCTCAGCTACAGAGGCACTTTATGGTAGTCTTCCCCTAGGAACTCTGCCCCACGATGAAGGTTGTGTCACCATAGCTGAGCTGCTGTAGAATCAATCCTCTTGAAAAAGACCTCAATGCAGCCAGCATGACCCAGGAAACTGTCTCTTAAAGGAGCCATGCAATGGTTCA
Organism: Peromyscus maniculatus bairdii; assembly: GCF_049852395.1. NCBI lineage: Eukaryota > Metazoa > Chordata > Mammalia > Rodentia > Cricetidae > Peromyscus > Peromyscus maniculatus. The sequence goes on along the minus strand of NC_134856.1, from coordinate 82,729,562 downwards.
CAGCAAACAGAAGCTGCATGGTTTTGGCTGCTAGCGCTGTTCCCATTCAGTTGTTTTGTTGTTTTTTGTTTGTTTGTTTTGTTTTGTTTTTGTTTTTTGTTTTTTGTTTTTTTACAGTCCTGGTCACCTTTCTGGCTTGCAAGTCCTAGAGACCCCTGTTTCCTGGGGACCAAGGGCTTTCAATCATTTCACACCACAGGGGCTCAAGGGAAGAAACCCAGCCACAGCCAGTCATGGCTGCTGCTGCACCCCGCTCTGTTACTTGCTCTGCCAATAGCCTGGTGTCCTCTGTGCACTGCCTTGCTTGCACAGCCAAATGCTACCCCCAAGGCAGCTCCATGGCTCTGGCCACACCCTGCTCCTGGGAGCTTGGGCTGGTCCAAGTTCCAGCATGTCTCACCCAGGCATTCTGTCAGCCAGCAGTTTCCCTGGGTCCTCAGCACTACCTCTGCCATAGTTCCACCCTACGGGAGGGGGGGATGCTGCCCTGTCTTGGCAGGAAACTGGTGTCCCCAGAATGCACACATGCACTCAGAGGCACCTGTTCCCTGGCCCTCTTGGTATGCACCCCACAGGCATCTTTCTCTGGAGGCTTTGTCTCTTGCACAGCCAAGGCGCCCAGTGCACTCCCCCCCCCCCCCACCTCCAGTTGCCCACTGGCAGACCTGCTCCCGCCACTGGGGTCTAAAGCCTCTGCTGCAGCTGCAGCTGCTGCCTGCCGTTCACCTCTGCTGCAGTGTCTCTGCCTGGCTCATCAAGGTTGAGCATAGCCTCTAGTCATGTCAGTCCAGTTCTCCTGATCACTCTGGCTGACTGTGATCTCACAACGGCTTCTTCAAGACCTAAAACTCTCAGACCCTCGCTGCTCATACTGGCTCAGCGCCTGCTGCCTGTGACACTACAAAGTCCCCCAGGTCTCAGCCATCCACACCTGGCTGGGGCAGCTGCTGTTCTTGCTGCTTCTGCTGCTTTCTGAAACTGCCAGTCTCTGAAGCAGCTTCTTTTTCTTGGACTGCTAAACCCACAGTGGCTGCTTGGATCCAGACGCTGCTTCTGCATCCCAGGTCCAGCACTCAGGAAAACCTACTCTAAGTTAAACCTTCTATTAAACCTTCACCATATCCCTATACCTAAAGCCTATCTTTCTCAAACTTCACCAAAACTTTTTTACAACTTTAAACCTAACTTAGTAAAGAGAGAGAAACAGAAAGAGATACTTGCTACAGCCTAACTTGAACTACTGTGCTTTATGGTTACAATTTTACTCCTGAAGACAAGAATATCACCGCCTCAATTAATTAATGCTGAGCACGCCCACTTAACTCACAGTGTTCCTTCTCTTTATCCTCTGTACCTAAAGTTCCAGGTTCTGGCACCATATGTGGGAGTCGGCCAGAGTCCAATGCCGACATGCTCCCACCTTTCGAAAGGTTCTTGGGTAGAGGAGAGAGGAGTGAGGAAATAATAGGTAGAAAGAGAGGGAGGAAGGGAGGGAGGGAGGGAGGGAGGGAGGAAGGAAGGAAGGAAGGAAGGAAGGAAGGAAGGAAGGAAGGAAGGAAGGAAGGAAGGAAGGAAGGAACGATAAGAAAGACAAAGACACAGGATAGCTTCAGGAGGGCCCTGGGTCAATACCCAGCCACCCAGAGCTTTATTCAAAAGGGCTTCTTATAACATGCCAAGGGGAGAGGCAAAAGACCTCCCCTTTACAAGATCAAAACACAGAGTACCAAGTGTAAACCCTTCCAAACACCTGGTAGCCACACCCCTGGCCACATCATCCATTATGCAGCCCTGCTGGGTAAAGCAAGTGCAGATTCTCTGACCCTGAGTCAGGTCTCACTAGGAAGCCTCTGCGGGCCACCACTGTTTATATGAGCAAAACATTTCTCATTTGAAGAGAGAAAAAAGGCAAAAAAGAAAACATAAAAAAATTAATTTTAGATGACACATTACAAAGTAACTGCATCAGTAAAGTGTGATTGTTAGACCACAGACCCTGTGGCTACCGCCTTTCTCTGTCAGTCACAGAAATCAGGCCACATACCCCTGCACCTGTTGTGGGACAGTTAAAAAGCTATGCTACACAGTATCCTTGCGGCCCCTCCCTCTTGCTACTGCAAGATAAGTTTAAAGTACTACCTAATGTCTGCATCTTGGCACACATGCTAAGCCATACTTAATCATGTGACAGACTTCTCACCACCTCCTGAAAACCTAGAGAAGTCAGAAACTCCTCTTGTTGTTGAGAGCATCCGAAGGCTTTCCTTTAGGAACCTCCTCATGCTTCTCCTATCTCTCCATGGCTGTCTCTCCTACTCTACCACTTCAAGCTCTCTCCTCATGAAGCTACTCCAGGTTTTTTAAAAGAAGGCTCTCTCCCTTCAAGGCCCCATCATGTTGTCTTTGGTATCATATATCTCTCCCAAGTGGTCTCATAATGCTCATTCTGAATGTAATTTCATATAAGCTCCTTTCCCAAACCAGCTGCATCTGGCCTGTATCTCTGATTTATGGCATAATGAGCTATGCTTTATACTGCAGGTATATATCAAGTATATATTTTCTTCAAAAAATTTTAACCATCTTCCTTTGAAACTACAATTTTTTATGATTTATATAAAAAGGAACCTTTACTAAATGTGGAATCTTAAAGCAGAAATGGGTTTATGATCAAATCTTCATAAGCTAAACCCTTTATGTATTGCTTGAAGGTAATTGATTTTATTTTCCCTTTTAAAACTTCTAACAAAAGCATAGTCATATTTAGCTCTCCTCTAGTATTTGTTAAGTGAATTTTTGAAATTTAAGAAACATGGGATCTACTTCTGGCCTACATACTTCACCTAAGACTGTATCTTAGGTGAAAGAACAAGGGCCAAGTATCCTTTTGATCTTCAACTTCTTCATGGCTACTGTTACCTCAGCAGACTGTCTAATGAGAAAATAACGGTAACACTTCAACATTTGCATTTAACTTGGATCCTTGAATGCAGTTCTAAGAGTATACCAAAAGCAAAAATCACCTGTTTACTACATTGCAAATTGGAAAAGCAGAAGTATGAAATAGTTACAAAGGTTACTTTGAGACCATAGCACCATTGAGTGGAGTCGTGGATTAGGATACAGACCTCTTGAATACCACTATCAATTGGGACTGTAGGCGTGTCTTTTAACAAGTGGGCAAGTGAGGCTGAGAAGAAGGGCTAATAAACTTAACCCAAGTCATTGAACTAGTGGGTATGGACCCATATTTCAAGACCAGTCCAGCCTGATCCAAAACCTGAGCTGCCTGTCCCCATCAGGCTTATGAACAGCCACTGTGTCGCAGCTCGGCCAGGTATGTTTGCATGAACGGAAGCTCCAGTGAAGTGCCTGCACAGATGGCCTAATGGGCAAATGACAAATCCAAGTTGGAAGCAGAACCCCACAGCTGCTCAAGAAGTAGCTGCTAGGGCAGACAGTAAACTGTCTCACTTCCTTCTGGAAAATGTTCCCAGTTTATTACGAGTAGGCTATGTATGTAAATGACTTTTTTCGTTCAAGAACAAAAAGTTTGTTTTTGGTTTTGTGTGTGTGTGTGTGTTTTTTAAAGACAGGTTCTCCTGTAGCCTAGGCTAGCTAGCCTCAAACTCAATATGTGACCAAGAATGACCTTGAACTCCTGGCTCTCCCCTTTGAAGGGCTAGTATGTAGCACCACAGCCAGTTTCCATGGTGCTGGGTATGAAACCCAGGGTTTTGTACATGGTGAGCAAGTACTCTCCCAAGTGAACTCTGTCCTACCCCTCAGATCAGAAAATCGTAGAGAGTGCAATGGCTTCATTTTAAATCTGATGAAGCTGACTGCAGTTCCCTTCCAGAAGTCTGCTCTAGATTTTGAAAGTAATAGAAAAGTGTAAAGTGAAACATTTGCTTAAAACAACCAAGACTTCTCTCCTTTTGTGAATTTCAAGTCCAGTCTCGGAGAAGACTGTCTGAAAGTGTCTTTCCCAAGTAGAGAAGAGGGTTTGCAGAAACAGTGTCTGGGCAGTCTGAGAAGTCCCGGTTGGAGCAGCTCCCAGCGTGAAGTGTGCTCAGAGGCCCACAAAGACCCTGTGTTCTTCCCCGAGTCTCCAGCAGGCCACAGCACAGACACTTCCTGTGAATGTGCTAATAGGCCTTATGAGAATGTTCTATAACCACCCATCTGTCACTTTTTAACAGACCTGATTGGCAAGCACTTGTAACAACTGACATCTGTTCTCACTTATTGATATGCAGATTTATGGTAATTGCCATGAACAATAAGACACAAAATTACCTAAGGTGAACATTAAATTAAATTTTCATGCCCTTCTCCTTATAAATAATTTTTTTAATCTTAAATTTCAAGTAGGAATATTGTGCATTTGGTTTGTACCTAATTTCTTTATTTTTGAGGAATTTTCTTATTAAATAACAAATGAAAACTTAAATCTCCTTACTCTCGACTTTTTTCTTTTTGCCATCATCATAATAGCTCACTTTTAGATTTCCTAAAACTCAAATGTTTCCTATGTTTAGTCACCTAGATGATTGCCCTTGGTTTGAGAGGTGCCCAGCTGAGCAGAAGTTAAATGTGGCCATTTTTCTTCTCAGAAAAGCTGTTTGCCAAGCCTGAGCCAGCTTCCAAGAAGGGTGACAGGCGCCTTCCTGTCTGGTGCCCTTTCATGGTGAAAGAGAAAGTATGAGTTGGGTGGGAAGAAGGGCCTGCTGTAGGAACTGGGAAAGAAGGAAAGACAGGGAACACTCCCCACCCCGAGAAGAAGTGAGAGGAACCAGAAGCGGGAATTCCAAATGACTGGTAGGTAGCAAAGACCACACAAAGACTACCTTGGAACCCTAGCTGTTGACTTGGGCCGAGGGAGAAGAAGGCAGAGTTAATAGAGGGAAGATGTTGCAATCCCTCAGAGCAGCTTTAGATGGGAAGCAGCTTAAGGCAGAAGGCAATTAGTGCTCTGGGGAAGTCTGGTGATGGTAGGCAGCAGAGGAACTCTGAGAGCCTGCCCCTTCTTACATGGAGCCTATTGCCTTATCTCCAAATAGCTGACCCTAAGGAAGAAGGGGATAGTACGTGAGATGTCTAGTCTTAAATGAGAACACCCTGGCCAGGTACCTATTTGTGGCAGAAAAAGCCCAAATTTGTCACCAGGGATATGTTGTTTGTCAGTAAAGGGTTGAGGAAACACCATGCCCAGTAGGTTTTCCAAGCTCCTCTGTTCATCGTAGGATCAGAACCATTCTAGAACAAAGCATGCATGAGATGTTGGTAGCATTTAGACCAGGGACTGCTGTGGGAATATCCACAGAGAGGGAAGGCCGCAGAATCAGGCTTGTGGGTCTGGGGAGAGGGAGAAGGCATTGTGTCCTGGCTTCACCTGTTGTGCATACTCTGTTCAGCTGGTGTAAGGACACAGCCAAGGGGAGATGGGGCCCTTCTCCAGCTTCAGCGCTGTCCTGTGGCCTTGCCTGGCTTCCACTCTGTGGTGTCCTCTCTTCAGCTGTACCTGTGCCAATATGAACACAGACGACTCTGGCTTCGTGCACTTCTTCTGTTTCATGTGTGTGTGTGTGTGTGTGTGTGTGTGTCTTCATACTGCAGAAGAGGATCTCTTTCTTTTTATTTTTCTTCCACCCCATGGCTCTAATTTTTTCTTGATTTCTCCCATCACATAATCATTGCCCCATCTCTAGAAATTCCATTCAGTTTTCTGCCAGGACCTTTGTCTTTTTCAGTTATCTTGGTAAGTCCAAGGTTATATACAACTTTCTGGGGTCTTCCAAAGAAAGAGTTTCACACATAACAAACATACTTTTTTCATAAAGTTTAGAGGGTTCATACACTGCCTGAACCCCCCGTCAGTGTACTAACAGCTGTGTGAGAGAAAGAATATGTAACAGACTTAGTATTTAGAAGGAGGCCGTGCCAGGCGGTGGTGGCGCACGCCTTTAACCCCAGCACTGGGGAGGCAGAGGCAGGCGGATCTCTGTGAGTTCGAGGCCAGCCTGGTCTACAGAGCGAGATCCAGGGCTACAGAGAGAAACTGTGTCTTGAAAACCCTGGGGAGGGGCGCGGGGGGGGGGGGGGGGAGAACATGGAGATCCATCTGTTCACTGAGGCAACTATAGCCAGTTATCTGTTGTGTCCAACATGGATGAAACAAGAGAAGAGGGTGAAAAAGGAGATCAAATTAAGAAATGAAGTAACTGATTCAGAAAGATGATGTAGCACATGTTGTGAAATGGTTACGGGTCAACTTGGGTTTTTGCTACTGATGAAGCAAGATTACCCTGAATTTCAAGTCCTAGAAGCAGCTGAGATGAGTGTTGTGAAGTGCTAGCTCTCGGGCTTGGCATGACTACCAAGCAGGAGTTGTGTTGGTCGCAATCGACCCAAATGCCTCCTCACTGGACAGCTTTAATTGTCTTAGATTGTTTTGGAAGTTAACAACACTAAAGGCAAACATGGAGAAGAGGTAAGTTCTGGTGCCCCAACCATATTCTCTCTTGAAACTATGGGGTACTGTTGGACCCCAAAGTTTGGGGTCTCAAGTGGGCACCCCCAAGAACCCAGACTCCAGTCCAGTTGATGCAATAGCAGGAGGATTTATTAAGCTTCTGTACAGAAGGTCTCCTCTGCTCCTAAGAGCAAGAGTCACATCTTACTGCAGCCACGTGGGGGTTTTTAAAGGAAAAACCCACAAAAGCCATAAGATTACAATTCCCATACAATTTCATTTCACAAGATCATGGTCTGGGTACAGAGGGGGTACAATTACGTCAACAGGTACATTCTTCCTGAAACCTCAAGGTGGGTATCAGGGCAGGAGTGGAGTTTACACAAAGTCACAGTGGTCCTTCCTGGAATACCTGCAACTATCCCAGTCACAGTTGAGCACATCTCTTAACAGAAATCTTTTTACATTGTTATATGGCTGCAGGGGAGATTGAACAATGGCTAAGTCAGCTTGCTCTTGGAACTAGATTTTTAGTTTCTCATTTCCTGGTGCTTGAAGTTTCTCTTTTCCTGAGGCTTGGGGGTGTAAGCCTGAAGGGCTAGGGTCTTTCAAAGCCTGAAGGGCTAGGGTCTTTCAAAGCCTGAAGGGCTAGGGTCTTTCAGTACCACTCTTCCCTTCTCTTTCTCCATGTCCCTTCTAAATTCTTCTGAGGTGCAATTTAGTCAAGTAAATGGGAGCTACAGCATGAGGAGGAAGAGGGCAGGCAGGAGAGCCCCAGGTGGGGACCAGGAGGACAGAGGAAACCCATGGAAAGGCGAGATTGGCAGGAGGAGACAAGTGTGTAAAGAAGAAAGCATGACTGTGCTCACACTTACCTAGGACTGCCCCTGCTACAAGTGAGTAGTGGTGTTTTGACCTCTTCATTCTTCAGTTCCCTCTGTCTATATGCCCTGTTCCACAGGAGGAGTGCCTGTACCATGTGATTTCGATATGAGCACTGAGATCCCATGTAAAGCAATGAGGAGAAGCATGCTGGCAGCTGCTGTGTCTCCATTCTCCTGATTGTTACCTGAGATGAAATTCTATTGCTAGTTCAAGTGAAGAGAACTTACTGTGTGAACCCAGCTGTGTCCAAGGTCACATCCTTTGGACTTTACACATGTGATTCTCAGAAAATAGATTCTATTTGAATTATACTCTAGTTGGGGATCCCAAGACATAAGCAGTTAGCCAGTTTACTCCAGATAGCTGGAATCAGAAAAGGTGAGAGAGCTAGGCAGTGGTGGCGCACGCCTTTGATCCCAGCACTCGGGAGGCAGAGCCAGGTGGATCTCTGTGAGTTTGAGGCCAGCCTGGTCTACAGAGCAAGATCCAGGACAGGCACCAAAACAGCACAGAGAAACCCTGTCTTAAAAAAGAAAAGGTGAGAGAGCTGGGTTTATTTACATTCAGGCCATCTCACAGCAGAGCCTGCACACTTCTTCACCAGGCCACACTGCTTCTGATAAATAGTGGTTGTTGTTGTCAACATAGAGTCTTGTGCATTCCAGGCATTAGGAATAGAAGATAAGGGTAAAGGATGAGATGTTCTTGCCAGGGCTGGATTAAGAAACCAGAAATGTAGGGACCGTGGCTGTAAATAGTGGGCCTAGCCCTCAGAGGTTGGCAGGTAAGCTGTCTTACCCCTCTTACCCCATGATACTGAGTGCTTCTGCTTTAGAATAGAGTACAGGATACCATGGCAGGGAAAGCCAGTACTGTGCTGCTCTCTCATCTCTGTCCAAACAAAGCCTTTGGTGATGATGCAGTTGAGGGTGGGCTTCTTTCCCAAAACTAGTGAACTAAAAGGACTTCTCTCAGTCACTGGTTTCTTCCTGCTCTAGTGTCCAGCAGCCTCCTTGGACCCAGTCTGCCTTGTGGTACATTTATTCTCAGTGTCTTGTACAGGGGCTGTCTCATCATGGCTCTTTAGTAAGTACTAATTAGCTATATGGATGAGGGAATGGACTAATAGGTAAATAAAGAGTCTG